>NC_053408.1:17389712-17989712 GCF_016859285.1 Xiphias gladius
AAAAGGTTTCCATGTTCTGTAGCTTCGTCCCGCCTCAGTTATTTATTTATCTGCAACTATTTGGGACCACACAGATTTATGTGATGTGTGTCAGTTTCGGCTATGACTTCATGGTACCAGCAGGTCATCAGTGATGTCATGGATTAGTTTAATGCAGTAGCTGCTGCAAATGTAGTACCATGCTTTGTGTGTTTACCCTGCATCTGTGTTAAATTATAAATGTAGGCAGTTTGGTCAGGATGGTTTTTTGTGTTTGTAGTAATGTTTTATTGGCTTAAAGACACTGAAAAGAATCTTCTTCTTTTTTTTTTAAATGACTGGGTCGGTAAGTTTAAGTTGACTTTAGGGTCATACCTGATTCCGGCTGGTCATTACGCATGCAAAACCTGTAGGGTTCAATTAAGGTTAATAATTAAGGTTAACCCTTATGTAAAGTATAGTAATGTTCAACAAATGCTGAAGAAGAAGAATAAAAGTTGTACAAAAAGCCGTTTTCTGTTGAGAGAGGATCTTACCATGGCATTGTTTCCTCATTACATTATACCTTGTAACAAACAAGTCATTTCAGCAGATGGTTGGGTTGTCGAATTGTAAATGATTTTATTTATTTTATATTATATTATTTTGGGTATATTATGTTCAGGTACAGTGTGCACGGAAATGGGGGTGTGTGGTAACAGGTTGAACAAAAGGTAGCAGTACGGCACAAAAGGTCTCATCTAAGTGACAAAGTTAGAACAAAAGAGAAGAAATTAAACCCAAAGTAAATCCTCCACAAAGTAATGACTATTTTTTAATGACAGTTTTCTGTATGTCTTTAAATGGTTTTTTTTGGCTTGCTTTCTTCATATTTAGTTTGCTATCACATGAGAAACAGAACACAATAAATCGTCAGAATTAAGAAGCTGAAAATGTTTGGCATTTTTAAAAAAAACATATCTTAAGCCACTACCTGATTATCAAAATAGTTGCCGATTATCTGTCAAACGATTGATTAATCATTTAATCTTTTCAACTCTAGTTCTTAAGAAATAATAAAATCAGTCACAATCCTCTTTGTTCAGTTGGAGGCAGCCAGGGAGGTAAGTTTCTCTTTGTATTTGTGTAAAATGTTTTTAAGGGCTGGTTTTATTGTTTGAAATTAATGTGACTGAAAAACAACCTGTGTCTACTAGAATTATTACTTTATTTCTTCCAAGTTTTGAAATTGGAAAAACAAAAATGAGAGGAAAAGAGGAAGGTAGAAGATAAAGATGCCACTGTCACAACTACTTTACTAACCGCCACCACTGCAGGATATGCACAATCACACTGAAACTCATACGGCAAACATAAGGTCCTACACACCAGCAAACACACACACACACACACACACACACACGGGCACTTCCCCCGTCCCTGTGTGGCACCCAGGGCCTCTCTCCTCGCCAACCCCCTCTGCACGCTGAGTGGTCAGCAACACGTGTGTGTGCGTGAGCTCGAGTGCTGCTTTAGCGTGTGGCAGTGTGTGAGTTGTCATGACGTGGTTTGCACAGCTCACTGCTCACATACTAAACTGTACCTGCCACATTATAAATCTGTGGGGAGAAAGCCAGAGAAGGTAAATAAGACCGGTAAAATATGGCGGACTGGAGATGGAGTTAGGGTGTATGTGCGTTATTATGTGTTGCATTGGTTTTATGCAGAGGTGTATCATATTCTTGAATTATCTTGCAACAAGCAGGTGGAAGCTGTTTGGGCGATGCGGTTTTTGCCGCTACCTGACCGAACCAGACATCAGACTATGGATTCCAGAAGAGCGACTGTGAAGGCTACACGTAGTTATTTTTTTTCTGTTCTATTTTCCTAAGTTGCTTACTGGAAAGAATTCCAGCGTCTACCTGCCTCGCCTGCGGTGTAATGAGGTGAAATTATTCTCCGACCGGACTGACGACGGCATCATTTAGTCAGTCGGCATTGGGCATCTGGCACGATGCCTAGGAGACGCTCAACCTTTGCTAGCCTCATGACTGCGCCTGTGTTTTCACTCAAAATATTTTTAAAAAAAGTAGAAATGGGGCTCTCCAATTAATTGCCATTTACATATTCCTGGCTACGGTTTCCAGATGGGGATGGGGTGGAGTTAGGGCGGGGGCGTTGGCGAGGAAATGAGACGCCTTTTCAGTCGCCACCTTGATTATTTGTTTAGGTCATTAGAAATTCCTGAGGTGCTGTGATTAATTTTGAAATTAGCCAAATGATTGGAGGTGTAGGGAGGGAGAGAGGGTGGAGGTGGTCTCATCATGGCTATGACACACACACGAACAATTACGTTTCTGCTTTGGTGACATTTACTGGTAAACAGTCCCGAGATTAGTTGCAGTTTGTTTGTTTTCAGGTGACTAATGCTGTCACTTTGGACCTTGGTTTCTCGGATAGCCTGCTTTACACTGTGTCACCTGCTCCACAGAGGAGGAAGAGGTGGGGGTAGAGAACAAAAAGAGCCACTTCCTCCTGACCTGGTTTTGGGTTAAACCCATTCAAGGTGATACCTGGATTACTTCTATATTACACTTTTAACTGTGTTACCGTGGCACCAATATGTCTTACGTTTTGCAAAATGCATCGTAGCATCAGTTTCCATTTCAAACAACATGGTGGAGAAGCACTACTTACTTTCAGGATCATTGTGGGATCATCACCCTAAGTGGAGTGTGGCCAGAAGCTGGCCTTCTCTGTCCTTGTAGGGTAGAGACACACAGAGAAAGAGTGATGTTGTCATGAAGTCAATGAGAACCAGAATGAGGAGGAGGAGGAGGAGGAGGTGAGCAAAACATGAAGTCATGGCCCTCACAGTAAGATCCCAGTTCTCCACTCCAGGTTTGATTCCTGTGGGAGCAGAAGACAGCGACTCTCTGGCTCCACGGCTGACTACCATACGGTGACTGTGATGTTCCACATGTGGCAACAGACCGTGTCTACCAGCCGCCACTGCCACTGCCGGTCAGCGACAACCACACTTACGAGGTAGACATGCAGGGACAAAGTTAGAGAAGCAACTGTGAAGGTGATGACAACCAAAATGATAGCTTCCATTTTGGCCTTACTCTTGTGAGGTGAGATTGCATTTTATTGGCAGGGTTAGTGTTTAGGAATAAGGGTAGTGTAACTATTTCCAAACACTTTCATGTCTTCGACCCACAGAACTGCTTTGACTATGATCCCCTATTTGACAGGAGTAGCCTCTTCTGATGTAATACAGTTACATAAATTACTTTCTGCTGGTAGGGTGGCAGGACACTGAAAACTATTCTCTTCTAATCAATATACTCATCTTTGCACAGCCTTTCATGCTAAGTTATACATAGAGAACAGAATAAAAGTTAACTATTTGTCATATGCAGGAAATCCCTTTCACCACTCGAGGACCTTAGGTGGTCACTGAAACCATACTATTAAATTAGGCTCAACCCAAAAACCAAGATATCATAAATCATCTATGTTTAACAAGGTAGATTATGGTTAAAATAAGCCTATCTAACATTCTAATAAAGAAAGAGCACGTCAGTTATAGAAACTTGCGTCAAGAAATTGACCATTTATAACAAATGGATATACACTGAGATTTGGCATAATAGGCTCTGCTCTTTTAAGGAGCCCTCAAAAAACATGTACAGCAAAGGGGATTCTGCTGGGAGAGCTAATTCCTACATTAATAAACACATACAAGAACACATACAAGAAAAGTATGTAAAGCTAAATCAACACTACCAAAAGTACAGCACGTAAAGATTAAATTTTGGTGGGGGAGGGATCTCTGCCAGTAAACAGCCATGGCATGAGGGTATCAGCAGTGTCACATAATAATAGCCATGCGGAGTATCCTTATGGATATGACTGGACGAGTTAGCTGTTAGCCACAAAGCTGGGGAATGAGCTAGTGACGGTGAAGCATGATTGAAACAGCTGACGCCAGTCAGCTAATGCATGCACAACTTCAGTGCCCTGCCCACACTAACAATACACTCAGTCCACAGCCTGCTGTTGTTTTCTATGTCAGCCCACGCATTGGTCATGTCTTGATGTGTAAGGAATAGACCATGTCCTGTCGTATTTAGCGGTGTCAACACATGTCATTGCCCCAGAATAAAGTCAATTTCATCACATCGCTCTGTGGATCTTTATATCCTGGCCATTGTAACGGACTTCTGTCTCTACGTCCCACTGCACTTCCTCTGTCAGGTCCCATAATGATGGCTGACCTAAGAGAATTCTGGGAAATGTAGGGAAATTCAGTGTGCCCTGATCCCATAATTATCACTTGTGGGCACAGTGTCTGCCGTTCAGCAAAAGTAACACTGGCTTGCTTTAAATAAAATGAAAAAATGTATAAATAGTAAAGGAAAAATGGCTGTGGTGTAGAAAATCATGGTCTTATGCTATGAAAAGTTTGTTTGTTTTCCAGGCAAGGAAGAGAAACAAGAGTTAGGGTGACGCCAATATGTTTGTTTGTGGCTCAAATTTGCCTTTTAGTGACAATGCAATATGTCATATTTCTGGAATTACAGTGAAGTTATATTTTTGGGTGGTTTTTTTTGGCACATTTTATTCATCATTTAAAGGCATATTCTAGTGTCAGCCTTAAAAACTACTGTCAGTCAGTCCATGTTGGGAGTAGCAGTTATAGTAGTCATGACTTGCCACTTCCACAAAAGCACTCAGAAATGAAGTGCCTACTCAAGGGCAACTCTAACTGAATTGAGTTTCAAGTGTGTTTAGAGCAAAATGAATGTAGTCGGTGCACAGAAACACACTCACGTACTGAGTCATGTGCGTCCCCGTGGGGCCGTGCCATTGCTCTTGGCCGACCACCAGGGAAGCTGGCTAGGTTAAAGCTGCGAGACCCTAACAACACTCCCATGAACCTTAAAAACACACGGCCCTGCTCTCCCTTTCCTCTGCTCAGATGCGAGAGCGTGAGACTAGGCCTCTCCATCGCCCCATTTAGGTGACTGATAGCTGAGCAGATTTTCTTAAAACAGCCACCAATTATCAGATGCAATTAAGGCCCCCTGCACAATTACAACACCCCTCAGAGTACGTATTTGTGATGGAGTGTGTTCCACTGTGCCCCCAGCCAAATGACTTGTAGAACTGGGGGATGATGAAGGATGATTGTGAGCCGTGATACTGACCACATTCATAATAAAGTAAAGTATGGTAGGCTCTAATGGGGGATTAGGGTTTGAAACAGTTCAGCAACTTTGAGTTTAATATTAAATACAAAAACCTGTGTGTTTTGGTTGGAATAAGGGTCCACACAAACCAAAAAAACATGCTACATTGCACTTCAGGGAAAGTTTACTTTACCCACACCTAACATTCATCCTGCAACAGACTTGGTTGATGGTGTGCTGTGTTCTTGGTTAAGTTTACATTCAGTTTTACTTACTAAACTGCACTGTGTTTTCGTTGAGGTCTGAAAAATGTGTTCGGTGTAGTTCCTTCCTCATAAAATATTTGCAAAGCCAATTTTTAAAATATTTCAATATCAAACCGAGCACTGTTCACAAATGCTAGCATGTTTACTTGCTATCAGTCTTCTTCGTCAACTGGCAATCAGTGGAATAGCGTTAAACTTGTGGCTGGAATATGTACTGTGTTTGCCGCATGCTGGAACTCCAGTTCAAGAATGTCAATATCATCAGAAGGGAAATAAGATATAACTTCAAAGGATTTATAGGTTTCTATGGTCAACAAGTCCATTGACTGAAAAGGTAAGCACTAACATTTTCACCACTATCTCCTCTTTATTGCTCAGTGTTGTAGTTTCTCCACAAAGTCGAATCATTTTAAACCCTGAGACATGTTTTTGCGAGCAAACTCTCTCCTTTGATGGGAATCCTGATTAAGGCGACAGCACGTGACAAACTTTACTTTTTTGCTATGCCAACTTAATCCCAGAAGTAGCAGAATTTCTTTTCTTTGTTGATTTATGAAGAAACAACGTTGTCCTTTCAGTATCAATCCGCTGTACGGTGTTAGTTAGACTTCTCTCTCTCTCTCAGTCTCACAAGGCCATAAGTCCCACCTTCCTATCTAATGCATCTTACCGACCTTCTCGCCTCTCCATTCACCTCTTTCCCACTTTTTGCCCTATAGCTAAGCCTTTATTCTCTGGTCTGATGTGATTGTGATTGGTACAGGGGTTGGCAAGGCAAGCCCAGTTTAAATAAAGACCGCAGGTAAATGAAGCAAACAGATGTGTCATGCTCACTCAGTTTGAAGTTCAATTTAACATATTTATTTTTGTCCTCCCTGCTGTGAGTTGGAAGAGAATAAGGACTGGTAGTAAAAATGAGAGTGAAGTTTAGCAATCACTCTGAAAAAGTCACTCACAGGGTTGTGTTCTTATACATGAGAATAAACTCAATATATCACACGTTATTTTGCTCCTACAGTATCTACAGAATTCATACTCTGGACTAAACTGAATTTTTACAGTGGAAATACTCTTGGACAAACTCCAACTTGTTAAATGTAACAGTTTGACTAAGCTCCACAAGAGGGGGCAAAACCCCCATGGGGAGTCACATCACTGGGCCAGTGATATTGATAATAATGATGCAGACTTGCTAAATCAATCCATCTCCTGTTATTGTTTGAATCATAAGAATAATTCAGTTCAGCCCAGACAGGATCACACGCCAGTGATGCTATCGTACTTCATTCACTCTCTTTATTTCTCTTTCTGCCTTTCATACCCCACCCCCTCCGCATACCCCCATACCCACACACACCCCAGCTCCACCCCCTCTCCTCGCTTGCACTGGCTAGTGTGTATTTCATCTAATTCTCTTTAATGAGGCTCATTTCACTGTCAGCAGTCTAATGATGCTAATTAATTAATCCGCCCACCCGTGGTAAAGAAAAGTCTGTCAACCAGATCCTGCCTTAAAGATAATATATACAGTATCTGTTATGGTTGAGAAAATAAATGCTATTGTTTAAAAGGAATGTTTTTATATACATCCAGTTGTTTTGGATGTGGCTGCAGGGTTTGTGGTGCACGTATACACTTAGAGCCTTAACTGAAGTTCCTAGTTTTGATGTTGAGCGAGACACAGGGAGTGTAACTGTGGATTGAACAGATGTTTGTACGGCTTTAGGTGATGGTCAGCTGTAAATCATGTGCACGACCCGAGCAAATCACTGAATAGTTGGAGGTCAGTAGATGCTCTGTTTGCGCTTGGGTCATAATGAGACAGTGGTACAAGAAAACAGAACAAAAAAAATAAAATAACAGTGCTTAGATCCAACTACAAAGAACTGCCAGAATTGAAATATATATGAGGTACAGTAAACTTTCCTTCTTATAAAAGGAGCAAGGCACTGTTCGAGGCAAGAGAAGCCAAAGTAATGGGAGTCAGAAACAGGGAGGGAAAAGCTAACATGTTTTCTGATGTTGTGCATTTCAGTCCCAGTCTGTGTCTAGTGTACTGCACTATTCTTGCCCAAGTGTTTACGTGGTCCACTGGTGACCCATGTGGTGAAATATACATGATCATGTCTGTCTGTGTTCTTTTTGTGATAGGAGAGCGTATACAAATCGACAAATAGTATCAGATATTGATTTCTCAGTCGTTACAGCCAAATCTACCAACATCTTACAGCTATAAAAAGTTGGAAATGCAAAACTGCCCAATCTGCAATTGCTTTAGATCTTTGTTAGATGTAAAAAGGTTTGAATTCCTTTTTGCCTTGTCCTTTTGTAGACATGAAATACATGTATGTAACATTGTAGCTGACTTATTACTTCACTCCCACATGACAGGATATTTTGCGCACGGAGACACACACCCTCTGATATTTAGGACCTGGTGCATGAGGGGAAACCGTATCACTGCTGAAAAACAGGAAGAAGGAGGAAAAGGGTTTTCTCATAGTCTGCATCGCAGATTGATTTAAAATTTTTGCCCTTTCATTTCCCCCTTGCAGCCTTAATTAATGACCATCATGAGCGTGACGAACCCTCGTCGCATTTTCATCATTTTTGTCATTTAATGGGTAGAGAATTCAGCTGCCTCCTTTATAAAATCTGAGAGTACACAAGCATTGAAAGACGAGACGGTGAGTTGGGATTGTATTTTACATGTAAAAGTGGCTTGGACACAAGACCAACATTTAACACAGTGTAATTTCCATCACATTTACTGTATGTAACGAGGTGTATATCTTCAAAGTGCTTTAGACTAAGTGTTTCCACTTAGATTTAAGTATGTATGTTCTGTATGTTCTTATCCTATATCCCATATAACTTGCAGGCCTGACTCACAAAAACTAAGCATTTTCCTTTCAGACGAGTGGCGCTACATGCAACAGGTGTTTAAGAATTCACTGCCAGAGCAATAATACCCTGAGGTAAGAGACAAATGACTGCTCTCAAACTTGAAAGAGAGTTTAAGATAAAGAAATGTGGCGAAAAAATGCAGGAAATCATAATACTTTAATATAATAGTATAACAGTGATTCTAGGCTGCTAAACCGAGTATCTCTCAAGATATGTAACAGTTGCAGGCTAACCTGGCTATCAGTAACTCATCATTCGTGCATTCTTCCGTTACATTAATGTAATACGATATTTGATAGTGTACCTCAAACACACAGTATGGATCTAGAGTACAAATGCTGTGTAATGCAGAGGAAAATCCCTGACATTCTCACTTACATCCACAAACCTCAGAACATCAAACGCCAGTCAATATGATGCAATGACGAATGAGTCAGACTTTTACTTCCCCACTGTTTATTTTTGGCAATCAGGGTAGACCAGCACTTCTCTGCAGGTTTCAATGTAACACATCTAAATAAAGCTTGATGAAATGCTTTGCTCTGTGACTGGTCACAAGGTTCATATATGATTTGGACATGTCAAAAAACTAAAGAAGACAAATAAAATAAAATAAAATTCCAGGTTTAGCGTTAATAAAAACCTTGTACATGATGGTGGCCGGTTTACTTTTTGGGGAATAAATACAGGTAACACAAGTAGAAGAGGGAGGGACGATGTGGGTGTGTGTGTGTGAGCGAGAGAGAGCGGTTGAACAAATCCTGCCACACATTGTTCTTGTTTGCACAGACCTTAGCAATTTGTTTGACTCTACTGCTATTGAGGCGAGACATGCTCGCAATCTCTGCATCTGTGTGTGTGTATATGCACGTATGCGCGCATGAGTGTGTGTGTGCATGTACTCATGAGTGTGTGTTTGGGTGGAGAGCGCTCATGTCAAACATCTCCCGCTGTAAGCCCTGGGACAATTTTATGTGGTTTGATTTGTGAGGGCCAGAGAAAGCTGACTGCCCGAGCCCTGTGTTATTCCTCCGTTCTGATTTCCTCTGCCTTCAGACCTTATTTAGATTCATTTCTTTTCATTGCCTCTCATTTGTTCTCAGGCAGGAGAGGGAGGGAAGCATGGTTAACAAAAAAATCTCCAAACCTCTTGTCAGAACATTGATTTATTGACAAGAACAGCAATGAAAAATCTGTCCTTTTTTGCTTTTTTTGGGGGAATTTTTTTCTTTTTAATCCTCTTGGGTTTCCTTGCCAAATGCCTGAGACCTGTCACTTGCCTGAGAGAGCAGGATATTTCTTTCTTTTCTTTACTTCTCTCTTTTTCTTATTTTTTTTCCTGCCAAGCAGTGACAGCTGCAGAGAAAGGCCAGGGTGGCATGGACTCGGCGGTTTCAGTGGCACACAAGCTGCATTTGATTGGCGCCTGGCTCATGGACTGTGGCCCTGGCGTGAGTCAGTGTCACTGGGCGCAGGCATGCACGCGCATCCACCGGATTGCAACATCGTCATGGCAACGGAGGCTAAATGAATGATGGGCTATGTGTGTTTGTTTCCTCAACGTTATTCAAACTTTCTTGCTCGTATCAAGGTTGAGAGTTTTGGAAATGTACAGATTAATTCTTGATGATGAAGAGATGGATGGAAAAAGGGGGATTGATACACACTAATGTGGCTTAAATTATCACTAAAATGTTCTAGTGCTCACCTGAACATTATGTTGTGAGAGCAGTTTTATGGAAAATGTAAAACATGGTTTTGTGCAGAATTAGAGCATAAAGTGTGCATTAGGAATGAGCTTTGTAAACAAATGACACCATCTTGGCAGATAATCCTTAACGCCAACCAAGCAAATATAAGAGGTGCTGCTTACATCATGAACCCGTCAATCACTCAGAAAATTAGTATATTAGCAGAGGCTGAGGCTGAAAAAGGTAAGAACCGTGACATCACGCCAACTGTATTTGTGTCCAATGGTCTTTCATGGAAAAACGACTCAGATCCACTGGCTTTGCTTTCTAGAGTCCGTCGAACATGTTTGGTGCCTGAAGAAGACACTGAGGAAAATAAGTGGAGCAGAGGCACGTAGACCTTTTTTTCCTGTGCGTCAGTTGCCGTGCCCTGTCAGCAAAAAACACAAACATGACGAAATGCAGGTTGTTGCGTAAATAGCAAAATGGCGCCACAAGGAGTTTCAAGGAGTTTTCCCAACATAAATACAGACAAGTCTCAGACTAATAGGGTACACTCTCTTATACACATACACACACTCACAAGCAAATAAGTAAATAAACCACTGGCATCACTGCAACTGAGCCTGTGTTTCCAGGATCCTGCTGAATCATTAGGTTAAAATCTGACAGTACAACTCTGTTCAGAAAGGAACCATTATCAGACAAGTTACAATGCAATAACGTTTGCTATCAGACACGAAGTATATTGTTAATCTGCCCTTCATCTTCGCTTTCTTATGCCAATGCTAATTCAACATTTAGTTGGGCTGTCTACCTTAACTCAGTGTCTAGCCTGATGCAGGTAAGCGTTATCTGTAAAGGTAACTGGTATCTGCATAGAAGAAATCATTCAGAAATCAGAACTCACTCGAACTTGAACTGAGCTGAAACGCACTTTTATATTTCTTTTGTGTGATTTCCAGACTTTGTGGTCGTCAGCACCGACCTGAGTGTTGGTAGCCAAAAACAGACGTCCACTGGCCACTAAGTTTGCAGGCAAGTTGACTAATGAAAGGATGCTTTGGGTTGCAAGTATGCACGTGAAGTATAAGTGAAGGGTGAGCAAGCTGATGTTTGGCTGGTGTAGACAGCTGCACTAATTGGTATATGTGTTAATGCACATCATACCTCACCAGTGTGTGTTACCCTTTAAGACTACATAAGGACACTGACTGATGATATATAGTTCATCCTGTTTAATACACACTTCTAATGTCTTACTACATGTGAAAAGCGGAATTTTGTTACTTTAATCCATGATACCAAACCCAAAAGGCTCAATGTGCTCCAGTCAAGTAAGCCATGCAAATGCATAGCATCCAGCAGTGACAAAATGGCCACAACAAACCATGTCATTCCCTGTTCAGCCTATATAACATAACGATGAGTGATGATGAAGATTCTCCTATAAGACTGACAACTTTAGGTCTATAGCGTAACGTAACAACAACAACAACAGTGAGACAACACTCAAAATGAATTATAAGTGGGAGCGCACTCTGTTTCTCATCGTAAAACTAGCGGGAACCTGAAGTGTGCTAGTGCCTTTTGCTACCCACTGCGCTTCAGAGAGACTCATACTCCAAACCCTGGCAGTGTGGGTGTCATGGCCTCACTCACTGCTGATGCCTGACATCAATCTCAGTTGATCCTGCAATCCAGCCCTGGATGAGAGTCAGCAGCTTCCTCTAAGTGCTGTTGTTTTACCACTCCAGTAATCACCGCTGTCAAACGTAAGTCACCGAATACCCACCATTAACATCTCTATTATAGTTTCTTCCATTCTGTCCATCTCACTTTTTCCCTCATTCACAGGAATCATAGTTTCATAGCAGCACTAAATCATTCGTGTATTGGGGATCTGTATTGTTTGGAAAGGGTCATAAATCTGGAACTGATGATGGAAAAGTGTGTACAGGGCTTTTACTGGGCTGCAGTCAGCTACAGTACTTCAGTACAGGCGAAGTTCACGTTTAAAATCTCTGCTACTTTCACCGGACAGAATTACTGGGTGACATGTTCATCCAGAAATTCAGTTTAATAAATATTCATATATTTGTAGGCAATTTCCAGCTATGTCGCCATGATAATAACTTTAAAGACTCGTCGTTACTTATAGTGCATAACTTTTATTTATTTACTATTTCTACAAATGTGAAAGTCTTTGAGTGCACGTGTAAGGCTGTTTACCCACATGTGTGAGTGGGAAAACCTCTCTCTGCACACCGCTCTGATCTGCAAATGGAAGCGTTTACATTTTATCACCTGCTTACTTTGACAGCATGGTAATTTCAGTGGCCTAAGAAAATAACTGACCAATTGCCGGTAATTGTCAGAGATGGCAGCCATGTTGGGTGAGGGGTTGAAGGTCACTGGCGACAGGCTGCTAACCAGCTGTGGATGGGTCAAGAGGGATTAAGTTTGAGGGACGGTCAGCAACAGTAATACGAGTTGGGAAGGAGTTATTTTAAACAAGTATGATAAGGTTTTGGCTGAACATATGTTTTGGGTCCAAATATGCCAGTAAGGGGAACCACAGTGTTTTTTTCTTTAAATAAGGAAAGGAAAAAATAAAATGCTGTAAATGCTCTACAATCATCTAGAGTGTGTGAAAAACAATAAAATGATTTAGATCCTGACAAACCTTTATCACTAGATATATATTTTCATAGTTTCATGTTTTTCTTTTTTTAAGGAGTGGTATCTAAACTTTGCACTGATCTTTTAGCTTAACTTTAGAGGTTAGATTTTGAGACTTGCAGAGTATAATTTCTGTGTTTCTTGTTTTCTGGGTGAGGTAAATGATTGGACTACCTGTCTTTCAACTGACGATTTGCAATGGTCAGAAGCAAACAGCATTCTAACAAAGAAAGACTTAAAGCGATACTATGTAACCTTTGCTGAGCAGCGGCATTCGCGGTCTCTGTAGCCACAAGGGGTATTACAGGTTGCCGGTGCGTTAAATTCTGCTCGGCTTCGAGTCACGTCATACATCACACCCATACAAACCAGCAATCACACTGTCCACCCACATAAATTCAGCATACAGCAAATCTGATTACCCAAAACAAAACCATCTCAACAGGCGCCAGTTGTGTGCTAAAATGTAGTTGCTAAGAGCTAGCTTCACAGTAACTGAGGGACTAGCAACAGGGAAGGGTTTTCCCAAAGCAGGGATGACAGCTCAAACCCCGGCAACACGCAAAAAGTGAGTTAATGTGAACCAACATGTGAATGTGTTCCACTAAAGTTACGATCCTCTGTTGAAAATACAGTTTGGTGGCTGCCAGTATGTAGTAGTACTCTGGAACTTTGCTCTGTTGATTATGAGCCATGTTACATATTGAAGAGATAATGAGCTAATAAGGGACCGTACCAATGAATTACTAGGTAGTGTGTGTAACTTAGTGTTACGCATGCTTCTGCTGAACAAAACTCTAATGTTAGTTTACTTTGTAGCATTCACCCTCCTAACATTAGGATATTGAATTGTGCCCACAAACAGCAATGACAGCAAAATGTAATACCCACACCAAACTGCCACTTCAACACAGCAACTATTGCACAGCAGAAGCCAATGTTAGAAGTTACGTTACCGGTCGAGTAAAGCAGATGCCGTGTCCGAGGTAGCCCAAAAACCCAGTTGATGCTTCGTTTTGTTCCATCCTGGTAATATTGGACCAAGGGTTTTTTCTTGTCTTTCTTCGTTGTTTGTCGCTTTCTTTTTTGGCCTCCTGACCTTCTGTCAATCTTACTCTTTTCTTCCTACGTGTAATGTTCAATCGTCTGGCTGGTGGTGACTCTTCATTTCCCTCGACATGTTTGTTGTGGTACTTCCTTTTCGTTCTTTTTATGTTTTATGGGGGCTGGCAAACTGTGAAGTGACTCACTACCACCGCTCACTGCTATGGAGTGTGTCATGGTTGTCTGCGCTTTTACATCCTTTTGAACCTTTGTTCACATTTTGTTGCTTGCATACATATAATGGTATCCAGACAGTGGAAAGTGGTCTCACCCGACCATTTTAGAAAAAGTAGTAGAAAAAGTAGTAAAAGTAGGATTTAGCGGCTAAAAACGAAAGCGATGGACGGTTTGGTACATTATTTTTATTGCTAGGAAACGTAACTTCTGTTTGTTTGGGTTTTTTTTATGAGAAAGAATTTATTTGCCTGTGCATTTAATAGTTACATAGTTTCACTTTAAAGATACTGAAAATATCTTGTGTTGTCCAACTGATAATAGGTAGAAAGTAATATGTTGCCATTAAAAAAATGGATTACACAGTAGTAACCTCAGACCAATATTATGCGTTTTTGGCAGTGCAACAGAGCTGGTCTACCAACCAAGCAAAGCAGGCTACTGCCCAAGGGCCCAAGAACTCTAAGGGCCCCACAAGCTTCAGCTTTTCTCTGTCTCAACTAGTTTGTGTTAAGCTTATTACATTTTTCTGGGAATAAGTACCACTAAAGCACAACATCATCTGAGTGATAAGGGCATTAAAGTGGGAACTGCCTAGTTTTAAGACTTTTTAGAATTTTAGTTTTACACTTATACATTTCTAAATTAAATGGTGGGAGGAACAGTGAGCTAATAGGGATCCAGCAGTTCATTTTGGCCTTGGGCACTCTGGCAGGTTAATTCAGCCATACAGTGCAAGCAAGCCTTCACTGAGTGCTAAACAGTAGAACTACTAATCTGTCTCTAAACAATTTTGTTACCACAGACCATCTCGTCAGGTTCAGTGGCTGAAAAAATTAGATTTTTCAATCACTTTCTTCTTAGAAGTGGAATAGGGTTATTTCAGCCTGCTAGTGCTACATGCAGTAAACACTGAGAGCTTCAAACAGTGGTTTTGGTCGAGTTATGAAGAACTAAAATAAATCTGAAATGATTACTTTCAGAAAACTACGCTGCAGCATATGCCCATTCTGCACAAGAGGCTTTTTATGATTTCAGCTTTTAAAATATTAAATATATATTTTTTATGTGATCATTAACCAGAATAAATGCCATATATGGTGGATGACTAATGGTTTCCAAGTTTAGAATTTTCACAGTGAATTACGGCAGCTACATAAACAGTAACATCAGCCACACTCAACTCAACTGTATAGACTTAGTAAGCTCAGAGGAACAACTGAAGAGGATGATGCAAAAAAAAAAAAAAAACTAAAAGTAAATGTGACAAAAAAACCACCCTGGAAAGAAAACAGCTGCCTTTCTCTCTCTATTACTGTTTCAACGTCGGCCATGTCTGTTCAGCATGTGGTTGTATGACTAATTCCACACTAAGCAGCACTGTAATCAGTGTTTCCGTCAATGCAGCATCAGAGATGAGTGTGAAGAGGATTTTAGTATCTCTCAAAGTCCTGCATGGTTGACAGCAGATTTGGAAGACGTGTGTAGACAACAGAGTGGAAGCTTGCCGCACTGTAGCATCAACATTTCATGGGATACCCAAAATGAGATGGAATCCCTGATTATCAGTGAGGGAGGGCTTTACGTAAGAATGCAAAAACTGTAGATCCCCTCCATTGCCATCTGAGTGTCAGTCATCTCTGACCACTGAGTCTGTGAGGCCAGGCCCACAGCGAGCTGCAGAGTGTAATCAGCGCTTTCATTTTCCTCTGGTGGCAGAGCGTAATCACAGACTGTGGCACCACAGCGCGGTCGCTTCTCCATCTCCTGCTGACGGCCCTATGACAGCTAAATACCTAGGTCCATGTATTCCCATTAGGCTCTTTCTGATTGGCTGCCTTGGTGCGGTTAAGCTGCTTAATTCTACATCATGTCTGGGTGGCTGGCCTGGCTCTTGCAGCTCCCTGTTATGTGGTTGGCAGTGTAGGCATTAGAAACAACAAACAAACACAACAACGCAAGCTTAAGGAATGAATTGCTATGCTTTGAAGGAGAAGTGCCCAATTTCCTGTAAAGTGCTGGGCAAGTTCCAGTGTAATGACCCATTTTTACACTGCCAGCTATAATTAATCTGTACATGCATTGAAGTAATTACTTGAATGAATTGTTGCATTTACCTGTTTTGTACTCACTTTACTCTCAGCTGATCTTGTGTATTATTATGTCCCAGATGTTCCCGGAATGCTTTTTCATTACCCTCTGAAGACAGGTGTGAAGGTGTTGCATTTAGCTGTGGATGAACTAGCACCTAACTATTGTTAGGTGGAAAGATTCATAATGATTTTTTTTTTTTTTTTTTTTACTATTAAGGAAAACTGACAAAATGTCTCTCGATCTCCTCTACTATAGATGTATTACCATTTAATTGTTGAATGTGAGTGCGCAGTTGGGAGTAGGAGTTATGAGGTCTGTGTAGAAAGCTGTATTGATTAATACGAAAGTGTATCTTATGTCAAACGTGTGTGAGACACAGGACTGAAAAACACAAACTGCCTCCTATGTTGACACAGCATAAAGCACTATTCATTGTTTTGGGGGTGTTTTGGCTACATGGGGGCAGTAGAGAAATCTGTAAACACAACATTGACATATTATCAACTTTGGAAGTAGACATGGCATGTTACACTTTCAGTTGCCTATTTACACATCCAGCAGATATGGATCAACGCTAGAATTCTTTTGGAGTCCAATTCTTTTAGCTGTTTTGTTCTTCATCAACTCCTCAGAATAATATATGGCTCTCAAGGTGCTAAACGTTCACTATGTTCACCAGCTAGTTGATAACTCTGAACGCCTGCCGTTTGGTGCTGGGCAAATATCGTACAGTGGTTGTATCAGAACTTTTTTTTCTCTTCTTTTTTTTACCGAAAACAGCTGTCTGCTGCTGCTGGAAATGAGGTTAATAAGAGAGGTGAGAGTGAACCAAAACAGTAAAGTTGCAGGCTGTAAAATCAAAGCAATCAGTCAGAAGATGCTAAACCAATGTATGGAGCTGGGAACTATGAGTCTATGATTATATCACTACAAGTGATATAGTCAATGGTAATCAAAAGATTACCATTAAAAGTAATCTTTCTCTCATTGTCAATCTACAAATATTGATTAGTGAAACTTTTAAGCCAGTGTGAGAACATTGTGTAACTCTATAAGCATGTATGTATCAGGGTGACATGACTCCTCATGGCATGAAACAGTATTCTCTGCTGTTTTTTTTGGCACATCCTGAGAGTGAACAAGCAAACCCTAAAAGCTTGCCTGTTCAAAAGCTTTCATTCTTGCTACTTTTAAGTGATCTCTAATAATGGTTCACCATGCAGATTGCAGTTCAATTGCTCCAAGTATAATTTTACATCTTGGTCAAATTGTTATCTCATCATGAAAAAAAGGACGAAAAGTCAACAGCCTCATCCTCAGTCTGACCATTGACAGGCTTCTGTTAACACCACAAGAAGCTTTTTCCACGTCTGCATGAGGTTTTGCCAATTTCAATACCAGTGGATCAATATCAACAATGTTTTGATGATTTTGGTAGAAACTGTGAGAACATTATATCTGTCCACACATGGCAAATTTTAGGCAACAGTTTACAAGAAATTACTTCCGCCCATGTTTAGCCCTATCCACCCTTTGTGAGTTCAAGCCCCAGGGAGACACCCAGCCCAGACGAGGCAGCATCTTGGCACTTACTTCTCAGTCTGGTTGCCCTGAGGACTGGGTAGCTCCCGGACATTTGGCCCCTGGGGCTCCAAGTCTTCCGTGTTTGTGTCAGGATCCAGCAAAAGAACAAAACTACCCCACCCTCTGTCTCTCAGACAGAAAAGAGTGTCTTACGTGTCTGGGAGAGTAAAGAATAGACGGGAATAGATAGAATTACTCCTGTACTAAACATCTTGCCCGCTGGTCCTCGTGCCAAAAATGTGGACGCTCGATAGTGGTTAAATCTTGCTGGTTAGTCACGCCCTGACTCACCTTGCTAAAAGGGAAATCATGAAGCAGCTTGACCGCTGCTGCTGTTGTCAGATAGGCTGGTTGGCTGGCAGCACCGCTACCCATCAAGGTTGCAAAGTCACAGCTTCTGACATGTAATCCTAACTCTAAATCGGTCACGGTGCTCAACTATGAGACTAGAAGTCTGGGAAAACATTCATGCAATTTATCTCTTGCATTATGCCATGACAAGTCTTTAGCTATTAGCCCATTTGGATGAGTAATCAGTCATATCTCCTATTGACTAGCCAAAGGAATGACAGTATCCATGGCTTTGTTTTGAAAATGTTTGTTACTTAGCCTAACATTTACCGGAGTCAGCTTTGAATGTTGTAATATTTGGAGACATCGGAAAGAACAATCATTTCTGAGCTAGCAGTCCGATGACATGTTGTTGTTAATAGGGCCAGCATGGCTTGAAGTGAATAGCAAAAGCTTTGGAGGAGAGATTCTCATATTTTACTGATCCACTTTTCCCACAGTGGTGCACCTTTATTACTCACTACTCAAAAAAACCTCTTTCCCCCTGTAAGGAAAACTGGATGTGTCCAATTACCATCTCACCATCTACTGTGTTCTGTGTTTGGTATGTCAACAGTTTTATTCCCTCTCAGTGCTTTGCTCCTTCTCTGTTCTCCATCCAAAGTTATTCCATTATTTTTTCTCATCCATGTTGCATTGTCATTACTTCCCCATTCTAACATTGTCTTATCTAAAGATATATTACCATTACAAAACCATTACAAATCTGTGGCCAAATTTACACTAATCATTTTAAGTGTCTTGTATCCAGCTAAAAAAACATGTAATTTAATTTACGTTTGTTTCACTTAACTTCATAAATGCACCTCCGTCACAAATCTGAATCCATCCTTCTTGTTTTTCCTGGGCTAACTGCAAATCAACTGTTTGATAACTGCCAGAAAAAAACTAGAACAGGAACGTGTGCACAGCAGTTTAGTTAGAACAATAACAACTTGGCAGGTTAGCTATCAACTATTCATAAACCAGCAAAATCACTTGAATAACTCATGGATGGACTACCAGTGAGAAGTAACCATCTCCCGTGGTTTGAGTAACCTATCCACAGATTTCAGTCCATATATATAATGCGTCTTGGTTGCATTTACAGTTGACTGAATTGCATTCTACCTTGAATTTGTACAATGCAACTCCTTGGGGCTTAATCGCACTTAAAAGTCTACAACATTTAAGAAAACTATAGATTTAGCCACCTGTATTTGACCTGTTCATTAGAGCAAAAAGTACTGTGGCCCATTTATGCATAATTCATTTTCCTAGGTTTTTTCCAGCCATGTTGAGTCATAAAAACAAATTATAGTCTTACATGTATAGTCAAGGGAGCATGCCCCAGACCTTTGTGCTCAGTGTTGTGGCCTCCAGTAATAGTGTTCAAGGAATTTTGGTTTATTCCCCCACCATAAGTTACTATGAGGAGGGAAGCTAGATGTCAGAGAGGCTAAACACTGTTTCTGCCCACAGTGATGGGGCATATGGTGCGATATTTTGAGATTTTCATATTTACGACTATCTCTTCAAGGCCCACAATTTAAATTTCAGACCATTTCCTTTTTTTTCTCTCTTGAGGTAAGACTTACTGGTAGTTATGTTTTTGCAGCTTTGTTTGGTTAAGCTTAGTATTTCCGCTATTATCCCAGGCGCTTTCATGTTCATTGTTCTTTTTAAACAGGACATCCTTGACCCTTCATACATTCTTGGATTTTTGTATTGTGGGAATGTATATGTGTAAAATCAATATGTGTCTTTGTCATTGGTCAGTACAATCTGTATAAATATTATTTATTGAAAATATATGTACAAATGGAACAGTTAAGTTTTTGTGCTTTCAAAGTAAAACTAAAATACCTTTTATAGTTTCCATTTTATTCTACCATTTATTTTTTTATTTTATTTTCCTTTATTGTGTCCTTAAATGTTGCTCTCATGCCTTACTTCACCTACCATGAAGCATTTGAATTATGTTTTTCTTTGAAAGGTGCTATATAAGTAAAGATGCCTTGCCTTGCCCTTGAACATATGTAGATGAAGAAAAAGATGAAAATGCACATTGGGCTACTATGCCAACTCTGATTCCAGTTGGGATCTGGAGAGTGTCTCATTGTAGTCCAAAGCAAAGGTCCCTGAACAGGGGTTACAGCGTCCTAAGAGAAATCTATGGAGTTTTGTTTAACCTCTAACCAGAAAAATCCTATTAAGGTTAGCAACCTCTTTTTCAAGGGAGACCTGGGCAGGGTGGCGCAATCACAAGTTTCAGACAAGACAATACAACATTAGGCACACAAATGAACAACACTCGAAAACCAGGTAACAATGAATAAAGGCTCTGATGAGATAAGAACAAAGAAGGTTAAAAAACAATTGTCAATATTACGAAAGCAAAAATAAAATAAAAACAGAGACAATTAGTAAAATAATCATTCACCATAGAGTTTACAATAGCCTTGAGTTCTGCCTGTGATACCAAGTTCTTTACTTTTCCCTCTGCAAACTATTTCAAGTGGCTAGAGCAGAAAACATGAAAGCTTTTTTTCCTCATCATTGTTTGTATGCTAGGGACAGATGGCAGGTATGTGTCTTGTGATCTAAGATTATGATTGGAGTCAACTCTGTGAAATAAGTTTGCAAAGATATGGGAGAATTTTGTCTGAATGGATTTACATAAATAAAAAATTACCAGATCTGGAATACAAGGCACAATGATGAGATTATGGTTTCAAGTTGGTGAAATATCTTAATGCCCTGTGATAAACAGAGTGCAGTATATGAAGACATTTTGCTGCTGCATTCATTAATAGCAAGTCACCATAATCAAGAGCTAGTAAGAGGGTGGCAGCACCCAGCCTTTTCTTGGCTTCAGTCTTAGTTTCTTCAAAAGGTTTTCAAAAGGCTGCTTAAAGGAAAGGGATTCATCAAGTTACAAGGTGATTAAAGGCATGAAAAATAATTAGTATGTAATTTTTGCTATTTCTTCTTGTGAAACACTCAATATTTCCCCTACGACAGGCTTCTAAAAATCTTTCAAATTAAAAAAATCCAAAACCAGAAAATCATTCTTGGATCAAACTGCTCTCAGCTCATGTCACAGGTACACACTTTTATGTTTTGAGGACAAAGCAGAAGAGAAATAAATTAGAATTTAGAAAAAAAACAATATTCCAGGGAGAACACTAAGGTCAGATCAGATCATTCTAAAAAAATACCAGTACTGGCAGTCAACAACCTACTAAATCAGTCAAGCTGAATCACACATATAGCAGCACCTGCTTTAACACAGACAGGACTCAGCTGACTGGCTCACAGGTGTGCAATAGGGAGACCAGACAAATTGCAGAGGAACAATGCAACTCCCATCTGAATGGCACAAAGAAAATACAAATATTTCCTTATATCTTATGAGTCACAATGAGAACACCCGGGAACACCCTCTGCTCTTATAGTGTGGCAACTGCTCCTCTGTTAACACTTTAATAAGCCTCTCGGTCAACATTAACAGCAGCTTGGGATGAAAAAGTGAGTGCTAGAGACAGATGTAGGGAAATTAGAAGAAGCGTGAAAAACAATGTAAAAATCACTTCTCAAAGTGACCCCAGAGGGCCAATGTGTTCCCGATCTACGGCACACTGCTTTGATATGTTGTACCCATGATGGGAGAGAGACAGAGAGAGAGAGAGGGAAAGAGACCCCACAATTGGAGGGAAAATGTGTTTCCCAGAAGCGAGACATGCATAGCGCTCCACTGGAACAGCTGCTGGAAGCATCAGGGGTTGTGGAAGCTTTGTAGGGCTACTTTGCCAGGTCGTCCCTCAGGTACTCTCAAATACACCCCCCAGTGTGCTACCCTGCTTCAGTTCACATCCAATCCAACATGTTTGCTTCATTCCCCTCCTCTCTCAACCTTTTTTCTCACTCAATAACCATCAGTCTTCTTCCTCATCTTTTGCCAGTTTTCTTCTACAGTTCCTTTCCAGCGTCTGTCCCCCCTCTGGCGACCTTTGCCCTACTTCAATCTCTCAGCTTCTAACTCCCATCCATCCACCTCTCTCGTCTCCCTCTCGACCAACTCATACCTCCTCCTGTTTACTCTCCCCATCTCCCTCCTACTCCCTCTCCACAGGGGTGAGGAGAAGGAGGAGGCGGCCAGGGAAGCTTAATGCATCTACCATGACAGGAGCTGGATCAGGATGTCTGGCTGTTAGCAATGACTTTTTCATGACTGGTGTTTAGTGCAGTCTGGGGACAACAGGACACATTTAGCTATAAGTTGTATTTGTCACACTGACAAATGGCACTGGGGAAAATGATAAAGGTGGGCTTGTGAGACAGAGACGGACAGAGAAATGGAGAGTTGCTGGAGATACTTAGCTGTATTTCTACTAACATTATCTTGGTATTTTAGACACACAAGTTAAATTAAATTATACCACCTAATGTCACTTTCAGGTATTCTGCTGCAACTGCACGCTTATATAGTCCACATCAAAGATGTTGACCTTAATGTCATTTGTTGTGATGTATTGAAATGAGCTACGCTTATTTTCTGAATTCAAGGTGACTGAGTTAGTAGGAGTATGACCAATTAATTTAATTTTTATTACTTTGGATTGCCAACATCAGTCAATTTCACACTAGCAAGAAACCCCGACATGTCAAGTGTCCAATAATTACCTCTGACATTAGTGTTTTTTCCTGAGACTGATAAGACTGATAAGAACACAGCATTAGCTCTACAGGACACATTTATAAATCATATTGCAGTCATACTTCTGAACAGGCTTAGGTATTACATTCAAAACAAAAGCTGATGTTTTCTGTACAGACACTGTAGATAAGTAAGTTACCTGAGTCATTTAGAAATTACAAAGATATAATAATAATAAAGGACTAGTAGACATCTTGTGAAAGATGCTGATTAGCTTTTTTGCCAAGAGTTAGTTGAAAAAACCGATAGCACACTCATACCTATATGCTAAATATGAAGCTACAGTCAGTGACCAATTAGCTTAGCTTAGCATAAAGACAGGAACAGGGGGAAACAGCTAGTGTGGTTCTGTCCAAAGGTTAAAAAAAAAAAAACTCACCAATTAACAAGTTTAGTCTCTTTTGCTTGATCTGCACAAAAACCTACATATAAAAACAACAAGGTGTACTTTTGCGGTGTTGGGCTATTTTCTTGGCAGTGTTCAGTGTCTTCCTGGAGTCTTGAGACATTTTTAGCTTTGCAAGAACATGTTCTGATAGTCTTGAGACTCCAGGAAGTCACTGCGCCCAGCCAAGAAATAGTTCAGCACATAACCCCCCACAAAACTGCATCTTGTCTGGAAAGTGGTCGTATACAGAGCCAGGCTAATTATTTCCCCTGCTTCCAGTCTTTATGCTATACTAAGCTAATCATCTCTTGGCTCTAGCTTTATATTTAGCGTACAGGTACGAGTGTGGTATCAATCTTCTCATCTAACTCTCAGACAGAAATTGAATAAGCAAACTTCGTAAAATCTCAAACTGTTCCATTAATTTAATGCAGAATTAGCAAAAATCCGGATCTCTTAGGTATAAAGCAAAATTCTTAGCTCTTAACAATTTCATTATTGGGAGCATTTTCTCATGTCTTCTGACAGATTCTGACTTATTGTCTACCACTATCTAGTTTTTAAGTGTGTACTGAAAGATCAGATTCTGTTTTATAACAACTAAAGTTTATTTGACCCAAAACACTCCTCTGCCCCAAATATCCTTGTAAAGGTATTAAAGTTAGAGTTACTAATACTTTCCAACTGAAATGGCAAGTGAATTCATTGTATAATATGATGGTTAGGGACTGAAAGATATTTCGTCTGCAAAATACAACAAAAATGCTCTCGTGGGATTCTGACGAATCGTTCGTCCGAACTCCTTGACCTATGAGTTCGTTTCTGCAACATCAGAGAGTTTGAAAAACCTTTGATTGAAAAAGTCAGGTCCAGGCTTCTTCAAGCAAAATATATATAGTTTCCCCTCACTGTAAAAGAGATACTCTAAATTCAGCCTTCACGGCTCATTGATGGGATCATTCTGTCCATGTCAGTCCTTCTGTTGGCAAAGATTTGTGGGATTCTCTTTCCTGGAGATGACATTTACCACAGTGAAGCAGATTTGGGTCAAGAAATAAAAAAAATCTTTACTTCTCCTCTCCTTGCTTTTTATATCTTTGCTGACAATCTCTAATGTATACACATAAATGATTACTTTATTTAGTTTCACTCTTTTCAAAATTTCACCTGAAATTTATTTGTTAATGTGGCAATAGACAAGCTTTTGCTTTAAGTTATCATTATGAAGTAAATGTTGATTGCACAATGTAATGGCTATAGAATAATGACACCATCAGCGTTTAAATTGGCTCCCTATAAGCCTTGCTCCCAATGTGCAACTCATTCTGCCACCAGGTACAAATCTCCTAAGTAAATGAAGGCTCAATTTAGGGCACAAAGGAAGTGCGTCTGCCATTGCGCAACCAATGTAGGAAGAGGATAGCACTTTTGTTTTCCCAGGCTAAAGAAAAAGCGCCCTGAAAATAATAAGAGGCTGAAGAGGGAGAGTGATAGAAAATGAGGTAAAACAAGAGTGAACCTCGGACAGGCATTCACTCGATTGGAGAGAGCCCCTCGACTTGAGAGGGTTTAAAATCAACATTCAGTTGGCATTATTTCTACTAGATCGGTTAGTAACAAAAACCAACCTACTTATGAATACAACCGGGTTTTTTACTGTAGCACTGCTGTAGTTACTTGTCTGTGCAAAGCAATACACAAACAAGGTTATTACTCCATATAAAATGATGACAATTTCACTTTACCTCTTCGGTGAACATACTTCTTTCTTCTCTCTTATTTCCAGAGTGGTGTTGATTGATTTGTGTCCTGTTTTGTTGGTAGTTGTTGGGCTCTGAGCTGAACGGAAAGCAATCCGGTCTTTGCAACAGCAGCGCCAACAGTAATACCACTTGGAAAGGCAAAGAGGGGGAAAGTTGTCTATTGCCACTTTAATATTTCCTAAACAGATTGGCTTCTTCCTCTAAACACCTTCCTTTTGCTCAGCTGGATCCCTAAAGGTTGCTTAACCATAACAATAAACAGCATTTTCTTCTTTGTTGTCAATATTTTTTTTCTGCCTTTATGGAATGATTAAAGTACATTAGTAGCAGAAGGTAAAATAAAAGCCTGCATACTGTCACTCCCCCTTACATTGTTAAGTGTAGGTATTAGCCGATGTGCACTTGTTCACTTCTGGAATTATGTTACAATCCAAAGATGGTCTTTTGGAAAGAGAAATGCTGAATTTTTTCCAAGAAAAAATACAATGGAAAAAAGTTGGTTTTCCAAGAAGAAAATGATAATAGCTGATCTGTTAACTCCAAGGTTTTTGATGAAGCTGTGGGAGTTTGTTTGAAAACCCAAATTGTGGCTTCAGAGCAATTTTTAACAAACCTATGGATGTCAAGAAACTATGGGTGTGAGGAGGGGAAAAAAATTAATTTCAGTCAGACCAAATGGCACAAACCACTGTTGTAGTAGAATAAAAAACTAAAAACATAACTGTACTCATGTTAGAATGTCTTCAAGATTACAGCATTACATTAGACTCTGCAAGTAAGTCCAATTAATGTCCTCTTTTATTTGACATTTGACATCAGGGTAAATGTTGATCTAATCTCTCAACTTAACATTTTTGGCCTGAGACTTTGCGGTGACAGCAGGCTGAAGGCATCAGGTTAGGAGGAGGTTGGTTTGTTCTTGGCTTTTATGGGATCTCAATGAATCAAACAGGGCTGTGACACAAGCTACATTAGTTCTCAGGACACTTCGGATATCAAACTACATCACGCCTAATAAACCTGCCAGTCAGTTGCCACCAAAAAACTCTTATCCACTAGCTTCAGCCAATAATATGTAGCCCATCGGCCAAATGCCTCTCTGGAACTGTGTATTTCTGATATCAAATGATCAGATTGCACTATTGTCTGGAAGGCCTGAGGATATTGTGTTGCGCCGTTTGTCAAAATAAACTACTTTTATAGATTTCTTTGAATTATTTTGGCTTCCTTTGACAATATAACTCAAAGCTCAGAAAGGGAATTTGATATGAACTGTATACACCCTGTGTTAAAGCAATAAGTCTCTTGGCCAAACCTATGAAGATGTCATGGCAGGTAGAGCTGACATATAAAGCTGTCACGTGGCCTTGGGTACACCAGGCATCTGGTTTTAAGAGGTTGACATCACTTTCTTAGTCAGGTGGAGCCTTGGAGCACTGTGATATGGACGCAAAATACAATGAAATGCATGTACACATATGAGCAAATAGGATTTGATTTGAGAGTGCTGCATTGAGTACATTTGTGTGTGTTTGTTGAGTTAATGTGTTCAATATGTTAAAAATGGCTAACCTTAGCAGTGAAAGGAGTTGAAGTTTAAATTCTAAGCATGAAAGTAAGCTTGAAAAAGTGTGCTAAAAGGACTTGAACTTTCAACTAAAGTGTGAGCACTGAAGGAGGTTGGCTGTCAATTGAAATGTAAGCACTGAAAGCAGAGAATTGTTAGGTGAGAGGTAAGTACTGAAAGGAGTTGATGTGTCAGTTGAAGTATAAGCGGGTGGTTAGACCAGAAACAGCTCTGCTTTAAAAAAAAATTACAAGGGGTGCTTTGGTGGGGGCTTTTTCTTTTGGTTAGCAGCGAGACAGTGAAAAACGATCCAGGGCACAGTTCTTTATAATGTTATGAGGAAACATTTTACTGCTCTGGAAAGTTATCACAAGGCAATCATTAGAGATTGGCAAAAAAAAGCAAGAAAATATAGAGCAGTTTTATTGTCTTTTTTCCATTAATTTCCATATATGAAAAGACCCAAAATGAACACTGTAAGCAGACTACTTGATTACTTTATGATTTTGTCCCAGTCTTTAGATACATAGAAGGAGTTGATCATTGTAACCCATGATCACTTTAAGCGGTTTCCACTGTATACTCCCATCAACATGATCATGGGTTACTTTAGAGATTTATTTTAACATGTGTTTTCCCCCAAAAAGACAGCTGACTGAATGCACATATCTGCCACTACTTAAGATTCCTAACAGACACTGACCATCTTGGCTATAACTTTACTTTCGAGGCAAATCATCGACAGTCTCTAGCAATGCTTGCGCCAGGTTTGGGATAGGGCCCTGTGTTGAAGCATCAGTTACTCTGCTATTAAAAAATGGAATAAATATGCAAATAGACAGAAAACAATCTCACATTCTGTACTACTACTGCCTATTCTCTTCCAGAGAACAGTACGATGCTATTAAACTGCTTACCTGTTGGTCAAAATGCCAACTAACTAGAGAATGCAGCAGTTAAGAAAGTTACTTAAGCAAGTTGTAATCATTTATTGTGAATAATAATGAAGAATGGTTAAAAAGATTAAAGTATTGTCATTAAAATAGGCAGGTTGTTTCTCTGTGGTCCAAAGTTTCATCTTCAGTCAGACTACAAATTCAAAGAGCAAAGAGTAAGTACATATAAAAAAATAACTGACTATACATGTTCACATTCAGACATGTACACAGCTAAGAAGGCTATGTGAACTGTAGAATGTTTTTGATCCATGGACGCATAAAAACGGCCACATCACCCTCTGCTCCTCACAGCATTTACATGTATGATATAATGCCTCCACCAGCACTCTTAACTTCTGCCTGTCCATCAACACTAAACCAACAATCACAGCAGTATCTCACTGGTGATGAATCAGTCAAAAAAAGAAAAACTGAAAGAGTGTTTGGTCAATATGCTTAAATAACATTACGATATGAAAATCTTGTCAAACTACGGACAAACTGAAGATTGACATGATGGACAAAGGGCAAAGAGAGACATCAAAGTTTTGCCCAGGCTACACTTGTGGAATCATAAGCTTGTCTACGACCCCTTTGTTGAATAGCTCAGGGGAATAATCCTTCTCTTTCCATCTACTTGAGCATGTGAGCGTATTTTGGTATAACATCTTGACAAGTCCTTGGGCATGTGCACCAAAAACGATCTGAGCTGCTCAGGTCTGTAACTCTATGTGCCAAATCAGCATACTCAAGAAGACATGAATACAACATTTTTACTGGCATACAAGCAACCGAAATGTAATAGTGTGACTGACTCCATAAGTCTGTCGGTGTGCATGAAGAACTGTGCAAATATACTGACGTGCCAAGACCCCAGTATAGCAGTGAAGGCATGTGTAGTCTTTGGACAATCCTTGATAACAATCTGAAATGTATCCCTCCTTCCATGTGCAAAATAACGTACCCACAGCAGACTCAGCTTACTGGTGCATTTTATGAGCCGGGGCGAGCTTTTATTTCAAGTTGCATGAAATCAAATCAATGGGAATACGAGCACATCTGTCTCTGAATTATTGAGCAAATATTTTGAACTAAAACAGCTTTTTTGCACTGTCAAACATGGTACGTCAAACAAGGCACTGGTCTGAGATGGGTGTTAGAGTGTGAAACTGAATGGGAGACTCAGCAGTGAGCTTGACAGAGTATGCACCAGTCATTCAATCAGTTTGAATTTAGCTGAATGTAGGCTGTTTAAATTGGCCACAAGGTTGATCTCTCACAGGAAGATGTGTCATGCTAAATTGTGACATTAGTTTTATGATACTGAAGGATCTCATACAATACATTCCAAGAGATATATGCTAACAGCTCCCTCCTGCATTTAAATGTGGGAATAAATGTATATCCGTCCTTTCCATAGGGATTTAAAGTAGATCATTATAAATAGATAGTGACCCCATAAACCTGTTCCTGTGCCATGTTTCAGTTTGCTTCCTCCTCCCCTCTACAGAAAGGCAAATGTGAATCTATATGCTCAGGGAGAAAAAGGGGGGGTTGAGGGGATCAGATGTAAATCTATAGACTCTGTAGACTTCCACTGTCACAGCACTTTCAGAAGTGGTTGATAGTGCAGAAATCAGAAACCATCTATGAAAGTACAGGCTGATCAAAGGGTCCTCTCACTGGAAATTTGTTTTGTCACTCTCACCTTAAACATCAAAATACGTCTTTATAACTTCCCCCAGAATGACACATATTGGAGTTTTCTGATCTGATGCCTCTATTGGCAGGACATCGTAATTTTTCCTTGCCTGCCAAAGCTTTCGCAAAACACTGGTGGAAAAATAAATCTGATTTATGATCTGAAAACACTCTAATTAAGGTTTGGTCAGGTATGGGCAAAAACATGACTTGATTATGCATAGGGAAAGAGCATGGTCTTTGGGTTATCTACAAGTACTGTGTTATGGTTAGGAGGACCTTCATTGTCATGGTAACTGCTTAGTTTAGGTTTGGGAATGAGTGTGTCGTGGTTAAAAGAAATCCATGTTAACTATTGGTTGGAAACGGAAAGCAAACAGTGGTGTCCCATGTTAAAGCCCCACTTTTTGTTAACCCAGTTTTCTACCCCATCCTTCTCTGTCTGAGGTTCTATAATGTCACCCTTTGCTCCCGATACACCCTAGTCACAATTACTACGGCCACCTAAGGTCTTTGACACTTGAATGTCAGCGTTTTGGACAGAAATTACTGATGCTGTCGTTTTTCTTGGGAGAACAGTCTCATTCTTCAAGTCATGCGGCAAACTGGAATGGGCTCATTACTGCACCTTGTGGATGAAGGTAGGAAAGCACCTGATGCATATTTGCTGACCATAGTTCCTGGGGGTGTTTTCCACATCTGCCACAAGTGGCAGCAGTAAGACTATTCCAGCCACCCTTGAAAACACTCTTTGTATCGCTGCACAAAGGTTTACGCATCATTAGATGTATCTTCAAGCAGTGTGTTTTTCTTTCACAAAGGAAAAGCTTGAAGGATGAGGACTAACTGGTTTGGTAAATGTATGTCAGGTAATCTTACCCATATCCAAAAGAGCAGCATACAGGCACTTCCCTAAACTCTGCAATGGGACATTTCCGGCACCACCTCCCATGCAGCAGATGACACAGTCCCTTACAGTGCTAGAATCGGGTAAGGGTTCAGGGTTAGACAAAAGGTTTGGGCTAAGTAATTATTGTCATAAAGTTCCTGACACATAATGTAATACATACCACTGTAAATCTGTTCTTATATATGTCTCTCTGCATCCATTAATGTATATTAACACAAGGGAGGACAGTCTTAAGTGTTTGGTCAATAAGACATTAAGACAATCTTTGCACCAACATTCCTCTGAATTTTAACATCCATATCCATCCTCAGATATAGAGGCACTATTAGGCTGACACATCTCCCCTATGAGAGGCTGCTTTCCTCTGGAAGGCTTCCTGTTGGGAAAGACAATACTTGGGTTTCACATTTACATTCAAGGCAGTGGGCTAATGTTTTTTTTTTTCTCACGAGTGACTTAAAATGAAGGAAAAGCTAAAAGCTAGATCAACGACCCTGAAAGCAACAACGTGCTTAGAGTCAGTTTTTGTTTTGTAATGCACATCAAAGCCTCTAAAATTGTATTAAGTCCATAACAGGACACTAAAGCGCCCCATTGAGATATGTTGTTGATTTCCAATATGCCTGAGACTTCACATATTTAACAAAACTGATGTCCTACAAAGAGATACTTATTGAATAGTTTGATGTTTTGATCTTTATTCCACACATTCTGGCTCTATATGTAAAATGATTTGTGGATGTATGTGTAGGCTACATACTGACTTTTTACCCTTTGCATACAACAAACAAAAGAAACTTTGAGAAAGGACGGAAGACGACCTTGTTCACTCCAAACTCCTCTAATTTGCAGCAGCATTTTCACCCTTTGTTTGTAATAGATAAGTTACAAACACACACACTCACCACATGTTCTCAAGAAGGTCAAATTGGCCTTGCAACCAACACATTTAAGTTGTTCCGTGGATGTTTAGCGCACGTTTGCTGGAGAGTAAACACCTTCCACCACGAGTGTTTCTGGGCACCAAGATTCACTGAAGGACACTTACACAGATCTGCTGTTCTCCCTAATGATTAAACACAGGGGAAAATGTTTGCTTGGACATGCCAAATATTTGTTTATTGGGTTTTACCTACCACTAAGCTCTTAAAATATGCAGTAATTGATACTATAGCACAGGAGGTCTTACACCTTTTTTGATATAAAGAAGCCTCAAATAGATGTGCATTAAATCACGATTGTTAGCTGTTTGGTTTGGTACAAATTTGATCATGACTTTATACAATAAATCAGGTGAGACAGAGATTACATCTGACACATTTGGATCTAAATATGTGAGGGTCAAGAAGTTTGTAATAGTTATACTTTAGTTTTAATGCACTTTGCATGGGGGGTCTCTGTGGATATAACTGAAGAATGAGTGAAAACCAGACATCCCTTGCAAAAAATATACCAACTGTCTTTTATTTTATTTTATTTTTGCAAAACTAATTGCAAGACTGTGTAACACTTGCTGAATATCAGCCACAGTGACCAAAATTAACAATTATGTGACACTGGTCAATGCTTAAACAAAGCATAACTTTAGCACAAGTACAGAAAGGTTTTCAATCAAGGGAAATGAAACAATAATGTCCATTAAAGCAATGTCTATCTTAAAGTTGCTAGAGGGGAATTCTGTTTAAAGGTCTTAAGCAGTACTACTGCATACATAAAGATAGTTGTATACAGCCTTTTGTGTCTCCAGACAGAGCTATGGAAAGTCTGATAAATTGCCTCAAGTGATGTCACTTGAGTCAGTTTAGGATGAGGCTGAAGACTACAAGTTTGAAAATGAAAAAAAAATGAAGGTGTGGAGATGGAAAGAAATTAAGGTGCCAGACTCCTCATCTGGCAAATCAAGTTGCCAGACACTCTTCCTCCTCATGTGGGTAATGCAGGCACCAGGTTTTAACAAGGAAGAAGAATGTTTGGAATGTGTTGTGAGACCAATAATGTTATAAGAGTTAAAAATGAAATTTGTGGAGTACTCTTTTAACGTTAGCTAATATTAGCCACTGTTATCGACCTTACTTGGTCAAACCAGACCAAGTAATGTTGTATCAGCAAAAGCCCTCCGTGTATTGAATTGATCACTGGTGCGTCTAATTAGCTATTATTTCTACTTTTCATTCGTAAGGGGAAGAATGTATAATTTCCTCTATCAAAATGTATGTTGTCTCACTTTAAAATGTGATCCGTTTTCATGACAAAGCTCATAATATGATGCAACATGTTCATCCAGTGGTGCAAGGCTACAGTCTCTAAATCCTTTCTTGCCATGTAAAATACTGATATTTTAATTTTCTGCAGGGGTTGAGTTTTTTCTTGAATAGAGCTATCTGTTCTAAACAGATCTTGGATATAGTCAGACTTTATTCTGACAATGCAATGGAACGAGCATCAGAGCAATTATACTAGAATAAAAATCGGCTACCAGCCAGCCAGTGCAATCCACTGCTATTATGGTTTAGGGCGAGACCTACATTTTATTCTATTTTACAATAAAGTTCACAGTTATGGGTTTGTTAACTTAAAATGAAAGCTGCCTCACTAACTACTAGTTACTTACTGACCTAGACTTCTATCAGGGTGTCCTGTGATTGTTTCTGTTTCAGAGGCTTTCCAACAAAATCAGAGTATAATTTGCAAGAGACACTCAATCCTTGTGATGTGATTATAATTTCTTGGCAGAAAAATTACCAAATTTAAATATAAAAAATGATGGATATCAGTGTCTTTAATACACAACTATTAGAATCACCCCTCATCATTCATATTGGATTGTACAAGTGATCCCACTTTGGGAGCTTTTGTCCTTGAATTTTGGCATTTCATGATTAGTTAGGAAATTCTGCACAATAATCTTCCGCAAATAAAAAGCCTAATTAATATCCCTTTAGAATTCAAACACAATGTTTCCTCTGTGTTTTATAGGCTTGGCTAATCATGCAGATTGAGCGTTCAGCTCTAATCAAGGGGCTAAAATGTTTAACGTTTGGCTGTTGTGCAAAGAAAAGAGCTTAGGAGAGTAGGTACAATCATAAGCTGGATTGTGAATATTAAGATTCCCATGACTGTTGAAAGGAATTATTCCAGCTCTTCTTGTTCATTACGCGTTCAGCATCGTGGTCTGGGAACCATGAAGTAAACTTATACAGCTTAACTTATACAACTTAAACCTTGACGACTCTCTGCACCATCACAGGGCATTTTCCTCCACTTCATCTCTGAAAATTAGACAGAATTATTTGGTGTGCACTGCGAGTGCTGATGGGTTTGCATTAAATTAAGCATGTTTACTTCTTCATAATTTCCCTCATTGTCTAAATCTATGTGTTGTTGGCAAACTGCTCAGACAAATTAGCTTTGACGGATCTAGGAACTCTGCCTTCCTGCTTTTCTGTGCATTTCTACCATACAGAGACGGTATGTTTGTGAAAGACAGAGAGTGAACGAGAAGAGAGTGAGAAGAACCACACTGAGAGGCACTGAGAATGCTGGCTATGAACCCAGGTTGTCCATCATGGTTGGACTGAATATAGAAGTGGTCGCTCCTGACAGCTCTACAATCTTAGATTTTCCAGTCTATTTGAGATGAAGAGGGATCACAGGGGGTGTTTGCCTGCTTGGTAGCTAAAGGTGGCAAAAACCAGAGTTATCTGCACTGAAAGACTCATCCATCTTCTCGCCACTCCAGTGACGAAAAGCAAATACACGGAACAAGACGCCCATACAGCATCTAGCTCTTACACTCCTGACCAAACACATCTAATAGAGATAACAAGATGCTTAAGAGGCTGGGGTGGGCTGGGAGTTACCCACAGGGCTGAAATGTAAATAAATCCTGCTTGTTGAATAAAAATAACTGTAAGCAGAGCTTCACTAGCCGTGTTTGGTAAAATTAGGTGTCATTTTTTATGTTACAAATATATGGAAAGAAATTTTCTGAAGATGTGAAAATACTGTATATAGGAGAGTGTGTCATCCTGTACATATATTACAGAACTACAGCACAGTAATCTTACTAAAATACATTTTTTTTATTTGGTCCTAACCTTTTATAGCTATTCAGTACTAAAAAAAATGTGTCAGAATTTTTCTGATCAGCTTTTTGGTCACTCGTAAAGAATAAATTTGCCAGTTACAGAAGTTGAAAAGAAATTTGTGCCTTTCTTTCATTATAAAATTCAATATCATTATTTTCAAGTTAATATCATTCATATAAGTGTTTCAGTATAATCTCTATTTCTATCTCAATGTTAAGGAAAGTGATTAAAAAAAAAATTCTTGATCCTCCCCTTTAACCGGATCCGCATCAAGATTTAAGGGGTTCTTCCATGGACCATGCACCATCCCTCCATCAAGTTCGGTGCAAATAGGTTCAGTACTTTTTGCATGATGCTACTTACAAATATCTAAATAAACCAAAAAACAGACACAGGTAAAGACAAAACCTCCTTGTCAGGGGTAATAATATAACACTTTGGGACAATTCTGCTAATTTTGCTACTTCTGAGCTTCTACTTGAAAAGAAATTCATCTTGATGGACTTTTACTTGTAGTTAGTTATTTTAACACCCTTAAAATTTTACTTTAGTAAAGGATCTCACTGCTCCTTTCATCACTGTCACTCTTATATTACAAATACAAAGGATTAGTAAATAATCCCACTACATCACAAGACAAAGAAGATAACTAGAGTATGTTTTGTTGGAATATTCTTAATTTCACATTCTTCTGTTAACACATTGAGTTATAAGGCATGTTTGCCCACCCCCTGAGACATCAATCATTATTAATGTGAAGTGATAATATTGTTTTGCCCTTTTCAGCCTATTATCCTGAACTGCAAATCTGAAAACACGTTAAAATCTATTTTCTTCTATTCAATAAATCATTTCACAGCCTCATGGGTGAATGATGGCCTCAGGAGAAAAAGGAGGCCATTCAATAGCTGCAAATCACTGCCTGAGGTTACACAGTCCCTCCATGCCTTCCAGCCAGAGACAGATCCTCTCATCGACGAACGTGCCATTTTCTTAACGGTGATTGCCCCGTATCAGGACCCACAACAACGATTCTGTTTGACGATGAAAATGTATTCACCAGCTTTCAGCTGAGCCGTCCACTGGGGAGGCACGCAAACGTCCAAGCTAATATTCATGGGATTATTTGAGCAACAAAGTTTAAGAGCTATAACTATGATATATTCCACCAGGGATAGTTCTAATGGTTCCCCCCAGTGTGGGAGGTATCGAAGGGGTTAACATATTGAATTGTGTTGACCCACAGTTAGTGCTTTTGGCTCTAGGCCTGATAAAGCAAGACATCTTTCATAAAATATGTGGACAATTACAAATTGGGTTAAATAAGGAGTAAAGTAATTTAACTGTGGATTCAAGTGACTTCTGTTCATGAGCAGAAAAACAACTTTTAGTAATAATTTGCAATATTTTCATGTAAATAAATACAAGTTTCTCCGTATTACCAGCTGATAAACAAAACATAATTCCACACCTGTTTTTGAAAACTTTTCCATTTACTGTTCTAAACAACATCACTCTATATCTACACCTATAGATCTAAATTCATCCAAATTACACATGAAGGGACGAACAAATGAATAGCTCCAGCAAACAACCCTCATTAGTATTTAGCCTCTCTGCCATTAGTGGAAAATTACATTTCTCTTAGCTTTATTCATAGGCTGTAAACTGATATCATCTGAGGTCAGATTTTTTTTCTAACCAGGCATTTCCCAGTGCCATTGTTGTTGTTGCTATATTTAGCAGCACAGCGAGAGAGGACACATGTGCCACTCATGGAGGGGCATACAGGGCCTCTGTTTAACTAGCCACAGTCACAACAGGCTAGTGTGCTGCTGCTGCACAGAGGACTCTGTGTCCCACTGACACCATTACCATATAGGACAGCAGGTCACCAACAAGTACACTGGGGAAGTCCTCCCTATGCCAGTACACAGATTGTGTATCCAACATAGCAAAGATGCAACAAGCTGTATGCTTACTGGACACAATGACCCTTTATATAGCTGCATTTGGTTTACGTTATAGGAGTGTTGATCAGGAACATCTATTTTTTTAGCCAGGTGCTGAGACTCGTAGTATTTAAGACTTTCAAAATCCATTGTCATTGCTCCAATCCATTGCTTCTTTATATGCCAATACCGCTCTCGTGCAAGATCAAAGAATGGATTACCAAAGTGTAAACTGCCCTAGGGGCCAAAAGGCTGCAGGTTGTATGTGTGACAATTACTTTGTAGTAATCTAATTATTTAGCCATTTGTTTGGTTTGTTTTGCCATTTGTTTTGCATTTTTGCCCAATCTTGAGGCCCTATCTTATACAGGGATCCTGTATAAGACATTATTCACATTATGACAAACTTACCAACATACACAAACCTGGGGCAAGGGCAGGGTATTATTCCAACAGATAAATGCTGGTTGTTTTTTGGGACACTAGGCAAAATAAGTTGGGGAAATGTAAGTGGAGGGCCACAGTTCATTTTTGCCCTGGGGCCCCTAGTGGGTTAATCAGGCCCTGTAAATGGCAGCATGAAGGATAAATAACATATATTGTATTACAGTAGGTGTTTCTTGAATGCCTGGTCTAATTAGGTAGGTTACTAGTCTCTATTTCAAAAATGCAACTTCATAACTTTCTCTCATATGAATTGGCTTCAACTAATCTATGACTTATCAGCCTCAATGGTAAACGTTCAGGTAGAACAACAAAAGATACTGACAGAGCTCTGGCAAAGTTTACCAAACTTCTTAGTTTATAATGTTTGCCAGTGGTGTCCAAACACCATGTTTTGAGACCAAGAGGTTGCTGGTTTCCTCTAGCCTGGTTCCAGAGCTTTGAATCACCATCCACATATTCGATTTGTTCAGGCATTGAAACAGAATTTGTGTCTGGTGTACCAATTGATGGCTGTTTCTCCTGAGCGGTTGTACTGGGCAGCTTCCCGGTGTGTGAACTATGTGAGTGTGAACATTGTGTTCCTAAAAAAGCCCAGATCTTCTCTGGATGGGAAAATGGTCTTGAAATTTTGAAAATATATACAGTATATATTTTGACCCACTTTAGTGCTAAACAGTCACTGCTATGGTGTTTTATTGTGGTTATCCTAATCGTTTGGAATAACAGTGGTGTCTTTTTTTTTTTAATGTGTAAAATTATAAATTTTTCATCATTCATTTTGTCATTTACATGCAGATATCATTTTAGACAAGACTAGATTCTTCAAGAAGGTGACAATTTGAGTCTTGAGTACAAAGAACACGTGACTAAATAGAGGAGTTAATTTAATATGGGTCCACCCCTGCCTGGATACAGACAATCATGCTAATAGCTAAATGATTAATAAGGTATATTTTCTGTATTTTCTGTGAAAAGCCACGAGGCCTTAAAATGTTACAACCTAGTTTTTAGTAGCTTACATCAATTTTCCAGCCGTGTCTGCAGTCTAAAAATGGTTCTTTGACTCTCATACACACCTCTAAAATAGTGGTTGTGCCATAAAAATGTCCCCTTATCTTTCCTGTGTGTGTAAATCCTGACTTGTCTAATCCAAGCACTACAACCCAAACAGTGAATTGCTGTGGTGAGACAGAAGGATGGGAAAGTGGGGAAAAAAGAGAGAAGCAAAACAAGAGGGAGGTAAAATCCCATCATAGTAAGGAAGAAAACTGAGTATAAACAGAAGAATTAAGTGCATTTATATATATATGTTTGAATGTTTGTACATATAATTATCATGTATATATATAACGTAACACATGCCTGTGCAGAAGGTTGCTGCTCTGAATGTATTTTGCAGAAAAAGGACTGTTTTCAGCTTTGGCTAAAAAAATTGAGCATCTTTAATATTGGATTCAAACTCACTGCACTCTGCATTTGGATGCTAGACACCAGTCTGCTACAACTTTAACAGGTTTTAGTAATAAAATATGAAACAAAGGTTGATAGCCAGCTGATCTATTGATGCAGCAGTTTTACAAACTAAAAATAAACCAAGGAAAAGGAACACTTTAAAGGTGCTATATGTAAGTTTTTGCTATTGATACATAGCCAACATTAGCATTAACATCTGTTTACTTACCAAGAGCCTCAGTCATTGTTGCATTTACAAGAGGTTAGAATACGCCCTCTGGGCAGCGCTATTTCTTCATCCTCTCATGTTGGACTGAGGGCAGACGACACTACCGTGACTCTATATCAAAAAGTACCAGACAGGACGGGCCAGGGCCAGCTGTTTGGCATGCTAATTTCAGTAGAAGAAAAAAAGTTTCAGAAATAGAAGCAAAACAAGAGTTAACATTGCCGTTGCTTTCCACCATGGAGACAGCTCTTGGAGAGTAAAAGAGTGAAGTTTGACACTGAACTTGCAACGTTTCTTCTAGACTGGTAAGTAAACAGCTGTTAATGTTAACGTTGGCTATGTGGTGATAGCAAAAACTTACATATTGCACCTCTAAATGACATGTGGTGTTGGGAAGTATGCTAGGTGTGGGATATGGGTGAAAGTCAAAAAAATAAAGACACGGGTAATTGAAACATGTAAAGAGAACAAGGACCACATCACTCATCCTAAGTGGGTAAAAATTTATGAATGAAAGATATATGGACTTCACCTTCCACAGATGATGATGATGTTAGTGTTGATGATGGTGACGATGGTGGATGGCTGCAGTGACGCTGACGTCTTACTCCCTTGGGTGTCCTTCAGATGCCAGGACAGGAAAAGGTGGACTGACTTCTCACCGGCTGAGGCACCCCTACCTATGACATCAGAAGTGAGAACATTCATTTGTACTCATCACCTCAGATGCATTTTCTCTTACCATTAACTCCCCCTTTGCTGTCCACACTTATAGCCAGTGCACGTTTTTCACTTGGTTTGCCCTGTGGCCATTTATGCATTAGTGCAGTAGACAATGCTCTTTTGACTCGTACATGGTTGATGAGGAAAAAGGGGTATCGATGCTTTGAATTAGAAAAAAAAAAAAAAAAATCTACCTCCAGAAACACCTTAACTGTTTGTCGTTCTGTTTGGATACAAAGAAGGTTCCATGAGCTTTTGTGTGTGATTGTAGCTAAGCCACAGATGGGTTGCTTTTGGTGTAAATATGGAATTGCACAAACATCTTAAGGCTCTAAAATTTACAGCTTACAAAAATGACATTGAGCACCTGCACTGCCCAACATCAAGCGTATCCCCTGATATCATGTGGGAGCATTTTTCTCCATTTCTGAACATTTCAACGTCCTCTGTGCTTGGACAAGGAATCCTGCATTAACTTGTACTACTTCTAGGCCAACTTTGCTTGATATTTGCACCAGGTGGCATGTATCTCTTGATTCAGTATTTCAAATTTCTCTGGCACATTCTTGAAAAAAACAAACAATAAAAACATCCCTTACAAACTCAACAGCTAATTTTATTACAAAGCCTTTATATACAACAGGGTTTGTGTATCAATACACTTTAATGAAATGTAACATTAACTCATAGTTAAAATGAGCAGAGGCATTATATTACACAGCATTTGCAATATATATTAAAGTGGGGCAACTGATTAAACAGTCATTTAGTACATACAGTAAAGTGATGACAAGAGAAAAGATTCAGCTTACTCAGATTCAGCTTAGGAACTGACATTGATTAATTGTCATTGTTCGAAAATATTCTTAGTTTTTAGTGTGTGGAAACAGAGACAAATGGCTTGTTCATTTACCATCAAATAGGGTAGTGTGAAAGAAAAGGTCTGCGCACAAGCAGAGGAGTGAAAGTAGCATCAGGTGTTCATGCATTGTATGTGAAGCATCACGTTAGTTGAGGTTACATAAGATCTGCTGAACATCTGTTTAACAGTAGGTCTATGTTGCATCAGTGACTGAGAGCTACAGCTCTGCCTCTGTCTGTTCCACCAAAACGCCCTGTAGCCAAAATCATGTACATCTAGAGTATAGGAGCTGACTATATAAATCTGAACATACCATATGACAAAGTAATGAAGTTTTTGGTGGTGCAGAGCTTAATGTCTCCACCCACAAATTTGGGGAGAAACTCCTGCACAGACAAGTTCCTCCATCTAACATACATATATTTTGTTACAAACAGCATTTTAAAAATGCTAATGTCTGCCATCTTCGGGATCATAGAAGCAGAGAGTGATGGTGCTACAAGGCTCCATTACTATTACCCAACACCCAGTAAGTGTGCGTTTGTGGGTGTCCCCGAAACCAGGAGCAACAGACACACTCACACACTGTCTCAGTCTTAATGCTGTGCCATACCGGGGACATGAAGCAGAGCCTTTTGTGTGAATGACTGGGGGGGGTGCAGCAGTGACAGGGTACTGCTCCGGACTCCCTAGGTGAAAAAGCAGACATCCAAAATGTGTTTCCACTGTGGGCTCTATTCTAGAGTTAGTACCAGTTATAGCTCCAAACTATTCCACAGTGTGAAGAGAGGAGCTGAGATAAAAAAGAGAAGGGGAGCAGGGCATGCAGTAATGTATTAAAATGTTCACCAACATGAACAAGGTCATGACTGCTTCTTGGCTAAAGTGTTTTTCTTTTTCTTTTTTTTTTTTTTAACCTCCAGACTATTCTGTCTGTTGCACGCAAGGAGCTACATGTAGGAGTCAGCTATTGTGAGCAATAGAGATGGCATTTAACTGCAGTTCTGATGGAAATGTTTGCTCATTTTGTTCAACTAAAGCCAATGAGCTATTTGAATAAGTAACAGCAGCTGGTTGCACCTCAGTGTATCCCCTCCATCGCACCATAGCAATATGTCACGGTTCATGCAGTGTTGCAAACATGCCTAATTAGCTGGGTTCACCATTAGATAATCGCTCAGGCCTAAGACTTATGTACCTTGCACCCATACTCTTCTGTCTTTTGAAAAAAACTGTTTCCAGTTCCTTCCTTTTATCTCTTAATGTTTCCTTTACTTTGACTGGTTTTCCATCCCTTAATTTGCTTGTTGCATATTTTCCTAAGCAAAGTGGAGGGCAGGGAAGCCCTTGGCAGTGAATACTGCATATGTGGATGGTAATAACCTTTGACAGGCCACATGATAGCAATCGTTTCACAAGAGAGAGAAGCTCAGCACTCAACCGATTTCATGACAGCTGAAATGTTTCACTCATCACTTTTCACCTTCTATGTTGCTGCTTGTGATTTTTCTTTTTCTGTACATATAAAAACACAGTTGTGTTTACATTCTCACGAATTATTGGTGCGCACTCAAAATGTATAGTGTCCATTCTTGAGGTCTAATAAGTGTGTTGAATGTATTTCCATCCTCACAAAGCATTTGCAAAGCAGATTAATATAATTAGGAAGATTAGATGCATTGCTACATTTTTTGGCACATTACCACCAAAAACTGTCAGTGGAATACGGTGAAACTGTCAGTGGGAAGGTGAACTGCATCATTGCACATGTGTGCACATGTGCATCCTATTGTGCGTGCTGTTAAGAGGATGAGACACAAAGAAAACAATTTCCCACTCATCAAAACATTGCTCCAAAGCCTCACTCTCAATATTGCTCACATAGTCCATAAAAAAATCCATGCCATTTGCCAACAAAAAACACTCACATCAGATGTATACTCCAATACAGGATTTAATCACTAAAATGAAATCAGCTGCAGGAGTTCATATTTAAGGAGACACCGCAACTTGCCCTATTCACACCATTGAATCACTCATCATAAATTTGAAATCCACCAGTGTGCCATCGCTTTCAAACCTGAACCACACCAACTGGTAGCTGCCAGCCGCATGCAGAAATTTTCTCACTGAAGAGATTTTGGCTTGCCAAAGAAAATGTAACTAATAACATAACTAATGGCTGCGTTCCATAGTCCTTTTTTACAACAGACATTTTAACTTATCATAGCAGGAAAACCACAGATGTTACTAATAACATTAACAATGGCTCTGTTCTTTTCAAGCATATCAGTAAGCCAAGACAGTGTGCCACAATGCCAATACCAGGACCCTGAAAAGAAGCAGCTAAATGGAATTCAGGTATCATTCATTTTTCTATCTTTACTTGTGCTTTTCCTACCATAAAATATCAAAATGTCTATTGCTGATGCTGCCGCGCTGGAAGGGCTTACTAGGACACTGGAATGACATGGAGCCCTCATTAATGTTATTAACTACACCTGCGCTCTTAACTGCTGTGAAAAAGGCCTGGTAGACGCCTGTGTTTGTTCACCAACTAGCAAAGCACTGATAACAGAGCCTGACAAAGTGTTGCAGTGCTCATTAAACCAGCAATAAACATGAACAGTATGAGCTACCTTACCTTGGTGTTTGTTCTTTGCCTTTCTCTGTGCAGAATAATCCACCACCACAATAAATACGAGGGCACTCAACAAGTTTGATGTAATATCTCTTACTTGCTTTCTTTTTTTTAGACAACCCTCTTGGAAAATGAGCTCTGACAATGGAGCTATTAAGCTAGCTGTTTTGTTGTCACTAGCAGGGCCAGCTAGCATCATTGCTAACTCAAGAATTGCAGTAATTATAATTTACTCCCACTGTCTCACTTCTTTGTATCCCCTTGACCCAAAAACGTGTCCTCAAAATAGGTGCTTTCACCCTCCTCCTCTGTGTTAATGACACAGATGTATGTTTCTTCGTTTTGCTTCTGTTTTCCAATTAATATGTCAATTGTGTCACTTGTTTCCACCAGCTCTGGTTTGGTTAACCTGCTTACTGAAATCTGGGTTACAGCCACAGCTGTGCTCAGTACTTTGTGTGTGTGCGACCTCATGGTGGTAAGAATAAAAGCATTGGAGTATGGAGTTTATAATAATGTTGGCTACATCCTCTAAAGAAAGATTATAACATGTACTGTGCTATTTGTTATCTTCCAATACTCTTTTTTCGTAAACAAATAACTAGTGCCACTTTTTAATAAAAATGGAGGTGGTTTACTTGGAGCTAAAACTGAGCCAAACTGCAACTTAGCTTTGTTCAAGTTAAATTTAGCACGACCAGCTTATAAGCTAGTTAGCAAGCTACCCTTCCAAGATAGTCAATTCAGTAGTTGGAACTTTTCTATTTGGATTCCTATTTGGGTCAGTCTTTTTTATTTTCTGTTTGTACATACTTGCACCTCTTACTCAGAAAAACAGCTTTAATAAAACCATGGAAAATAAGCTGCTCATAACCTGGAAAAATTTAACAGTCTGCACAGTTTCTTGTGTTTCTCAAACAGAAAGACAGAACAATTATCACACACAGCTCATGGCAAGCCCTCATTTTAAGTTTTCCTTTGTTTTGTCAGTTGTCATCGATTCAAAGTATTATAAGTAATGAGTATCACAAGCCATCTTCAAAAATATTTAACATTCATGGTTATTTTCTTCAGATGGTCAGCAGAGAAGTTTTTTTTGTGTGTTTGTCACTTGAGCCAATGTATGCTGAAATATAAAAACTAATTTTCAGCTGACGAAGTACTGAAGTAAGTGCTGATGGCTTAGAAGTAAGCAAAGGTTGATTCTTTTCCCCTTTTTTCTTGGGGACATAGAATACCAATAGCAGTATTCCAAAAAACATGCAGTGAAAAGTGAAAACCTTGCGTGCTCTCGCACAGGTACAAACTGCTGATGAGTGACAGCTGACAGAGTTGGTCACCTGGCATATACTGCGCCTATGGGTGTGTTATGTAACTGAGAATATTTCACACTGTCTGCATCCATTGTTTTGGTAGCCTGCTTGAATAAATAAAAACAATATTATGAGATACAAACACGTCTGTTATCCAAAAGCCATTTTTACACCCTGCTCCCAAGTTTGAGTGTTAATCAGGCGAGACAGGCTAAGCTTCGTTTTCATCAACTCTCTATTTTTTCTTTGAGTCATCGGGTTTTGACATTATTCTTGGAGAGCTGCTATGATGCAAGTATCTCATTTGCTCCAGATAAAACAAAGACTTTGGCCCGTTCCCTCTCCTTCCTCCCTGCTCTTGCTGTCTGAAACTGGACTCTCTCCATCCCCGATTGTATTGTGTTCGGCTTGTCCTCTCCCTCTCCTCTCTTTCGTTTCTTGGCATAGAGTTCACTGCATGAGGTCCTGGCCTGGGAGGCCTCAGGTTGTTGTAATGACAATGTTTTCACTAAACTGCCCTCTCAAGGCAGACGCAACCCATATCAGGTTTCATACCATGGTCCATTAGGCTGGTGACTCATCAGAGCTACCCTGACTGTTTAGTTTTTCCCTCAAGTTCATTGCTACAACATCTGGTGAACTTGTGGCCAAAGGACAAGAACGTTGTGTACCACACCTTGAGAGTGAATGGTGCTAAACTGAGGTTATCATTAGAGAGGAAGATTACCACTAGCTACCAGCCACCAGAAGTGTTGACTAGTCTATGCATCAGTCATTTTGGTTGCTATAGATACCTTTTCAAGGCGCTCTGTCTTTTAATCGGTTTAATGAACTGAAAGAGAGAGACAGAATACAACGACATGAGACAGCAGTTTTAACTGCTTTTGACTGTCTGATTGATCACGGTGAAATTCTCACACTCACATAGAGACATGCAACCATGTTACCATGTTTACCACATTATTTATACAAATGTATGCATGGCTTAGGGTATACAGATCAGATATAAGATCAATTCCTGAACAGTTCACAAACAGCAGATGGATTTATTAATAGTTTAGCTTTTGAAATAATGCTAAAATCACACACAGACACTTTGGTCTGCACCAAGGTTGGATTGAAAGCTTTCCAACTAGTCCACAGAGCCTTACTAACTGGGCAAATGCCCAAGCATTCATTTTAACCAAAACAAACAGGTTAGGTGTGAAAGCACCCTAAAGCTCCATGTCCAAGGCAAAGATCAGCATCCTCACCAGTTGATGACCCACAGAAGACATGGCAATAGAAGAGCAACATTTTCATGTAGTGCAGCCTAGAGCTACTTAACCTTAGTATTATAGTGTTATTTATGGTTTAATCCTTAGCATAGAGAAACATACTTGGACAAGCAATATGGCCGCTACGTTTAAACTTCCAATCTTGAACATGTATTTTTCTAATGTAACCTGTAACCCCAAATGATAATGTACAGTAGGTAGCCCCTACCTAAAGTCAAAATATAAGGTTACTACTGTACTGTACATAAGCTATTTACCTGGGCATGCACAGTTTGATCCATTCCTTTTCACTCTTGTGTTTTTCAGTTTTGGAAAGGTGTTCAAAAAAGACACCACCTTCCCCATGGACGACATTTAGGCACGCGGCGAAAATTAAAGATTGACAGGCCTGCCGTGCCTAGTTATGGTTGCTACAATATGATTAGACAATCACTGTTCAGGAGTATAATTATCAAGTGGTCAATTAATTTAACAATTTGATACAAATCTGTATCAATTTATAAAATAACTCACTTGCTATCCTGATTATCACCCTAATTTTACATGCTGTACACTAACCACTGGCTATTCAGTCTTTCATCTGAAAATTCAGTATAATCCTACTCACCAATATCCAAGAGACAACATAAAAATATTTTCACATTATCTCAATCTCACTTTTCTGCTCAGTGTGTCAGAGGGCAAGGTTGACACAAAACACTCAACAATAAATTGTGATCAAAAGACAACGTGAAGCAGTGGGAGCGTAACTCATGCTCAGTGGGATCCCACATGTATTGAACTTCTATAACTCAAGCAGGGCTGCTGCTGTCTGTTGCCAGTAACTGTCATAGTGGCTTAAATGTTTGGCTGAGTGGTCCAACAAGCAGCTCTGAGCAGGAACATCCTGGAGAGAACAAAGAGTTTCAACATTAGCTGTGGCCTAATGGGAAAAGAATCAAGATTGTGGCTGGGGAGTTGCTAGTTTGAATCCATGCTGGGAAAAATCTGTTTGGAGAAAGTTAATGTGACATACTCTGACCTCCAGCATCTCTTAAGTGGATAAATGAAGTTTGACAAAATACACAAAAGAAACATCTGTAATTTATCACTGCAGGCAGTTTTTTACTGAAAGACAAAATCAAGGGTCAAGTATTTGGATCAAATAAAATATGAAAATATGCTATATTCATGGTGTTTTTGCAACTTAAAGATGCAAATGATCTCGTAGCCTCTCCTGTCAGGCATTACAGGCCTGTCCATTCATGCTTACCTAAACTGAAATGTTAGTACATTGCGCTATATTTTTTGTGCATGATATGTCTGCAGTGAGGTCAACAAATAGCACGATCGCCCAGTTTGATGTAATGTACAAATTTTGGCAATGCATGGGACTTACACAAATAAGAAATAGCTCATGCATTGTCAAAGTAACTAATGCTCATGCTGGACTACTCAAGATTTTGGTGGCATACCTACTTTACTATTATTTTCCTTCCTTTTTTTATATTCAAATGTATGTTAGTCTGTCCATGTATGTTCTTACAACTTACGTCTTTGCAGTATCTGGCCTTTACAAACTTTTCTTTTAGCCATGGGTGGTGCAAAAGACCTGTTTTGTTTATGGTTGTATGTGTCAGCAATGATCCCTCTCAAAAAAAAAAAAAAAAAAACCTTTGAAGTAGTTGGCAATCTTTTTTTGCCAATTACTTCAAAGGTTATTTTTTTTACTTAGTTAGCTACATTAGCCTGTTAGCAGTGTGTATAACTTTTTTCCTGAATACTATAGACAAGAATGAATGAATGAATGAATGAATGAATTGGAAATTTGGCCTAAGTTGGTATCTAAATTGCAACAAACCTTTTTGGGCGGGGTTTAAGGGATACGTTTGGAGTTGTTCCATCAGTAAAACCAATAGTATCCACACATTTATTCCCACTGAGAGGTGATTCCTATTATAAGAGATCAGAAATATATAGTTTATATTTTAAAAAATGTCAAATCATTTCTAAACCAGCTGGGCACTGTAGTTTTTCACAAGCATTAGTTTTCATGTTCATGTTCATGCAGAAACATGTCAGGCAGCGTGACGGTGTGGCTCACTGATGTGTTTTTAATAGTATTTTTGGACAACAATGGAGCTTGTGGAACAGAGGAATAAGATATATTAGTCTTGGGACACACACAGAGTCCTTGTTTTTAGGATCGATACATTGTTGGTCTTGTTCTTTTCATGGAACTTGTTGATAACAAGAAAAATATTAAATATCACCAGAAATATCCGTTAACCAATGACCCTCAGTAGCACTGGCTGAGAGAAATGTTTGTATAAATTCATCTTTCACTACGCAATTTTATTCCCCCAAATAATTCTTCCTGAGGACGGAGCCAAAGCACAGTGGCGGCCCAGTTAGCATGGAATAAAAAGTGTTAGATACAGCTACATTGTATGTCTCTCAAGGCCTACTGTGCACCTATCCAAACAGTATCAGTGGATCCAGTTCAAGTTCACGAGATGACCTCAGTTATTCCCTTGCAAATCAAACTTATTGATATCAGAGCCAGAACCAAATCAAAGAGGATGGAGGAATATGATGGTAGAAGCAGGGGTGAGGATTTGGTCCTAATGTTTTCAAGATCACTGAAAGTGACACAAAAAAATATATAATTGCAACAGCAAAAGATGAGAGTTGCACTGATATATTGGGATGATATCTGCTTTTTATTAAAACATAAATCAGTGGCTCTGTGAGTGTTATCCACCCTGACCACAGAGTGACATAAAAAAGAGTTAAATCTTGAAATTTTATTTTCTTTGGCGCTTTTTATTATTTGTAATTTATTTGCCCATAGCTAACCATAGTAATGGGTTTCTTTCCTGCTGTGGCCACCAATGCTAATCTAAACTTTGAAAGATGACTTGGATAAAAACTCTCCAAACAGCATTTAATGTGATTTTTGGACTTTATACCTTACCTTAGCAACTCCTAAATCACAATACCGTACATCTAAGCATTCTCTGGAGAAAGAAAAACTAAGAAACGTCCTATGAAAGAAGGTAACAATGGCTTAATTCCAGCTACCACCACATATTGTGCACTAGTACATCTAGGCTAGCTTTCTTCTACTTTACAATATATTGGCTTGAGCTGTGGAAAGATAATCAACAGGAGGAACATAAGCTTTCTTACTCTGAAGCACGCACAGAAGCACACTCCGACTTGGCGGAGTGAGTTATCGCAGTAATGCTAGCAAATATGTCAACTCTCACGGAATGAATAGAACTCATTATCATCCCCTTGCCTCTTTGATTCAGGCCGTGTTTCCTGGGCAAAAGAGCCAAATCAGCAGTCAAAACAGGAGGTTAAAAAAAAATGTGAGGAGCGGAGGACTTCTCATTAAAGTGTGTTTAACCTTGGAGACAATATCAATAAAAAGTCAGTCCAGCTTTCCCATGCAAGACCTCAGTGTGTGTTCTTGTTTCTCAGCTGCAGACAGTGAGATATATGTATGATACGTAGCAGGTTATATGTTTGATTTTGGTCTGCGATTCAGGCTGCAGATCACTGCACTGTGAAGAGGAGAAGTCATAAAAAGTCTCAGTCACCTCATTTCAGATATCCTGTGTTTCTGTTTATTGCCAGCGCGGTACAGGAACTGCCGATATATCTTGGCTACTTGCAGTTCACTGGGGCATGAACCAGGCATTCTGCCGATGCAACCCTTCTCTCGGCTGGTTTGTGTCTGGTTTTCACTTACATACACACACTTTCACTTACACATACACACACAGGCTGAACCACATACAGTTGGAGAATATGTAACTATGCCAATTAGTCCTTGGCAGTATTATGTGCGATTGCAGAGGGGAAAGAAAGCCAGTAGAACAACGCACGGAAGAACATTACGACCCCGTGTAATAGAACTAAGTAGGGGAGCTGCTGTGGTCAGCACACGTGCATGTCCAGACACCCCAGAGAGGTGTTATGGTGAAAAATGTTTCTCAGCGTTGCTCCTTCACCCATCAGGATGATGTTAGTGAAACTGCAGAGCATGCAGATTTGCCAGTGATTGACAACACTTAGAAATAATCTTTCCTTATCTGTGTTTATGTGTGTATCAGTTTTATGCTTTGTGCCATGTTGAGGAAATTTTACAATTAATTTTTTTCCATTAATTCATGTAATATCACTTATTTCCCAATATAAAAAGGCACCACATGAAGAGAAATCTTCTTAGAAAACTAAAACACTTTCCTGATGCTTAATCACCAGCCTGACCTTATAAACCATCTGCTGGTGCACCGGCACAGTTTTTTAACATAGAGTTTTTCTGTTTTACAATGTTTTGAAAGCGGTAACTAGACCTATGGGATCTCTGACTGAGAGTGAATTGGGGGAAGTGTGGGCCAGGAGAACTGACGGTGAAGAGCTATTGACAGTTTTCATGGCAACATGTAAACAAGCAGAATGAATGGAGAACATAGTCATGAGTCACTGTTCATGTGGCTGTACCTTAGAGGCCTTGTTTCAGTTTATTCAAATAACTGAAACAAGGTGAACTTCTACATTAAATCATTCATGTGTCCCTGGAAGATCCATGCTAAAATGGTAATAGTTCAAGCAGTACTGATTTTTAAATGAAGTATTATACTGGGTGTTGCACATTGTTTACTATGACGATAGAAAGAGATGGTTTCAAAATAGCAGTGACATACAAGTGCCTTTTTTTAACGCAACCACTGCCCCTCAGAATGTCTTCACTTAAACCTCACAAGGTGGAAAAATCTATGTATCTGCCAGACATAGTAAGAAAATAAATAAAGCCGAGCAATAAAAGTAAATTCAGCGTCTCTAAAACATCTGTGTGGGCTGACAGAGAGGGGCATAAACCGGAAAGCGAACACATGTCTGCATTTCTCTGTGCATCTGTTGTTTGGACACCACCACCCACACTACACAGCTCTCTGTTTTCACATTGAAAAATATCTTCAAATATCAGGCTACTGTACAAACAAATCTTCACAATGGCAATGGTTTCATTTAAAGTTCTTAAAACATTACTATTTCAGAAATATGAATCCCTATCTGAAGCTCTAATATCAGCCTAGGTGCAGGTTTATAGTAATAATTTAGCACTAATTAAAAAAATAATCTTTTTCTATCTACTGTTCTGCAATAACACGTACATGATCCAGACTAAAGCCAGTTTATGAAAACTTTTCCAAACATTGCAGCATTATGTATTTTATGTATCCACTTTGTTCTGATTATACAGAAGAAGTGGGTAGATGATATGAGCAGAGATTGCCAGCATGGATGAACACATAAAAAGAAATTTACAAAAGCGACTCTGTTACCCTACAAACTCAAACACAGGAGAAGAGACAGGGTGCAAGTCAATTTTAATGGAGGTATGTCTGTGAAGATACCCGGTTATCCAGGTCATGGTATTCTGTAAGTGCTATGAGAAGGCAACTGGACTTGCTTGAAGTTCTTGAAGACGTTTAACCTCTCATCCGAAAGGCTTCTTCAGTTCTACCTGACTAGTGGGGAGCTCCAGGTACATATATAGTCAGATGAGAGGCAAAACATCTTCAAGAACTTCAAGCAACTCCAGTTGTGAATCAACGATTCAGAAGTGTTGCTGATCTCACCAGCGTACATATACTTGGAACTCCCCACTAGTCAGGTAGAACTGAAGAAGCCTCTCGGATGAGAGGCGAAATGCCTTCAAGCAAGTCCAGTTGCCTTCGCATAGCACTTACAGAATTTTTAACGGACCTCAATACTCATATAGTCACCAAGACGCAAAGAAATCAGAAGCTGGGAAACTTTCATTTCATCCAAATGACCTATAATGTGATGAAGTGGCAACAAAAGTGCTCATTTTGATTTGCTAGCTATAGCATTCACTGTCAAATTGCAGCTTCCCAACCAGCTAACGGTACTCTCCCAATCTTTCATAAGCCTGCAAATTAGGTTACACCCACACCGAGCAGCTCCAGTGCAGAATCAGGACTGAAATGCCTATCAATTTTTGCGGCGCATGCATCATTGATGTACTATACAGTTTTAAAGCATATATTACAAGGTAAATAATGTGAGAGCTAAGAACAATTATTTTGAACCAGAGTTCAAGTTGAAGTTCACATTTGGCTTTATTGGCGTTTCCACCCATATGCATGACATACATATAGGGAAATTAATTTCGATTCCTCTTGGACCTCAGTGCAACATAGAACAGACATTAAGGTTGAATGCAAAACAATAAATAGATGCAGAAAACAAAAATAATTCTATACTACTTTATACCACTTTATTTCCTCCTCTTGTAGCAAACTTTGCTATACTGAGCCGTGGCATCAGGTGCCTCTGAAGCATAGCAGGCCTAGACTCCACAACTCGTTTATAGGCACTGGAATTTGGTAGTTTGTACCCACTCTACCAATCTCCATTAGATCCTGGCGGCTGTAGCAGAATTTCTCTGGAGCGTAACAGAATAAGCAATTGCCCATTTAGCACTTTTTATCTTTGTGCCATACCATTCAAATGGGCCATCCCATGCTAGATTACATGCCATATAAAGACTTTTATCAGGTGACATTCATGTTCCAAAAAACAAAACAAAAACAAGACTAGGTCAAAACCTAGTATGTGGCTGGACCACCCTTTTTCTGTTTGTTGCTCTCCTATTCCCTGTGCTCACATATACAGTATTTTAATAGAGCTGAATTCCCAATAAAGCTGTTCTTTTTTTCATGTTTTTCTGTTTCTGTTGTCAGAAAGGTAAAAAGAATGAAATAGTGACTGAAATGCGGCCCATTAAGACCACATGTTAACCAGCAGTCACTTCCAAGCCATTTCCAAGCTGTTGCTCTGCGCTGCTAAAATCCAGATTTTAAACCACAACATTGTCTGACAAAATCACCACACACATAAGTTAAAGACAATGGCTGTGCTGTGATTTTGGGTATATTTACTGGTAAAATGATCACTCAGAGAGAAAGTTAAAGGCTCATTCACGTCTGTGTCAGCTGCCTTGAGGTAAATTGAATGAGACGCATAGAGAGGTGTGCCTGTGGAGGGAAAGCCTGACCTCGCGCTTGCAGGGCAATACTGACGACTCTCTTTACAGAGAGGAGCTAAGGTTTGTTCAAAAAAAATCGCTAGATTTGTCGCTAGGTGCTTTTGTAAAGAAAAGTTGTAAAAGGGTGTGAAAAGTCGGAAAATATAGCGACAAAGATGCTAGGTTGGCAACGCTGCCTGTAAATTTCATTATACAACTCAGTTTTGATTAAACGATAAATTCTACATTTTGGATAGGCTCACATTTTTTCAAGTCTGTCTTAAAACAATATTGGCATGCCCATATGTACAGATTTAATAGGATGGAAGGTACCCACTTCATCTGTGTAACTCTGGTTGCAGTAGCCTCATTTTCAGCTTCAATTAAACTTTAGAATGTGCTTCTGGAGAGAAAAAAAAGGTTTTGCAGATTAACACTTAAATTTAGCTAAAGTCCAATAAAATACTCCTCTTTCACGTCCAAACATTTCACCAGAGAATGCATTTGGAACACAGCTCTCCACGTGGGGATAGCTCAGTATTTTTTGGCCATTAAACTGTACATGTAACAACAATCTGAGTCTAATATGAGCGTTGTCTGCATGCTGTTATTTTACATGAGCTCCACGTTGGGATCTGGAGCAGTGAGAGTCCGGCCTTCCCTCGGCTTCATCAATCACGGCGCGACAGTGAATGGCAGGATAATATTGTTGCTGGTGGTTGATTGGGAAGTCTCCCCCGTGACTGTGTATACATGTGAGACAGAGAGGGAGTATGAATGTGTGTATTTGTATGTTAATATTTGTGTAACAGTTTCGTGACTGTGCTGGAGTGGACGTCAGTCACGCGTGTGTGAGAGTGTCCATATCATCTCATCAGGTATTGGTGCCTATGTGCAGCTGACCTGAGATGCGTGTCACACAGTACACGCACACGCACACACGCACGCACACGCACACACGCAGACACACACACACACACACACACACACACACACACACACACACACACACACACACACACACACACACACAAATATGCACACACACACTCACACACAGTGGGTGTACTTTAACTCCTTGGCGCCTGGGTCTTCCTGTAGTGCTGGAGGTGGGCTGTGCACTGCTGGACAGGCTCTTCCCGTTAAGGGCCCTGTGGTTACGGAGGGACCATGTGCCCATTCACCACTGTTTGTTTTCTATGTCATTATGAGTCCAGCACTCCTTCACTGACCAGCCCCATCGAAATAGTCTCCTTTGTTAGACACACTCTCTCTCTCGTCATGGAACCATATAAAAACATTTGGCTAGATACACTTAGGTGTTCTTAGAGGTGTATGTCCAAATCACACATACACTCTCTTGACTGAGTCTCCTCTAATCCACATGCATGCATATCCACACACACACACAGATGTGCACACACACAGCTTTCCATTCAGCCCTCCTCTCATAATGTTTCTTTACTTAACATTTAAAGTTCCTGAAATAGGAATGTTCCTGAATCAAAACTGTTTCTCCAAGGGAGCGCTTGCTGAAACGCCGATACCATTTTGGTACTGCAGTGCATTCTGGGTTATTTTGTTTGGGCAGTCACGCGCTGTCTCCTGTGCACAGCAAGTCAGAGGTAGAGAAGCAGAAAAATGATTTGATTTGATTATGATGTGGTGGCATGCAGGAAGCACAGGACAAGAGATATTTTGTCTATTTTGCCCTCTGGCAGCATCTTCCCGCCACTTCGTTTCGCTGCAGTGAAATTGGAGTGTTGTTTTTGACTGAAAACCATTTCAAAGCCAGTAGGTAAATCTGGGCAAATGTTGTGCTCAGGATATGAGATGGGGAGTGAGGGATAGACACTGGTAATTACACAGATCCTGACAAATAGCAGGTAGGCGGAGGAACACTTGGGTTTGGTTTTGCAGGTGGAAATAGGCCATGATATCCTCTAAATCTGCAAATGGAAAAAGAATATACCCTCACTAACCTGTCCTCTGTGGTCTAGACAGACCAACACATGCATACTTCAGGGTGAAACTAAAGAGAGCAAACAAAGAGCAGTGGAGTGGAGCGTGTAAGAAAGCAATTTATGGAAAGTTTAGAAACTAGACAGTGGGTAGAATATTTAAAGATGATACGTGGGTGCTAAAATCCTGTTTCTTTCTACTTTTTTTTTTTTAACTTTTTTGTGAAACTTGTTCTGTGTTTGAGAAGAAACTGTGCAAAAATATAATGAGGAATATTATTGTATTAGCTCCTACTATCATTCCCTAATGCATTGGTAAATACAAACTGTGATACCGTTCTGCTACGAGGAAAAATACTTAACTCTCAAATTTGAACTCTTGTATCTTAGTTATACACATAAGTGAACTTGATTGTTAAATATGTTCTGTAAAAATCAACTCAACTTGCCTAAACTACAAGCATTTATTATGAATGAAGTACATACTATTGAGAATATAGTGAAATATGCTGTATTTAACCGATGATAAACAAAAACAAATGACTAAAGACTAAAGGAAAAATCAGTTCCAACCTTTATCTTCTTCAGGACAGAGGTTTCTGGGTGGTTGCTGGCGTATTCTTTGCAGATGCTAAGGTAGTAAGCAGTTGTTTCAATGGCATCTCTAAGTAATTGCTTTGGGATTGCTGTGGAATTTCTAGCAGTTGATAGGTCGGTAACACGTGGTTGGTAGGGTATTCCAGGTGGTTGCCATGTTCTTTCTAAGTAGTTTGTAGGTGGTTGCTATGCAGTCTGTGTCAGTTGCTAGAGCAGTAACAGGTATTCCATGCGGTTGCTATGGCGTTTCCAAAAAATTCCTTGGAGTTGTTAAGGCATTCCAGCTGCTGGCTAATATGTTACTAGGGCAGTGCAATTGCATATAGTTAGTGTGAAGAGATGAGTGGATGTAAATAGAAGAAATTTTGCATCTACTCAGGCCAAAAAAAGAAAAATGTTGAAAGTTCCACACTTATTTTGAGGCCTTACCACTGCAATTCATAAACATACAAGGACAAGAGGAAAAGAGGAGTCTGGAGGAAAATATCAGACAAAAATGGAGTTCCTCATTCCTGGTTCTATCTCAGCTGTCACACAAACACAGCATAGACACATTCCACACACACACACACATCTGTTGTGTCCAGCCATGGCGAACTGCAGCTAATGTCTGTTGTGTTGGAGCATGGAGCAAGGTGAAATATGCGTTGTGTTAAAACTGAATATACCACAGAATTCTACCTGTTGACATTCTATGTGAAAATCAATATGGAAATATGGCATCCGTGTACCCAAACATACACAGACGCACACTTTGGGGAGTAGCCTTTTCCAGCACCAACCACAGGCGCCCTGACCTGTCTGCCCTGTCACCATTTGATGATGTCATCCGGAAGGTTCCAGTTCAGTAGCCACCACACAGCAGCAAGACTGGGCGGAGAGGGCAGGTGCTCAACATCAGTCACTCCATAAAAACACCAATGCGGGCACGCGCGCACACACACACACACACACGCACACACACACACACTTAAATAAATATAAACACGCATTTCACTTCCAAGCAGACAGTGAGGCAGCAACGGTGCTGTGGTCAGCACGCACACTGTGGACGTACAGAACGCAGAAATGAATGAAATGAATAAACATGCTCGTACTGTACATAAGCGAGAGATACACACACAGACACATACATACACACACTGGTTTAACCAAAAGTGTGCCCATGTATCAAACCCCACCCAGGACAGCTTCATTGTCCCTGGCAGCATTCACTTTTTCAAAGTAATGTTTTCCCCCCAAAAAAAACATCAACTCGATATCCACCAATTACAGAAGCCACATAATTGTAATAATGACAGACTCGGGGGATAAATCAAGAGATCTGCAAATTAAAAATCCAGAGGACTCCATCTCAATGACAAGAAGGAACCGCACTTCTATGAGAAATCAATTAAAATTCAATCAGGAGCAAAGAAACACTAAGTAGCTGCTGGCTTTTATACGTCACAACAAGCCATAAACTCACCACAGTCTGAGGGACTCCAGCTTGCGGTGCCTGTAGTGCATATTGGTTGGCTTGTATGTGTGTCACTAGTGTCAGTTTGATTCGTCTCCCTCCAATAATCTCTTCCTGTTTTTCCATAAAGATCAGCACATCAACTCGACAAATACTGTAAATATAAAAGACAGTGCGAGGATCGCTGTCAAAGCGTTTCAAAAGAATGATACACTTGGTTTTTTTTTTAACGAAGACCAAAAGATGTTGCTGCATATTTAAGTGACATTTAAAGCTGGTTTACAGACATTTGATCTGTCAGATTATTGTTACAACAAAAGCAAACAGATACTGCAGCAAAATAAAGACCATTATGATATAGGTAAAGTAAGTAATTTACATTGTACAGCTCTTTCAAAACTCACAACAAGCAGCAAATAGTTTTAAAGGAATACTTCAACATTTTGGGAAATGCACTTCTTCACTTTCTTGCCGAGAGTTACATTAGAAAATCAATGCCACTCTCATAGCAGCAGTGTCAGCAGCAGCCAGTTAGCTTAGCTTAGCATACAGACTAGCATGGCTCTGTCCAAAGGTAAAATAAATAAATAAATGAATAAATAAATCAACCTACCGGCGCCTCTAAAGCTTATTAATTAACACTTGTTTGTTTAATCCATACTTGGCCGAGGGCTGTAATGTCCTCAAGTCTCCGCTGGTAGCCTAGCAACCTCACGGTAACAACGAAACTACACAAAGTTACCTCTCCTGGCCAATAGTCGACCACCGACTCAAAAGCTCACTAATCAACACATCTGATCAGTTTGTTTAACTTGTGCTAAAACTTAAATGTAAAAACATCAGTTTGTGATATTATGGGGAGTTACGCGCTCGCGTCGGTCAGGTGCAGTCACCATGAGGTTGGCATGCAACAAGTGGAGGGTAGCTGTTTCCTCCTCACTCAATACTTTAATCCTGTGTCAATCCACAGAGTGCAATGAGTGTGTGATGGATTCAAATGCATAATATCCATCAGTATGGTCCACAACTCAGCTAACTGATCGGAGACATGTAGTTCAGTTTGTATACACTAACGAAAATGGTGAAAAAAAAGCACTGGAAAAGGACTTTAGTAAGATATTTATCATGATTATTATCCTTTTCAACTTTCCTGAAAATTCGAAGTAATTTTTCGAAAAAAAATTCAAAGAAACCCCTGATGTTCCAGTGTGGATCGCCTATCCATCAGCCTTGGCAATTCTGTTGCGTTGCACAATATGTGTGGCGGTCCTGTTAACTGATGTGGGCATGAGTGACAACGCTCTTGACCCAGCTCTTGCAACAATAGCAGTGTGGCACAGGGGCAGGTGCTCTGACACACAGACACACACACACCCCTCTGGATGCAATTATAAATGTTTAGGGAGAAAATAAAAAACAAATTATGAAGACTCGATGGTGGCTAATTTCTTCACCGGAGAAATATTTTCTCAAAAAATCCTGCGACCTCTCCTTGTTTGGTTTGCTGTGGTAGTATTTACTCAAAAGAGGTTGGTAATAATTTCATTATTCCATGAGGGTATGCAAAATATAATCACTGTCATATTGTATTTCCATGTAGTGTGACACAACAGTGTGGATGCCGTGGTTACAGCTACTTGGGGGCTGCACGCACTGGTACTTTTTCACGAGCCTGGAATACAGTTTGGTTCTCAGTTCAATGCAGATTTAATAAGGAAACAATCCTCATGATCCATCCTGTATTACTCTCCTTTGTTACTTATTTCTAATCAAAATGAAGTGTACGACATATTAACAAGCTTTTAATGTTTATTTATTCTCGCGTTGTGTAATTAGGGTAAAAGATTTTACCAGCTCTACATCTCAGCACTGCACTGCAGACTCATAATTTATTACCAACTCGCCAAGCTGTAACTGGGCAGTTGCAGTTGCTTGTACAGTCAATGTCTAAGATGCTCGAAATTTTTTTAACACTTAAAATTAACTGCTTGAGTCCTAATGTCCAAATAGTTTTCCCTTATAGTTTCAGAGTTTGTAAAAAATGCATGTTTGACAACATTATGTATCAGTGACTACTGATCCTACTGACATAAATCTTTTAAAAACGGGTTACAAATATATAGCAATTATTTGAAAAATTAAAAAAAGACTAAATAGTGTCCGAAAACAGCTGATCACTGTACCTTTTAGGAAAGGTTACTCAAACAGGAGTGAATGACAGTGTGTATTTTTGGGGGACTATTTTCAGAGTATTGTATACCACCCGCACAGTGTTTCTTATATTGACTTACAACAATAATAAATACAGTGCCCATGTTGGTTGCCTTTAACTAATTCATCACCCAGTAAAACTGTATGGCTCACTGATGCATTTTTTTTTTTTTAATAGTTTTTGGGCAGTAACGAAGCTCTATGGCCCAGGGGGATAAGATATATCAAGCTTTGGATACACAAACTATACTTGCTAGGATCAATTCATTGTTGGTTTTGGTCTTTTCATGGGAAAACATGAAAGAAAACACAGTAATCAAGCTAAAATCGAGGCTTTTTTTCACAGTTCCAGTAAAGCTAACATTTAAAAGTTGAAACGTTTAACCCGACAATAGTAACACTTGCATATACAGCAGAAAACTGTATTTTTCTATTTCAGACCAGCTCAGCAGTAGGTATGAGTGCCTCAGCACTTTGGTAACTAATCCTCCCACCGACCCCAGAGTGCACACCACAGTCCTCACTAATCATTCCAACATTTCCATCTTATTAAGTAAGACAATACATTAATTGCAATGGCATGCCGAGGCCTCCTGCTATGCAACGTTACCCCTCTTGGGTCTGCCACCGAAACCCGGCAGGCGCACGGTTGAAGCTGACACGGAGAGTTCACGGCTTCCACTCTGCATGCCGTGCACCTTTTCAGCAGCCACGGGAGCAGATTAGAGACGTCCGCTGTGTGTTCCTCGCCTAATGATTAAATATCAGCCCGTTTATTGTGAGTGTCACTGATTGCGGCTCCAAGATGTGGCTCTTGGCAGGCTGCGAAGGCTGCGAACCGGACGCCGCTTTGGAGATCTCTTCTCTCCCCTGCTAATCTAGAGATACTTTGAGAGAGTGATTTAGTGAGTGTAGGGGAACATATTGGATGTTAAAAGCAAATTTTTGATTCCACTTCAAGGATTGGACAGTTTTATTTCTTTACAGATATCTGTTGAATTTATCTTGTGGCATGAAAACTAATGAAATGTCACTTCCTGGATGCTGTGACTGTATTAACAAAGGATTACCTTCAGTAATCTTCAACAAGAAAAGCTTTACATTTAATTCACTCAAAGTATGGCCTTCTTGATGAATAGACGGATATAGAGACATATAGATATGTAACGCACAAGCACAATTTGCTGGATTTAACAGCCAATTTGACTGCTGTTTTCACTATTTTACCAGCCAAGTGGATATTTAGGATTTTAAATCGCAGATTCTTACCTCCCACAGTTTGTTAACTCTTTCCACTTGACTGACATAAGGTACAGTATCCCCTTAAAACAAATTTCTGTAAAATATTATTTACTCTAAAATCCTTTTTTTTTTTCAGGTTGCTTCTACATTGGCGGCAGTGCCAGACATATTTTGATTAAATGGTCCCCTCTGGCTCATAGTTTAGGTAGAGGTATTGGGTTTCACCTAAAATTAGCCATCAGACTCAATTTATTACCACAATTGAGAGGCTCGAAAAGTGCCCATAACAGCGCCCCGGCTAACACGGACTAACCTTGGCCAAGCCATATAATGTTGCATTTTAATTCAGCTGCAGGAATTGCCAGCGAGGCCAAGCCCATTATAAGTTACACCTTTTTTTTTTCCCTCTCCAACCCAGAGTGGAGGAGCGTGCTCGAATATTAAACTGGTACAAGAGTGTTAGGCAAACACTAAAATCCAAGATCATTTTATTGAGGTAAGAAAACTGCTTTTCCCTGACAGCTAGATGACTTTTTAAACCTGCTTTACGGGAGGGTGGTGTTATGAAAGTGGGGACATAAGAGACATACTGGGGGAGTATGCACTAATGCATTAAAATCTTTGCAACCACACACACACACACACACACACACACACACACACAGACACACTCACCGAAACTGCAAACTATCCAGTGTGACAGTTTTTCAAGGCTTAAACACACAGACCCCTGTTTTGCATGGATTGCGTCAGATTAGTTTGTGAGCGTCCACACAGAATCATTTTAAGCAGCATAGTTGTCTGTTAAATGTCAGCAGCTCTCGAACGATATCGACCACAGCAGCCTGAAGGGAGAGCCACAAATCTGTTACAAGTATGTGTCCACGGTAATGTCAGGACTTTATCAAAGCTTATGACAGAGCTTACACAGTCTACCCATAAGCTCATGATCTAGGCTTATCTGGTAATAGTTTGTAAGAGATGGTGTTTTTTGGACAGTTTTCGCATCTGTACATCATTTCAAATCTAATCCTAAACATTACTCATTTAGAGATTGTTCACACGGTAATGAAAATTAAGATATTTGCCCCGTATGAGGAGAAAATCAGCTGTTATGCACATGTGCAAATCCAAAAGAAACAAGACTTAAGGTATACAGCCATGCTAGTAGCTCTGTGAGGCTGTACTTTGTGCTTTGAGCTAAATTCTAATGTCAGCATGCTAACACGTTCTGAGTGACAGTGCTGATGTTTAGCAGGTATAATGTTTGCCATGTTCACCATCTTGGTTTGCACATAACACAAAGTACAGCTGAAAGCTGATGGGAATGCCATTAGTTTTACAGGTATTTGGTAATAAACCGAAGCGTCTGACAAATTGAAATTTCAAACAGACGACTGTGCTGGATGAAAGGTCAGGAATTCACCAGGGTTATTACATTTTCAGCCTGAGGGGAACATGATGTCCAAACCAAATTTCATAACAATCCATTCAACACTTTTCAAGACATTTCACCAAAAAGCCACACATGTCCTCATGGCAACGTTGTCTCTTACAAATTACATTTATATAAACTAATTTGCAACAGCAAATACGATTTGTAACAAGTCACAAATACATTGATAATGAACACATCAGTAAATTGTGCTCAGAGAAAGTATTTGTTTTCTACCAAAATATCCAATCTTGCAGTACGATATCTACTTGTGATGACTGCAGCTTTATTAAACTTTTTTTATGGTTATGTTTAGTCACTCACAGCACTTGGTTAAGGTTAATCTTTCCCTAACCTTATCCAAGGTGCTCTAGTTGCCGAAGCTTACCCACAGACGGGAGTCTTCATGCGAACCCTGGTCTGGTCTGGTGTGATAGTTGTGTGCTATATACGCCCAATGTCCACCCCAACCACCTCCTGGCGACTCACTGCTGTTAATAGACGTAGTACTTCAGAAAAAAAAAAAAAAACTAAAAAAAACTTTGCCTCTGAATATATTCCAGCCACTGATTATGTTGCTAACACAGCGTGGTCGGGAAACCTGTTTAGCTGTATGTAAACGTGATTTCTGGGAGACAGGGTTGCTCATGGTGACTCAGAGGATGACTAAAGGCATGAGGATTCATGCTCCGTGGACCAGGAACGTCTGTACATTGAGGTGTTTCAGCCTGGACCGACCAACAGACTGACAGTGCCTTCTCTAGGTCCACGCAGCTTTAAGCTTTAGATATTTTGGAATTCTTTCAGATTGCAGAAGCTGCAAGAAATGGTCTGTGTGTGCTGTGGCACAGTACAAATATTATTACAGATAACAGGAAGTAAGAAGAGTGAAGAGACTTCAGTGTGCACCTGTACCTGTGCTCTATCTCAGGAACTCAACTAAAGAAAATATTTAAAAACTGACTGTATTACTATTGATGAGTCCAACTTTTAAACTGCAGATGTCCTACATAAAAGCTTTTAATGAAAAATGCAAAAAAGTAATAAATCTCTGCACATTTTCATAAATATATCAATGCGGTTTTTACTCCCATTGCATGTGCTTCACGCAGCATTTGCTGTCTGCTAGGTCTTTCCGGGGTCATATGGTGTTTGTGAAGTGATGCAGTCACCACCTCAGGCAGCAGCAACGGCAGCTCGAGCTGCATTTCGGGCTCATTTGGTCAGCGTTTGCTGCAGCACCTGTGGAGCATGGATCCAGGACTGATGGATGATGGGGAATTTTGTTGATGGCCTTCATTGTATTTTTCCTCATTTTTCTGAGCATATGGGTGATGGACCATTACACATTTGGATTTTAGGGAAATTTCACCATGGTGAAAAATGCATTTTTTCCCAGCAGAAGCAATGAGGCAGCTGTAAGTTATGTTTACTGAAGGTGTTGATTTTATAACCCTCTCACATGGCTTTCCAGTTTTCTCTTCTCCCCCTCCCTCACTAGCTTTTTTCTTTTCTTTCCTTCTCTCCTTTCTTGCTCCTCTCTACTTCTCCTATCTACACTGGAATCATCCACAGGCACTTTGCTCTCTCCGGCCTATTCTTAGCTTAGGCTGCGGCCGCTCCAGTAATATTTTTAAAGATTATTATAGTATTCACTAACCCTTTTTCCCCTTAGGCGCCCTTCCAGAGTTTCTTTTCCTCCCTCCTTCCCCCTCCTCCCTCCATACTCTCTCTTTCTCTTTCCTCCCCTTCTACCTTTCTCTCAACAGCGATCTTTGGTTGTAAAATAATAGAGCATCAGCCAGCAATAATTTGCAGTCCAAACAGAGCCGACGCTGGCTGACGTTTATTGAAACCTCATCCCCTGCGAGCCGGTTTCCCTTTCCCTCCCAACTCCGTCGCTGCATGTTTGTACAGACAGGGCCTGAGTCCTGGCCATTGCTTTTAATAATGAGGCCTACGGCCGGCCTTGGCTTCGGCTCCGGCTGGGAAGGGGGAGAACAGGAGGGTAAGGTGGGGGGGTTGGGACTGCTTTCATTGGCTTTCATTAATCCTGAATAGCAGTTGGCAGTGTAGGAGACTCTGTCAGACAGTCAGACGGACTATACCTACAGGCAGACAGACAGGTACAGGTAATGAGGCTCCAAGTTGGATCAGACTGGAGGAGGGGGGTGTCTTGAGGTTAGTCGGACTAATTCTGCACTGGTCATTTCATGGATGATGACCAAGAAATGAGTGTCTTTCTATTACTATCAATCAAAAATATAACAAAGACCTACAATATCTAATTCACAGATATGTGATTTGCATCTAAAATCACTGATTGTACTACTTGTATTTTGGTTTGTAAGCCACAGTTTTTCATTTGTTCTCCTTAGTTTCTCTGAGTTTGGTCATGTAGGTAAATGGACAAATGTTCCAGGGGTGGCGAGTCTCTCTGCTGCTCTTCTATTAGTCTGATAAACTGTCAGTCATATCCCGCAAGGAACTCTGGGAAGTGACCACCGCATTTAGGCAGGTACAGTCAGTGAAATTATTGGCACCCCTGAATTTTAAGTACAGAATTTAGAGTACTTTTCTAGAATAAATACTAATTGTCCAATTTTGCGTAATCAGAATATTTTAATAAAAACAAATAATGAAACACACACAAACTGTATCCCAGACAACTATTAGCTTCACTAGTATTTGGATGCAGAACCTTTGGCAACTACGACAGCCTCTAAACGTTTTTTTGTAGCCATCTAGAAACTTCTTGCACCTGTCTGCTGGTTGTTTCTGTTGATCTTCCATTGCTATACATTCAAGGTCTTTTATGTTTACAGGAGACCTTTTTGCAGTGACAAAGTTCAGCTCTCTCCAAAGGTTTTCAGTGAGATTTAGGTCTGGCCAGTTTAAAACAGTCCGTCTTTTCCTTTTCAACCATTCTTTTGTGCTGCTGGATGTTTGCTTTGGATTGTATTCCTGCTGAAAGACCAAAGACCTTCGCCTCAAGCAGTGTTTTATGACACTGGGCAACACATTTTGCTTTAAAATGCTTTGGTAATCTTCTGATTTTAAAATTCCTTTGATACATTAAATGTCTCCAGTACCAGAGGCACTAAAGCAGCACCACAGCATGGCAGAACCCTCTACCATGTTTTATTTTAGGATGGGTGTTCTTTTCCTTGTGGGCTTCATTTCGTCACCTATAAAAAAAACAATACACTACATTCCCAAAGAGCTCTACTTTGGTTTCATCAGTCCAAAGAACATTATCCCAGAAAGACGTCGGCTTATCTATGAAAGTTTTTGCAAACATCAGCCATGCCATTTTGTGCCTTTCAATAGTGGTGTCCTCCTTGGCCTTCACCCATAGAACCCTACTTGGTTTACTGTGTAGCGTATGGTACAGGCTGAAACCACCACTCCAGATTGCTCCAGGTCAACCTGAAGCTCTTTAGATGTCATGCAAGGTGTTTTTGTCACAATCCGCATCAACATTCGCAGACTTCTCTCACTGAGTTTCTTCTTAGCACCACGTCCTGAAAGCGTGTTAACAGTTTCATGACTTTGAAAGTTCTTGATAACATTATTAACTGTTGAAACAGGAATTTCAGGATCTTTGGCAATCCTGGCTTTAAGCCTTTGGAATTGTTATGTTTTTTGCTCTCAGAGCTGTCTGAGAGCTCTCAGGGTGCTCTCAGACAGCTTTCTTGTCTTCGCCTTAGTGAAAAAGAAACTGGAAACAATCAGCCCCTTTTCTACAGTAAAACCATCATTCACTGGTTAATTCTGATCATGTAAACACTCAAAATTAAGCACAAGTGAATTCTATTTGTTTTTTTATTTTGGTTGAAGAACTAATTTAAATTAATAAAAAGGGTTCCATTAATTGTGTCAAACGTACATTTTATGTCTGTATTTTTTTTGCAAAATATGAAAGTTTTCTTTTTTTTTTTTGTTCAGTAACTGTGGACATTAAAATATTTTGATTATACAAAATTGGTTAACTTGCATTTATTTCCGATATTCTAAATGCTGTACTTAAAATTCAGGGGTGCCAATAATTTCAGCCCGGAATGTAGCACTCCCAAAAAATTACACTCACTGTCGTGGATTTATAAACGACACTTGAAACTGGATGCTGACCTGCAAATTAAACCCACTGAGATTCTCTGGCATCCTTTCTTCACTGACAGCTCCAGGTAAGTTTGTGTTCAGGTCATGTGTGTTCGGATTTCTGTGGCTGGGTGAGCTTGGTTGGTTCGCTGATTAAGTTTTTTTCAGTGCCCAGGCCTTTCCACAGACCAACACCCTGATGTCAGACACAGAGGAGACTGGGCCAAAAGTCAGTCTACAGCCTTATTCACCTGAGATGGCAGGAGCAGATTACAGTTTTGGACTTTGCAGTGCTGAAACCCTGGTTTTTAGAAATTGCTGTTAGAGAACACGTGTAAAAATGAAACAATAAAGACCTGAAATGTTACTGTAAGTAAGTAAGTAAGTAAGTGTCTGCAAGTCTATTCACTCAGTACAGCAAGGAATGGGATCCAAATATTTATATCATCAGGATTATTAGCTAACTTTCTTTTATTTGTGCAATGAGGGATTCTATTAAGGATCACAATTAATGATGGGAGGGGTCCAGCTAACACAGGCTACTTTGTATTTGTAGAGAGACTGACTGCAGGGGGACAATTCCCCTGACACGCTTTGATACATCTACTTTACAACAGAAAACATCACTCTTTAGAACATAACCAAATGATTGTTAGTAACACAAAACCAGGGAGCAAACTAAGCAGCAGAAGTGCAACATTCATTCGATGGGAAATGTAAGATGATGAGTGACTGAAATCACTGCCACTGAAACTCCATTCACAACTGGTACTCACTTGCAATCTGTATCTGGATAGCTTAATTTGACAATGAGAAATCCATGTTAATGCAGGGTGTAAATGCAGGCAGACCACATTGTAATCAGAATACTTTTCACACTGGCGGGTCCCTCGCAGTGTGGTTCTGAATGTGATCGCTTCCCTTGACCTAGGTCACCCATGTTCGGGGTCTCAGCGTTAATAAAATGTAAGAAAAGCTTGTAAGAAAGTACATCCGCAGTGCAACAGATGCTTGTTGGATTGTAGGGCCTGGAAGATTCCTGACCATGAGACAGGTAGAGAGAGAACGAAGGAGCACATCTAGGCAGACAGACAGGTGGTTACACTGTGAAATTAAAGACTAATCTTCTCCTCAGAGTCTAAAGCCCCACTTACTGGAACTCCTGTGGATTCCTCTGGTCAGCGGTCAGCTAAGACAAACTAATCATCACTTTCTATGGACTGAGGTCTGACCGCAATGCTGCCCAGGACAAGGCCTAGCAGACTGAAAAACACTGAGCCCAGGTTCATTTTCCACTGTCGTCACCATCACTAACACTAGCAGCGCCAAGACCCTCTTAAAACATTAAATACTGTATCAATGATGACAGTTAAGCAATTAGTTACTTTCCCTCGTCACGATCTGGGTGCGCAAAATTGTTGTAATTTTGCCCTATAAAGTAAAGATTTAATTAAATAATATTTGGCATGCCGCACAAGTTCCACCGCAGACGGGAAAAAAATCCATACATTTCAGCAGACACAAAGTAGTATAGAGGTGGGCTTGTGTTTCCTCCTACAGCGCTTCTGTGGCCAAAAACAATCTCGAGGAGCACAGCTGAATGTTTTCATTGTGTTTCTTCTGCTGAGTTGGGCACAAGAGTGGGTTTCTGCTACACAGCGCAAGCCAAGGCTGGTTCTCTAACTCACACCCACTTGATATATAAAAAGATGATACAAATAACCAGACCTCCACCTGCCAAGTGCTTCATGCTGTTAAAAATTGTTTTCAGTGGATAAATCAATAAGGGTCACCTGCCATGCTACCTACTTACTTTTAAACATAAGTGATTTGTTTCGTTTACTTACAGCCTTTTGACCTCCTCTCAAATATTGTCCCTGCACAGTCTTTCTAACTGTACATCATTCAAATCAAAGAAAATGGCTCTCTGTTGATCAGGCTCCTGAGTGAGTGCCTGTTACTCTGACCTACTTAAACTGCTGAAAACGGTGCAGAGGAAATCATACTTCTATGAAAATGTCAATAAAATGATTATACATTTTATTGACATTTTAACAGAAGTACGTTTTTCTTCTGACACTGCATGTAGGAATTGAAAATTAGAAAATGCAAAAAAGGTCCACATGCACGCTGTAAAATCAGAAAAAAAACTCACATTTAACTGTGTTGGGTGTACTGGGTAGAAGTATGGATTACATTGGGTGATAGCCTTATTATGGGTGTTGATTTTTCATAACAGAAGTCTAGTTTGAACTTCCCCCATGTATATTGAGCCTCGAAAAGTAGGAGGAGATGGACGTTAGGCAACCTTTGCCAATCCTATCACTAACACTTCAGTAACAGCTACAGTTACGGTGGCTGAGAGAGCTCAACACACAGGAAACACAAGCAAATAGACAAAACTCAAGCAAATATAGAAACACATGCCAGTTCGGAAAGACGCTTAACAAAAAAAAAAAAATTGCCGCGCAGATTCAGAGAAGCCAAGCAAATAGAGAAACACCACAAGTGCAGCACACAATCGAAGTCTCTTAAAACTGACACATAGGTCAACCACTCATCAGTGATGACTGAAAATGAGCCAACGGTATTCATTTTAGTTTTAACATTCTGATTATTCAGTCGTGATATTATTGGAGATACTGATTATACATGTAGATTTCGCTTTTTTATTACCTCCAAACATGTTCATCACTTTTTAGTGTCAACTCTCTTCTCTGTACGACTTGCAGAATCATTGCTGTTGTTGTTCCTGTATTTGCAGGGCGTTTCTTTATGATGCATATGGACAGGCCAATCAGTGACTGTTTTTGGTTTTTTTGTGCATTCTATTTGTTTGCCTTGTTTTTTTTCTAAATCCGACTAATGTTTTATTAAAATGGTTTATGTATTTTTATTTTTAAATTTGTGTTTGTTTTTTCTTATTTATATATTTTCAGTATTACGAACTGCGTGTCTGTGGCAACATTCCGGGAAAAAATGCTTTATTAAGTTTCTGCTAATGAAAACCCAACATTTTCTACTGAAGCAGCTTCACATTGAAAGCAGTTAACTTGTGAAACACAAGTTGACCTTTATTATGAAGTAGTCACAGGAAATGCAACGCGTTTGTCGGTGAGCTTAGCACTTACCGCTATCGTTCACCAAAAACGCGTCTACAAAACATGACAACGGTCATTTTGGGCATTTTTGGATAGTTTGAAATATTGCAGGTGGTAATGGAACAAGAGGGAGCAGCCACAGTGAGCTGTTAGATGAAGAGCTGCAGGCAACAGGCTGCACCCCCCCTGCACACACTGTGCCCTGCTGTTAACAGACTCGCGCCGTGTGCAGCATAAGATCAGATCGCGGTTGCTCACAGAATGATGGAGAAAGGCAAATTGTGGCTGATTTCTTTATTAAGATGACCAAAGTTTGTTTTGCTGCCCCCTTAATTCTGTGACCCGTAGTATTAAACTACATTTGCTGTTACCACAACAAAAACTACAGATGTCGCCAAATCAACCAGGCCCTGAAATCTTCAAGATTGCCATTTTAACAACAGCTCCATTCAAGTGTCCCCGTAATTCATGACAATGTGACAATGGGCCAACATGCACGAAACCACGACCCTGAAAATGAAGCAGCTAAATGGAGTTCAGCCATCATTCATTTTATTATTTACACCCGTGCTTTTCCTAATGTGACAAGTGAAAAATGTGAAAGGGGCCCACGGAAGCCAATTCAGTACCAATGGGAATGGATATAAAGCAAATGAACAGATACATGAAAGTTGCACTTTGCAGGAGCTTTCCACTCAGCACCATAACCAAACCTCAAGACAAGCCAATATGTCAGCATTGCAATGTAAGTAAGAACAAACTTAATAATTCCAGGAAGTCTCTGGGAGTCTCCCAGTAAGTCCATTTTTAGCACTGCGCCACTACTACAGCGTCCTCCTTGCCGTTCTTATGGCAATCCTGGGCAAATACACCCATGCACCTGTAAATGGGAAGCCCCTGTCCTCTCTCCTAAATGTCTGTCAGCTAACATGGAGCTGCTGCTGGTGATTTTCCTTCTGACCGTTCTCTGTCCTTCCTCCACCTCCTGATCATCAGAGGAATGGGGAAATTAGACGAGACACTTCATTAATGTGCAGAGATTAAAAGCTTCAGTGAATGTCAGACTGGTGTGATTGCAGAGCACCAAGAAATCATCTCTGGGAGCCTTTTGACGTGGAGTCTCTGTGTGCAAGTTCATTTCATTAGGAGGAGTGTCAGCAATCTCCAGGGGCATCATGGGGCCACATGTCTCATTTCACATTATACAGATCTGGTAATCCCCCCTGTCCCTGGTATAAGAAAGGATGAATGGAGGGAGTAATGGAGGAATGCTGGGGGATTGTATGACAGAGCAGCAAAACACAGAAGGCCCACCCTTCACCTACAGCCACGTTGTGTTCGCTGTCTCAGTTAAAGCAGGAATTGGGCGTTTGCTAGCGTCTGAGTCCGCCATATTTCAACTAAAACCACTTGCAAAAGGTCTAAACTGAAATTTCTGTGGTGCAATTTGGTAAGAAAAACCCAATCAATTACTTTCTATATCAGTTTGGATTCTGGATTTGTTTCAGATAAATCTGGCAACTATGACACCATATTTTTCCATAGCAACAATAGCCAAGGCTTATGGGTTTTGTAGTACAGCTTAAGTGCTATCTGCTCAGAAACTAAAGTTAAAAAAAAAGTGATTTCCGAGAAACTAAGTTGAAACTAAGTTGGCGGTAACATAAACCTAAAGCATCGTTTTATTCTCTGGGAGAGTCCCTTGTTTCTGTATTGAGGAACATTGTGCCTGTCATTAAAAGAAAACTTTCAATTGGAAGTTCAGCGGGGAAAAAAACGTCCAGCACCAGCAGCTCCTCCCACTTCTTAACTCTCTTTACAGGGGGATTATTTGCTCGATTGGCAGGTGTCTCAGTCTATCAGTCACTGCTTTGGTGGTTGCTACATGTTCGCCCCACCTCCATCCAGGCTCCACCCCGTTCAGGGTTTTCTATGGTCAGTGTAAACCACAAAGATGGCAGTAAGAAAATAATCCAAAACCAAGTTTCAAAGCATACCTTCACAAACCTGAGTGTTATTACCAACGCTACACCAACAACTCTATTAATATGAGCTGTCAGGTCATCTTTAGTTAAGAAACACATTTGAATATTTACTGCAGTCCAATTATTCTGAGTTGAAAGTGATTTCATTTGTTAGGACATTCAAAACAAATGCTGAAATGCAGCCAAAACATGGTGGTCCCTTCTTCTGCCAGTTCCAAATCACAGGATTGCAGCAACCGGAGCAGAGTAACTGGTAGGTACAAGGGTGGAGCGTGTAAGTTGAGGAGGAGGGATTGAAACAGAACAAGAGTAAAGGTGGTATTTAGATACAAATAGACAGAGGGAGGTAAAAGAAGTCGTGGGAGTGGGAGTTGGGGAGAGAGGAAAAGGTAGCGAGAGAGGTGTGTGTGTGTGTGTGTGGGGGGCTTAGAGGGAGAGAGATGGATGAACCCAATTATCCCCCTATTTTCCTTCACAGCGTTGAACCTCAGTCAAAGCAGAGAGCAGAAAAAGAGAAAGAAAATAATAGAAATGTGTCGAATGATGGAGGGAGATAATTAAAAAGGTCTGCATTTCTACACCAGCCGATTGCAGTGTAATTAACCCATTACAGTCCCCCCCCTTCTTTTTTCTCCCTGTAATGATTACAAGAAGTGTGAGGGTGAAGGCTTTGGCAGGGGAGCGTTTACATGCACACTCCAATTGGTTCTTTCAGACATGTCGCAGCGATCATTAATCATGGGCTGTTTTTTAACTTCTAAATGGTTCGCTGTGCGGGCCAAGGTTTGGGCTTGTTAGCAGAAAGTAATAAAAAAAATTACCTGTCATTTCATGGGCGTTTCAAAGTGGGAGGAACACCACTGTAAGGTAGGGGAGTGTAAAGTGAGTGGCAGCAGGGGACAGGGACTCTCAGGATCACCGAGAGTCTGCGCAGTGATTTATTACTACATCCACTGTTGTATATGAGAAATAAATAAATATAATTGATATTAAAGCGTCCAGTCATCAAAAACAAGAACAACAAACATATTGTCACCTTTGATTGATTTTATTTGTCAAGGTTTTGAGATGTCCCCCTTTCTGATTTTTCTTCCACTAACCCAAAACACAGGAGGTGAATGGACTATCATTTATGGCACACAAGGCATTTGAAATTTGACATTTTAAAAATTCAGTAGCATTCCTTTCCAGAAACAGTGTAAGTTCATCTCAGTTAAAAGGGAAAAAAAAAATGTGTTCACAGCAAGCAAAAATGTGAGATGTCAATATTTTAAAACCTGAGCAAGTAAAAGAAAAGCTGACAGCAGCATGGCTAGATGTGAGGGCTATTTAAGTTCAAAATGCTTTGTGTAATTTATTTAATATGGGACCTTAAAAATGAATATTTTACTACAATGAATGCATCTGTCCGCAGTTATCATGACATTGTAGTGTAACACAGAATCCCCCCAGATTTTTGTTTTTATTTTTTTATTATTGCTCTAGATATTTAACCCATATGGTCAAATGTGTGAACGCTGACCTTTTGAAATATTCTTACATTTTCAGTGCAAAAAGTAACTATGCAATTATTAATTATGTCCCTTACTTTTACCCTCTTCTTCAAAACATGAATCTGTATAAAATCCTACAAACTGTACAAAGACCACCACATCATCACACAATAGTAGGTCCATTAGTTGATCATTCAAAACAATCTCCTCAACTCCAAATAAGAGGGGATGTCAAAGCTACCTACAAACAAGGAAAATCAATATTAAAGAAAATAATCAGTGCCAAAAAAAAAAATCAAGATTGAGTAGGTTTCACAAAACATGCTGTATGTAGAGCTAGGCTGCATCTAAAGACAAACACACAAACAACACACCCACACGCCAGCCTGAACTGTCACACGTGCTTTGACACTCGATTGGTACATTAGAGGCTATTTTAACATGTGACAAAGCTATCAGCCATAAAGCCCATTTCATTAGACACTCTGATGTCCCTTGATTGGCCACTGCAAGTAGCTACAGCTCATTAAAAACATACAACAAACTAAATGTTTTCAAAAGGTATGGTTGTGTTAAAATGGTTAACACTCCACGGCCTTTGTTTGAACGTTATTTTGTGTGAATTTCGTCGGGTCCACTGAGCGGCTGGAAGTTACGGGACTGTCGCACAAAACCAAGAAAATTAGGTATAGAGATGGACTTAGGGTTAGCTCGGAGTTAAAACTCACTACGTACATACTCAATCCTTGATTTATTTTCATGGGAAGATGTTACCGTTACTCCCGACACTCCCAATATGATCACCACACAATGTGATGTCCCAGTGGGTGCATATGCATTTTGTGAATTGGCACTGGCGTAACAGAGGAATATCATGTTACCAATCAATCAGCTTCTTTATCCCCTGATTACCTCAGTTTCACTGAAGCCAATGTTTTTCTCAAAGCTTTCTCACTAGTGATTCCAGTTTCCAGTTAAAAGTTATTGGAACCTTGATAACTTTTATGGGCATATAAATAAACTAATGCAAAACTTTTAATGAAGAAAAACTTATATCAACATTTATTTTTTGTGACTATGTTAACACAAAAAGAATAAAAAGCCTCACATTTTTCGAGGGATGTGTCTGGATCTTCAAAGGAACTGGGATGAAGCTTAAAAACAAAATAGCTTGAAAGGTCTGTGACTGCAAATGAAACATAAAAGATGGAAAGCATTCTCCTGTGGTCTAAGTCATCTTGTCATCGCCAACTGCCTTTGTTTTGTGAGCATTTGTCACTGCCATTTTTCAGAGCCTACCGCACAGTTTGAACTTCTTATTTTTGTATGATAACATTATTTTTCTTCATTAAATGAGCTGCAACGTTGTACCTGCAACCCAACACCACCCTTTCACCCTCAATCAACCCTCAGTCACTAACAGTCGGGACAAATGCGGGCTTTTCTTCAAGCTTTATATAAAGAGACTAGAATTTAAACAGCCCACTGACACGAACAAGCACAGCATGATTTATTTCTGCCATTATAAACCTTTGCTGATCTTCTCCCCACCACCACGTCTGCAAAGTATGTTATCTTTCCACCATCAATTTATTTTCTTTCATTTTTCCTTCTTCTGCTTTTGTCACGGCGGCCAACAGTTCTTGGATTGAGGGATTCAAACTACTAAAGGGGAGAGACGGAAAAGAAGGGAGACTAAAAATATTATTTAACCAAATCCCTTTTTTCTGAAAATGGCATGGACGAAATGACCTACAGGGTCAAGAAGAGAGGCACAGAATGTCAGCAGGGTAACGGCTGGGAGACTGGGGTAACACCTGAGAGCCGAGGGGAAGGGCAGACAGATATTCAGAATTTGGTTAGCATTAGTCAAGAGGAAAGGATATTAGAGAAAAGAAAAGGTGATGAGGGGAGGAGAGGGGGAAAGAAGCAAGGGAAGGGAAGAGGAACAGAAGCGAGAATGGGACTCGGGAGACACCAGATGAAGGTCACATACACCATACAGACAGGGTGTTACAGCCAACAGAAGGAAAAGAAGTCCCTCGGGAGAAGAAGATCCTTTGCTGAGGGGCAGTGCAGAGAGCACTAAAACAGATTAGATTCTGGTTTAACCTGTTTCACAGACCTCGGAGAACACATGACAAAAGTAAGCAACTGAGGGAAATCCAGCCAAACTCATAACTTTGTGCGGCATAGTTGGTTTGTAACTTCAAAAGTGTATTTGATTGCTGAGAGAAGTTTATTTTAGCCGAGAAAGAGGTGCACTAGTTTTTTCTGGAGATTTCGACAGCATCTTGTGGGTGGATGGAGACTCTCATTTGTCATGGAGATTGGTTGACATGGTGTTTTCAAGGTCAAGAATAAATTTTCCCACTTAATTAGCTATTTGTAATAAACTGGAATTGCCCTTTGGATCTAATGGATGTAACACAAACACGGCAGTTTACATAATAAAGGCTTTTCTCAGTGTGTGTGTGTGAAACAGCTCATCCTACAGAGGCCATTTAGCGGTAGTTATTGAGGGAGACAACTTACCCGGGACAACAGTCACATGTGATTCTGCTGATCAAACCTGGCCTCGAGAGCTGCTGTCGCCATTAGCCCGACAGCTGTGATTAATGCCTGTGAACCTGCGACCTCAACCCCCGAGGTGTTTGCTTTATGACCTGTTCCCAGCCTTTGTCATTCATTCTTCGGTTTGAATCCTACAGCACTTACTGAACTTCTTTCGTAACTTGTTTATCCAATTGATAATGCAAAAAAAAAAAAAAAAATCGAAAAAAAGTAAGTTAAGCTTCCTGCGCTAACTAGAACAGGCAATTGCCACCAGGGAATTACTGCACTTGCAGCTCAAGCAGCCATATTTTTACAAAGTCAGTTTTAACTACGTGGCAATGTGACGTAAGAGTAGAGCAACTGATGGTCTTTGAAAAAACTGGCTGGGGTTTATCGTGGATACCAGCTTTTTCTGTTGTTTGATTGGAATGAGAACCTCAAGAGTTCTTTCCAAGAGTTGGACGAGAGGATTGATGCCACTTTTATGTCACTGAGTTAAGCATGGAACTACAGCCAGGACGCAGTCAGCCTAGCCTAGCATTAAGACTGGAAACATGGGCGAAACAGCTAGCCAGTTCGTCAAGAAAAAGTTGAACTACAATACTCCCTCCAACATCACATAGGGTTATTTTACATTAAATTTTTATTAGGATTAAACAAACGAGACATCATTTTGGAACTTATGAGGCTAATTGTTTCTTCTTGCTACCAGTCTTGATACTAAACTAAGATAATCACCTTTAGCGCCATAATGCAGAGACTTGACATCTTCTCATCTAACTATCAGAAATCAAATAAGTGTATTTGCCTTCTAACTATCTTTTTAAATATATTTATATTATCAGTACTTATAGTGACAGTCCCTATTAGCCTGTAAACTAACAGGAAAATAGGCACATTAGCTCAGCGGATAAGAAATCGGCCCAGTGTTTTAGATGTCTGGGTTACATATAACCAGTATTTCAAAGATTTTTTAATGTGTAGTTAGGATTTGTTTCATGATATAGTAAAGTTATTTCAAGGCTTCAAGGCAACAATTTCATGACTTATGTATATATAAAAAAGTTTTCAACTAAATTTAGCCGAGTTTAAAATACCTTTTGACCTGTACATCACCAAATTAGTGCTTATTGGGATCTCCAACAGAAGCTGACAAAACCCTGTTGGCATCTGGACTTCTTAAAAAAAATTGTATTATTTCACATCTTTATATATTATTTTCTTTTTTTAAAATTTTTCCTCCACTCCTTCCCCTCCCTCCTCAGTCAAGAAACATGGCCATTTCCCTTGACTGAGGGGGGATTCTTTCGATGCCGTGTGTACCCCTAAACCGAGCTGTTTATTTTGCCCTGAGTCAGCCCGCTTGGGAAAATATTTTTCCCTCCAATCTTCAGAATGGTATCTGCGTTGCCATGGACTGGAGGCAGGGCCCTGACAGAGTAAACATCAACAACCTAAGCCGTAGGCTTCGGCTGTTTAGCTTAGTGAGCCATTCTGGGAGTTGAGAGTGAGGGGGAACCTGCAGGAGCCACGCAGAGTGACGGGCAAACACTGGTAAACACTGACCCCCTCCCTCAGAACTGACCCTAGGGACTCAGTCAACTGTCCGTTAGGCTAAGTGAAGGTGAAGCACGTCACTGTCAGTTCCGCTCAAACAACGCCTTGTTTAGGGAGTTGCTGAAACCCCATGGTTCACAAGTTCATTAGCCTGCTAGCAGTTTTGAGTTGGGCTGGAGTACTAGGGTCTAGTCTCAAATACTGAAATCTTTTGACACAGAAATGTCTTGTCTGGACGAACACTGAAGATGATCTCAACTTTCTTCTGGCTATAAGAACATTATCATTGATGTTTTCCTATTCTATTTTGTAGATGAGGCCCTCGTTTAATTTTTCTTGATAACGGTTTAATCCCAGATAGCGGAATTAAACCTTTGGTTACATTGAAATGATCCACAGAATTTTAGGTAGCCTACTTACCATAACTTTTTGCTGCCTGTGTGTTTTGTTGATTGGAGGGCTTTAAAGGACTTCAACTTTTGGTTTATGTTAAAGCTGGCAGCAACTGGTCAAATGAGTAATGTGAGGGGTGTTGCTAGTAATGACAAACCCACAGAGAATTATCACCCAACTCTGAGCTTTAAGGAGGTTTTATGCAAGGTTTTTAGCATCTTTCAGTTCACTGTTTTGGTGTTACTGCCCGCAACTTTACTGTTTTAATGTTTTAAGCAAAAAAAGCTCTGACCTTCTGCAGGGCAAACAAAGTACTAAACTGCAGACAGACAACGTTAGCAACTAGCTGGTGAAGAAAGTGACGCATTTAGCAAGCCACATGCTGAGATATGTTTTCCTCAGAATTTGGTGAAGACCAACAGAGAGCAAAAAGGAGAGTGACTATTGGACTCAGGTGGCCAGAAACACAAACACAAATAGTTTGCTAACACTTTAAAAGGCCGTAAAAGTGGCAAACGTGTGCGACATTCAGCTTTTTGTGGAGTTCTGCCATGAGACGGAAAAAGACAAAACAAAACAAAAAAATTGGATTGATGCAGCTTTAAAGCAGGTTTTAAATCATTATGTTTAGATATGGAAAAGCGTGAACACTGCTTCAGCATTATTTTCTACTGGTTGTCGACCAAATCTACCTAATTACTTTTGATTTTTTAATTACATCCATAATACTGGGTCAAAAACCATTATTCTTTGAATCTCCTACAATTATTGTTGGTGACAGACATTCATCCATCTCTGCGAGAGAAGTAAGTAGAAAAAGCAAAAAAGAAAGTGTAAGAGACAAATGAAAAGCATTGCAGTATCGTTAATTTAGAGTGATTTTCACCCTCTTCTGTTGCCTTCATACTGCGCCATCGCGAGGGCACACAAACAGGCTCACATACTCAGCCACACGCACACACACAGACACACACACACACACAAACACACACAATATGGCATCCCAAGGGCACAGACAGATGGGCACAGTGCCCAGTAACACCCTCAAAAGTCCCTTTATAGAACTGTTTGGCATCTTACACCAAGATCAACAGTCCTGCTTTTCACCATGGAGAGCACAACACACGCACATGCGTACACACAAACACACGCCGAATGCCATTCAGGAGTCAGCTGGGAGCCAGAGTTGAATAGACTGCTTTTCTGAGGGAAAGGTAATATCAAAATGTTTGCGTGCAATAAAAGTTTTGATAGTTTGTTTAATTTCCAGGCGTATTATTGTTTTTCTGTGGATGTTGATGCTATCCAACTTCAGGCAGTGAGGGATTGGAATAACACGCACTGTTTTAATGGATGTGTTTCACGCCTTCCTGGACTTTAGTCATCTGTATTCAGGACAGATAAATATATATATATTGAATGAGTGTTCAGCTACTGCAGAAATTCTTTATTTTTAGGGAGCACTGTGACCTTGATGTCAAAATATTGTAAAACATGCTCACTATTTTTTGAAGTCCTTACACAGAGCAAGTTACAGTATATTATACAGTATATGTAACCTATATAGGGAACTGGATGATGACCTTTAGGCAATAATGCTTTGTTTGTTCTAAATGGATATAAATTGTTTAGTAAGAGAAAAACTCAAATGTCCTTTAATCATTTTCAGTGACCTCATCTCTTCCCTTTCATCCACATCCACTTGCTCCTATTTCAATGCAGCCTGTTTTTTATCAATGGGCTCTACTGGACTCTTTATGAATAGGAGTTGCTGTGCAGCTCCTCTGCACTCACTCTCACCAAGCTTTTTAAGAGTTTCATTTCAAACCACTCCCACGTCCGTTTCAGAAACATATTGCTACCTGAAACACACCAGCAGATATTCTAAACAGGTAAGTGGTTATACTTTGAAATTTAAAACTGCGCTGCAAGCAGTTTTCTTTCTGTCACATGCTCCTCTTCACGTGGACAGATGGCTGGACAAGGTTAGCAGTAAGCACAACATGAAAGAGGCGTCGTGTCTGTGCAATTTGCACAATACTGCACATTTAGCACTGACGCATTTGCTTGCATTGTGAGCATGTTTTTAGTCTAATGTGCTCTTACATAAAAGGATGCAGTGGACACTAATCCTATCTACATAAACACCATTGATCCTGTATTTGCAGTGTTTTGATTTTTGATCATAGGACAAAGAACATTAAACAGTGTCAAATAATATGAAGGGAAGTTTTCAAGGGAGGAAAGCACCAACTTTAATATCTTGATGATGTTGATGATGCATCTTGCTTTTCTGTGCCCATTTTGTTTGTCCTGTCCAAAGGCGTTCTGCTTTGCTGTTACTATACCTCCACATGAGATCCACAGCTGAATGGACCTAAAATATGTGGAGCCCTGCATTTTGCTACGGTTACTAAGGTTGCAGTCACTGAATATAAAATCATACAAAGATGTGACATGTGACCGTGTTTCATGCTGCATATACCCTGTCAGCCCCAGTCTCAGCCCTGTCACCGAAGCAACAACAAAACTGTGTCCATCTTGTCAATTTCCAACTTTAGAAACAAAACAAAACAAAACAAAAACCCTTCATATGGTATACAGTAAATATGAGTAGGAACACATGAATGCAGAGGAAGCTCTGCTAATTGCTGAAAGGCTTGTTGAGAAACGTAGGAAATGACAAACTGAAGTTTAAGATTAAGATTTACTATGTAATCCAGAGGGAAACTACATTTTTCCATAGTTGCGTAGTTTTAAAATGGCAATAAAAAAAACTAATAATGTTTATAAAGTCTGGTTCAAACTTCACTGAATCCCTTCTTCATGTCTTTATAGTAAAGCACTTTAAGGTAAATCCTGTATGAAAATACATTCATACGATTTCTACTGTTTTACCGACCTTTTTTTGAACACTGCTGAAATGTCCAATGCATGCATCTGCCTAGACTCCAGTTTTTTGCCCGTGCATTTGAGCAGAGCTAAGACCTGATAAAGGATGTCTCTCACTGCAGCGGTGCTGTCCACCGCAGCTGGAGGATCGATGATTGCCGACAGAGAGCTCTCGGAGTTCCTGTGTGATGGCCTGCCAACATCAACTCCATTACATCTCCCCGAACAGTGGCTCAGGGTTCACAAGGAGGGCTCCAGCAAGCAGGGAAACACAACCACACTGCTTAACATCAGCGTGTCTGTGTGTTGCTGGAAGAATAGTTTTTGTCTTTGTTTTTTTTTCCCCCAGAGTGAAATATTTGACAGCTGAAACAAGTGATAATTACCCAAAGTGACTGCAGATTACAGATTCTGTGTAGTTCCATGTACAGTTAATTTTCAGTTTATTTGAATGCAATGCAGCCAAGTCCATGGTACAAGCAGTGCTCCACTAATTTTGTTTTTGGAGGGAGGTGTGTGTTTACTCTGGACAAATGACAAGAATACCGTAGAAAAAAGCGTTAAAGAACTAAAATATAAATTCCCTAATAAACTCTGAAACTTATGTGTATCGATTTTAACAGATATTTCAGGCGCTTTACTTACAAAACAGTCACATTTTATAATATCTAATGATATGTATCAAATGTCAAAGAGGTCAAACAATATTCTCCGTATTCTTTTGGCTCAAGTAGCTGTGACAGAGATGACACTTAATGCTCCGGGCTTCTTGGAAACAGCCTCTTACAGCATAAGAAAGCCGGTATGATATCATAGAGCTGGAGCGTGCTTGGCGGCGGTGTGCCGTAGCCCTGTTTGGTCTGTTGTCACGGCGACGAGGAGACAGGAAGGAGGGATACAGGAGCCAGGGTGAGGTGAGCAATAGCAGGTGATCCCGCTTGTCTCTCTTTGTATCCCTGCTCCCATGTGACAGATGAGAGCTACTGTGAACAGATATTGGCAGGCGCTTCTCTAGATGTTTGTGTGTCTGTGTCTGTGTGTGTGTCTGTAAGATTCAACCACTATGTTTTGAAGCCATTACTGATGATTGTTTTTACTTTTTTTAAAATTGAGTCATAAGTGGTTGATATTTCGGATTAACACAAATTGACTTAAAACGTTTTACTTCTGTCCTCATGACAAAAATGTAGTGGTTTGTGCAGTGGACTCTGTCTGGCTCGTATCTAAACTTTAGAAAACATGCAAATAGACGAAACATACGCACCACGGCAAGAAAATGTCTTCACCACTTTGACAGCACATATGCATCATAACAAAATGGGCTGCAAATGCAGAAAACACAACTGAATGTAGATATTCACTGCTGCGTCCTTGTGTGTATTCAGCTAATTACAGTATATTACAGTGAATAATTTGTTCAGTTAATCCACTAGTTTTAATGTGAAACATGCAGTAGCGAGTCAATTTAACTGAACGTAAGTGGACAAAATTGAAAGTTCAGTCAACTGTTGTTTTTGTATTGGCAAGTAAATTTTTTATTGTAGGTTGAGTTTTAGTAAAGCTTCTGTGCTTGATGAGAAGAACTAGAAGCAGTCATGTAGAGAAACACGACCAATGTTTGCATTACGGTGTGGCTCTCAGGGGGCGTAACAGAAACAACAACATGCTGTGTAGTTGATGGTCAGATCAGGCCTCCAGTTAGGGAGCTGGTACGTCCACAAAAAAAGAAACATGGACCACTTTAGGAGGAGAGAGAGAGAAAGGGAGAGAAAGGGAGACTTCATTAAGCCATCCCCACCTCTACCACATACATGGAAAAATATAAAGCTCACTAATTATTGAGAAATTTAGGCCTTTTTCTAGCTTCATAGCTAATTTGGTTCATTATACATTTTTCATTGATTGGAAAAAATTGCTTTGGGAGGGTGTTTCCTACACTCATTCTATCGTGGCTGACATAAAAGAGAAACCTGCCTCACAAAGGTGTGTGACTGGGGCTAGCAGTCGGAGGCTGCTGAACTGAATGCTCTGGCAGGAGGGGCTCCCGAGTAGCTGCAGTCAATGAGAATCACCGATCTGACGCCAACTCCTATGACGATAAATATGCAGAGGCACATGAAAGCAGCCCATGAACCATGATATCATCCACTGTTGCATTAGAAATGTTAATGGGTATTTATCAGTGCTTCGAGAGCCCCCACAACCGAAATTTTGTTGCTTCTGGGGGAGCTCAGGTCTCTTTTGGGGGAACTAAGCCCCCCCAGCTCCCCTGTAATCCGAACGAAAACCGAAACTCTTCATGGGGCTTTTTGCACAGTTGCACCATTTTTGAGTGTCCTCATTGAACTATCTGACACATGCAGACGCTCTGATTCACACTTGCATCTAGATGTTAAATGCTGTCTCGAGAATGTCCTCTTGTAAAAAAATGCATAATTGTTAAGTTCTATACTTAGGCGTCCTGTAGTTGCCATGGTAATTATGACCGGAGCAAAGGAGGAAGTCAGGTGACGTAGTATAAAGAGGGAATAAGTCTTGTTAGGAGGAGGCTGGGGTGGATGGATGGGACGAAAGAACACAGGACTTTAACACAGGAGACTGCTGTTTGTTTCCCATGTGAAACTAAATCAACATTGTTTCTTCTGTCCATGTGTTTATTATCGTAACCATGATGATGAAGGTCCTCTAACCTTAAGGAAGTATTTATTTTAACACCCAAACCTTGATCTTTTCCTAAACCTAACCAAGTAGTTTTTCTGCCTTAAACTAACCAATCAGTGACCCTTCCACATCCTTAACCACATGTTTATTACATCAATAACCAAGATGGCGTGTGAGAGCTGTCTGGATATGTAGCATGGCCGTAGCCCCACAGCTAACAGTGTCTGGGCTGCAGAAACGTTCCTGTACAGTAATGTGACGAGGGCGGAACCATCTGTTGTTAATAAACGTGGCGATCCCACCGCCTCTTTTCTTTCCACTCGCTCTCGGATTGATTCCTGTCCACCCAAAACCGTCTGAGAGCCATCAGTGGTAGCAATGAGATCCAGAGTATCTTCCTGTGGCCATGTCTCTGTGAAACACATAACACTACACTCACGGGATTCTCTCCGATTCCTGACTATGGCTGCGCGCTCGTCCATCTTATTGTCGAGCGATCTCACATTGCCCATGATGACAGAAGAGAGATACGGCTTATATTTCCTCGTCTCCATCAGTCTCCGTTGTCTGGACCCGGCTCTCTTCCCACAACACTTTGTTCCTCCTCTGCATTCTCCGTGTGTCCTCTTCCTGATTTCTGCGGGAACGTCTGTTGTTCTGGTCACCATGCTGGCCGGCTTCAGCGCGATCAGCTGGTCCTTGTTGTAAACAATGCAACACTGGAGTTGCTGCGCAATGGTAGCGTTGGTGAATGTAAACACATAACACTACACTCACTACAAAGTAATTCCTCCATGAAAAAGACCAGAACTCTCTCAACTAGAATGTTTATAGAGGGCACTGCTTAAATAAGTTACTAGTAAAAATTTAAACAAGTATGACAACAGAGGAAAACTAAAAAAGTTTGATAAATGAGCAAACGAGCAGGAGCAACTGCAGCCAGCTGCATGCATACTCAGCGCACGAGCGATTGTTTAAGTTGGACGATTTGCTGCATTTTTCCATTAAAAAGTATTCGCTGTGATTTTGGCCATTGTGCAATTGTAATTTTAATTTGAGGTAATTTCATAATAAGAATTGACAAAGAATAAACCAACCTTTTGACTTGTAAGTCACATCTCAGTTACTTGACTTGGTTCAAAAGACTTAATACAGAAGACTGTTGAAAATTCAGAACAAAACCAATACAGAAATGCACTACAAATACAAACTACAGAAGTAAATACAGACATGCACTGCAAATATAGAAAACACAGCCAGTCTGTTGCATATGTGTTGTCAAATCGGTGAATGTGTCTCTCAACTTGCTCATCTTTTATTTCTTGGGGAATCAAATTGCTGTTGTCAAGTTGGTGAAGATTTCTTCCTCTTTTGCTTGTGCTTTGTCTGTTTGCATGTATTTTCTAAAGCTGGAGTGTGTGGAGCCCTCAGGGCCACTCTAAATATCCAAGTAAAACCCCATAACAGTCTCTGGGTGTGTATACAGTATATGTGATTAGTATAATGCAGGTTAGGCAGAGGCAGCCCCGGAGTATAACTAGCAAACGTCCAACAAATCACTCTCACCTGCTGCCATCCACTCTTCAGCTCCTCACAATATCTTGTCATCCCCCCAAATTGCTCTGGCTTGTCTCAAATTCCCCTTTCCACTGAACCTTCCAATTACAGGGTATGTCTGCACACAGTGCAACAACCGCACTGTACATCTCCTCACTCTAACTATGTTTTTACAGGGACCAGAAGCAGACGTTGAGGTATTTGGGTTATTCTTTTGGTTAGATCTGCACTGCGACTGAAAATCCCACAAAATCGAACGCTAATCGAGCGTCGGATTTAGACAGAGGGGTGAAGAGGGGGTCTAGACTGAAGTCCATGACCCTTCCCTCTCAAAGTCAATGTACTGTGAAGTCATACTTGACACACTTAACAGGAGAGGGAGTAGAAACATCAGTCTTTCTACCCATCTATTGGTTCACGTGGAAATAAAAAGCAGAATTTAGTGGGAAAGATGAAGAGGAGAAAAAATCATTAAATAAATCCAAAAATGAGGTTGAAAATAACCTAAACTGTGGTGTAGTGGGACCATTTCGCTACTCTGGGTCTTGATCGCCTAGAAGCAAAGCTCTGATTTCCCACAACACACTTTGATTATGCAGACTGCGTCTTCTATACCCACAACCTCATTTTCCTTGCATCTCTCAAGGTGTTTATGGAAAGCCTTCAGCCATTTTGACATGAAAAAAAAATAAAATCAAAATGTAGAGTTTGTCCTAATCAGATGCGAGCTGCCAGAATGCTTAAACTTAACTGTTATTCTTCGTGGTTTTGAGGGCAGTGGGCATGTAGTTGTTGCTGTACTTATATTTCAGACTTTAAGAAATACATATATAACAAATTATGCACATCACCTTCTCATATTAGACAGAGTCTGGATGCTGGCATGTAGATGTAGTGGGTAAAGGTCTGCCAAGGCCAGAAACCACTGGAAAAAGTGTGTTGGCTGAGTCGTGGATTCAGTCAGGTCTTTGTAACATGTGCAGGAGATTTTTCTAGAACATGCCTTAAAGAATGCAGCTGCATAAAGTAGATTTACCAGAGGAGTAGCCTGTACCTGCCACAGGAGTATTAATAAGGTTTGGAATGAAATTAAATAAACAATAACAGCTCATCACATTGAATTCTGTGCCATGGCAGGGCTTTCCCTCTTAAAATATCAAAGTGTGACTTAAAAAGTAAGCAGAGGCACTGAGTGTACAGGCAAGTGAGGACCCATGCTGGGATGCCCCAGCCACAGATTATTGAGAAAAGACTAAAGTTTAGCTCTTCATGTGTTTCACATTTCCCATTCTGACTGAAGTGCAATGGAGCGTTTCTCCACATTTCCCCCAAAGTTTACCAAACTGTGGTTGGGATCTCTGCTATTATCTAAACAAGGGCAAGCGTTGCCGCAGAGATTAGAGAGAAAAGACACCAGGAGCCAAACTCAACCACGGGATAAGTATCGATATCCAGTGACTCTCAGATAGTTACAACTTTAACTTCAAACAGCAGAGATTGATAATTGGCTCGATTCCATTCCATCCTTAGACGATAATTCTGGTTTATTACAACTCGTGTCCTCTTTTTGGAGTCTAACAGGAAATCGCTAACATGAACAACTCAGTCTGATTAGCAAGCAAAGTAAAATCAAAAGTGAGCGCACCCAAAATGGTAGCAATAATCCCTCAAGTAGAGCAGGTCAAGGTTGAAGCAGGACGTTGGTTTGTAAACTGTGATGGATACTGAACCAACAGTTTTGGTCACAATTTTATCGAGATTTTCTCTTCCAAATAAACTATGGTAATCTAGGAGTTCGTTTAAAGCAATAGTTTGGAAATATGCTTAGCTTAGCATAAAGACTGTAGCTTGATTTCATTCGGTATCAGTCTTCTTATCTAACTCTTTTAAATAAGATAACACTTTTTTAGTACATTTGCAAAGTTCGCACCAACTAACTTGGTGAGAACAGTATTCCTACTATTGATAGGAATATTGCCTAAAACTCTAAAACCGCACTGACCCTTTAACATGGACCGTTTCCAGAAACATCACTGCTAGCGCAAAGAATTGGTCTATAAATACCTAAGTGAGATTTAAGTTTATTTGCAAATGTGTAAACAACAATTAGCAAGACATGAAGTGCACCACAGGCATTAAAATGTGAGGATAGCGCTTCAGTGGTCAGCCTTCACTCAGACGACCTGACTCATGCTGTTCTATGCATCCAACTGGAATTTATGAGGTAAAGAAATAAGTTGAAAGGAAAAGCTTTAAACTTCATCATCCCAAGCCTTGCTTATTTTCAAGTGCAAATTAAGCATGATAATTACAACCTTATGAGGTTTGCAATTTAAGTGAATGGACAAAAACTGACTTGTTTATTTGTCTGTTTAAGTTTTACCATGATTAGGTGCCATGCTTTTAAATTAGCATGTTACCCATGTGGCGTAAAACAAATTCTCTTTCTTTTAAAATCCCCTAAATCAGACATAATTAAAGACTTAAACTGCTCATTCAGAATAAACTAACTTTCAAGCCCTGTAGTTTTACCCTTACTTTTAGCCAAGTCAACTTAACATCCATTCATTTCAAAGCATTTGACATTTTACACACACACATATATATATATATGTGCAGGCAAATGGATAAAGGTGGAACAACAGACTGTAGAACTGTTATTCTCAGGTTGTCCCGCTGCCCCTTTGTTGACTGTTGTTTCCAGAAATTGTTATGGAAAAAAAGTCTGTTTTTGCTTCCTGTCCCCCAGCCTAAATGAAAAATAATGGTCTGAAAACAAAAAGACTATGACGCTGAGAAAATACCTAAAATCCATGTCTTCTGAGAACTGATGTTACCTTAACATCCTTACAGTGACATCTTTCCTGCTCTACAGCGAACGCATCATTCTCATTCATCTTTTTGCCTTACAAATAAAAGAAAGACACACTGTCTGTACAAACAAAAGATTTCACTAGATTAGACAGTAACAGATTACAAAATGTTCACTTTTAACCATGGTATTGCCTCCAGGGGCCAAATGAGTTATTGTAGACAAAATGCAGGACAGATGCGGGGGGGAGGGACTGTGTGTAACTCTAATGATGGAAAGATTTGAGAAGCCGAAGCAGCTAAGGTCTGACACACATGGGTCATCTGACTACAGAGTGTCATCCTCCTTGTTGTTCCTTGCAGTGCTGTCCAATGAGTGACCTACTTAATATGTCCTGAAATGTCCTTAAAACGTCACTTTGACCAGAACGGTGAAGTAATAGTGACATAGTTACTAAGTACAGTGGCAACCATTGTGTGAGTAGTTACCCAATTTTCCCTACTGGGATTATAAAGTATCTTCTTGCTTGTTTAACTGATGCCTCTTCTCAGAAGGACTTGTAATGAGTGGAACTGTGGAGTAAATGAAAGGTTTTTTGTTTTTTTTTCCACTGACAACAGTAGGAACAAGCAACAAATAGTAAGGAGGTCAAAAGTCAGTGCTTTATTTCACAGACTTCCAACCTTTTTGACTTGTTACCCTTTAAAAGGAAGACATGACCTCTTGTGAGTCCTTTTACAGTATGCATATGTCTGTGTTGTGAGCTGTGCAAACAGAGAGGTGAAAATATCCATTATTCCATAGAATATAAATTGTACATGACTGCGCCTACAGTCTATAGTGCTTTTCTACCTAGCGGTTTATAATTTGCTCCTCATTCACCCATTCACAAACCGATGTAATTGTTTGTGGGGTTCAGTGTTCTGCCCAAAGACAGGAGGAGCCGGGGACCGACCCGCCAACCCTGCGATTAGAGGACGACCCGCTCTACCTCCTGAGCCACAGTCGCCTGTAGTAACGTCAGGAAAAAAAGGATCCCTTTTGTATTTCCTTTTGTTAAGCACCTTACGATCCCCGAACATAAAGTACATAAATATGCCTGCTTTGGAGAGGCTCTTTTCACGCACAAAAATGACTAATCTGACAACAGCAATAGACCAGCACAGAATATGGCACGTTGGCACACCAGCACAAAACATAGGTAACCTCTACCAGCCTGTAAGCCACGGATTTAACAGCAATGCACACTTCACAGTCAACACTAGCATCTCAGAAATGATACATTCTCTGCCTTAGCAGTTCATAGGTCAACTTTGCCTTTTTCTAACATTAGCCAGATGAGCTCTGCTAGTAAACTCAAAACCTCTTAGCCAGCTGAACTTGACAACAGTAAGGCGCAGGTTTATATCTGTTGTCACAACAAGGAGGTAATGTTTCCACAGTGCCACTGCCCCGCTCAATACACATAAAATGTATTTCTGTACACTGAAATATTTAATGTGCACGTACATACTATAAGTGTTATTAAGATATATGAAAATCAATGGAAGCTAATGAGAAAGTTAGGAAGTTATCTGTTTTTTAGGCACTTCAGCTGCTATAAACTGCTTTGAGCTCTAGTTCAATTTGCTGATACCTACACCTGAATTTGAAAAAAAAAAAAAAAAAACTTGTATGAAGATAGAACAGGGTTTTCTCTTGTGGTTAACACTGTAGCAAAGTGTTACTTTTATTATGAATGGATTTGACTGTCTGAATAAGATTTAAATTGCAATACTGAAAAACACCAACCAACATTTTCCTTTCTGACCTTCACGCAATGTTTGCATGCTTTGCAATTTCCTGAAATAATAGTGTCCATTTCAACTCTGGCCATGTTTCTTAATTTCGCTGAGGATGCTAGGAAAGGCCATGTTGAACTATGGAAGTTGTTACCTATTTTCCTGTATTGATTTTGTTGACAATTTTAAGGCTCAAAAGATCAGTGATCAACAAAATTGCCAGCTCTCTCGAAGTTTCCCACCACTGGTCACGAAAGGTGTCAAAGTTAGTTTGGGAACACAACATAAACATAGAGATTGATGGCAAAAGTGCTTTCATTTATGTATTTTAGTCTTATTATGGCAAGGCTATTCAGCAGGGGTGGGAAAACTGGAAAATTCTACTCAATCACACATCCAGTACATCCAGTAGAAGAAAAAAAAAAAAAGACGTTTGTGACCAGCAATAACCAAATGCAGAGAAAACCACAACTAGTCCTGGGTTTGTATGGGCCATTTGGTTGTGCTTCTGGAGCCCAGCCTGTCTGTAGCATGTCTCTGGTGGAAATGTTAAATGAACCGTGTCAACGTCATGGAAAGAACAAGAGGGATATATATATCATGCTAACTGTTGGATAGGAATGCATGTAAAATCTCTGTGATGTCCTCAATTGTGATTTGCTTTTTCTTCTTTGACCTGCATTTTTATAGCAGAGAGTAAGTTAACACATGTCCAGGCCTACATTTCTCAAAGACCAGTTCTACGTCAGTGGCACAGCTCCCAACCATAATTCCCATGGAATTCATTTATTCCACTGTTTAGTATTGATCTGAATTTTAGAAACATTTACCGCCTGGCAACTCAGTTTAGTGTGTAAGCTACAGGGCAAACAAACCCAACCACATAACACGATGCTCTTTAATGAGGCCTGGGTTGTGCTGAGCAGTAACAGCCTATCCTATAATCTATGTTAACTGTCTGTCAAGCAGCATCCCCATCAAAATTAGCTGCAGAGCTCAGTGTATAATCATCATTTGCACTAAGAGACGCTTTGTTGTTTTTAGGCATTGCACTATTTCAAGTGTTTTTAACTTACTAAACCTGCTGTGACTTTTTTTTTTTTTTTACTGTGAGTGTTTTTGATTTAACTGCTGTATTTTGGTTTTTTATCATCTGTTTTGTGCCATTTTGTGGCATTGGTTTTCAGAAGTACAAATAAACTTTATTATTTGCTGTTATTATTGCAAAAATGGGTTATTGAGTGATACTTAAAATGTTTGGAGTGTGCTGAATCAGTGGACACCAGAGCTGTGGATTATCCTTCACATCACATTAGTTTTTATGCAGCATTTGTTAATATTTTGATATTATAGGGACACTTCCGTTATTTAGTATTGCACTTGCATACTGTTTGGGGGACTTGCAAGAGACAGATCCGAAAAAAAAACAATGGTCAAAATCAAAGCAGCTGAGACTGCAGCTGACTTTTAGTCCGTATAATGGGTCAAGCACCAAAAATACTGAACTTTGATAGCATCTCTAATGGCCTTCCCTGCCTGGCATGTGCCCATGTCTTCCAAACTTCAAACGCTTCATGTGTAACACAGGATTTATGTTAAAAATTTGAAGTCTCAAGCCCAATCAAAGGCAGCCACAGAGTGAGTGGTACTCCTCCGACGCACAAACTCAACTCAAGTGTGAAACTGACTACATTCCTCTTTAATTTGACATTTTCTTTGTAATTATTTGTGTTAATCTGTGTATGTTAATATGTTGTATGAGATGATTTCCTTAGCATCTAACCTGTGTGTCCTTCTGAATGAGCATACCAAAGCAGGTTTTTTGTAATGGTAAAAATCTTGACTCAACTAAATCGTTTTGGAATCCCAGTTCTTTCTCTAAAATCAGAACAAGCCTACAAACTTTTTATAGAGCATTTTATGCAATAGCCCCAACAGTTTTTTTTTCTTGATCATTTGCTGCCTCAAATTCTTACAGTTGGGCTCTGAAAAAGATCAGTCACAAACTGGTTTATATAACATCTGAGCTACAATGCTCGCTTGTAAATTCAGTTTGCCTGTTTGTTTCCTCAACCGTTCTAATGCTCTCCAAGTTTTGTGAAAAGAACCCTGCTCAAGCAACCACGCACCCAGCGGTAGTGATCTTACTGTGAAGTAAATTAAACAGAGCAGTCATGAGGAGATGCAACATACTCACTAGTGAAACAGTTGTATTCCCTCAGCTTTGCTAATGTTTGAGCAAATGCAGCCAATTACCCACCCTGTTCTGATTTTCCCCCTCACACCACACAGCTACTCCCCATGCATCTTTCCTCCCCCTCTGCCCACTTTCCATCCTCCTATCTCCTCCCTTCCCAAAGGTAACTCTGCCCGTTGCCCCATACTCACACCAGCTCACCCCACCTGCCCCACCCAGCTCAGTCCTCCCCACCTCACTTGGCTGCTTGCTTTGCATCTGAATCTCCTCCACCCTTTCTTCCCCCCTTTCTTCCCCTCTTTCCTATACTGTAACCAGCCTTTACCTTACCCCGCCCATGGCTACAGCTCGGCTGGGCCGATTGCCCTGCGGTGCCCGGTGATAAATGAGAGCTTTCACACTCAAGGTTTGTCCTGGCCGCTGGGTCGGCGGGAGCGGTTGGCACTGCGAATTTCTTAATGAGCATTTGCAGAGTTACAGTCACCTGAGATGAAGATGAGGAGGGAGGGAAGAAGGGATGTAGAAGGAAATGGTGGAAGGAGGAAAGTAGTGTATTGGGCTAAATACAAGACAATTATTTTATGGAGATTAAATGTAGAAAAATAGAAGTTGTATTAAATTCGAGGACTAGGTATTTACATATTCACAACCGCCGATATTCTTCTTCAATGTAGTACCAGTTTAAGGTTGGCTCCTACGGAAAGTGTTGCATTATGGGTTGTTTTTATCCTTAATGTTGCTAGGCTAGTGAGTTGCTTCAGGCCTGTTATTAGTATGTCCATTAGAGTTGGTCAGCCATAAAAGTGTTTCGTTAGCCGAGTTTAACCTTGTGAGCTTGAAAGCTCATGTAACATCTTTTGCTGTAACAGGAAATAAATTCTTGATGAGTGAAAACAAGTTGAGAGTATCTCCAGACGTCTTTAGTACAGATACAAGGATGAGGACTCTGTTGGTATCTTGTGGAAACACAACTAGTCTGAAAATTCCAAAGCCTTTTGAACATGGGGAAAAAAAAATTAAATATTCCAACTATAACGACCTGTTTCTGTTTAAAATGTACAGCCTATGAGGGCATCAGACTGCCCGAAGTAGTTGCCTAGTTGTCCAGCGGAGGGCGCTCTTAATATTCACCTGTGCTTGCTGTACAGCACACAGACCTATCAGTAAACAAAGCTAATAAATAAAAATCGAGGAGGACATTAGCAAGCAAAGCTCTGCTGATCAGATTATCGTGACACCGAGTGTGGAAGTATTCTGGATCCTCTACCGTAGCTGCCAACATTACCACCGGAGATAAGGCTGTTTGCTGACTTGGTAAAAAGCGCTGTGTACAGCGACAACAACTCTGAGGCCTCACCTGCTAGATTGTAACCCACGGGAGGCAGCGGAGGCATTAGAAATGAGTGGAGCAACTTCAATTGTACATCCTCGTCTTTATGCCTACTTTTCGCCACACTCATCCTCTGGATTCTTGCCAGAGACTTGTAAAAAGGCCATTCCGGTAGGATAGCAAGCACCAATAAGATTTATATGCAAGGAAATGTGGCAGTTGCATAAAACTAGATGGGAAAATATGTACATTATAACTCTGTCAAATTAGTTTGAAAAAATTAAATGTATTGTATTTGTTCAAACTTGATTTTTGGAAAAATTGATAGCCTTACTGTTAGGCTGTTCTTAGCCGTAGCGTCTTTGAGCTTAATGCTAATATCAGCGCCCTAATATGTTTGTAATGTCATTTCTAACATGCTGATGTTCAACAAGTATAATACTTATCATGTTAACCATCTTAGTTTAGAGTGGGAGGAGACTGTCACCTGCTCACTCGTGCAGTGGCGTTATTAGGTTGGCTACTACAGGGTGTCATGCTAGCTGACATGTTGTACACGAACAATTAAAATGGATCAATCGATAATCAAACAAATTAGCAAACCAGATAACCGAGAACCAAGACCGTAAGAGTCAGAGCATACAGCAACTGAAAATCGGTGGTCAGATTAAAATTAAAATAAAAAACAAAACATTCAGCCATATAAGATGAGCATTGGAAATTTCAAGACAAGTGGACAGATGATTATTTATTGCCCCCCACTGATCTAACCATTTGCGTGTGTTCAAATCAAGCACCACAAATTGCATGGTTGTCGGTGTTTCACAGTCAAACTGGCTCTGCTGGAGACTGTGTCCTGCTAGTGTGGCCCCTGTGGAAAAGTTAAAAAGACCACTGGTTTTGTGTATCAGCATGTTATTATAACTAATATTTCCTAATTAGAAAAATGTCCCAAAAGTCAGAGAGAGAGAAAGAAATGTGAAAGTTAAGTCCAAATAAAGAGGAACTAACATAGAACAGTAACAGAAGAGTGGACTAAACAAAGCAAACTGAGAGAGAAGAGAACAGGAGAGAGGGTTTGGAAACTTGAAAGGCAACAGAACACTGAGAAAAAGAACCTTAGGAGGATGGAGAGAAGAAGAGAAACAGAGAGAGCAGGAACCAGCTAATTGAGTTTTATGTCATCTGGCTGTGTGTCTGGTCCGTTTGTGGTTCTGTTCTGCATTCCTCAACAGACCACTACAGGCCACATAAAGCACAGCAGCACCAAGTCACAGCAGAGAGCAGGTGTGTGTGTGTGTGTGTGTGTGTGTGTGTGTGTGTGTGTGTGCGCGTGCGTGCGTGCGTGCAATGGTCTTTATTTCAAAAGGGCATGTTTACACACTCGTGTCTGCTTCATCCCACTGCACTTTCACTGTGCACAGCGTGAAAGTGGATTTATAGATGTTCTCCTTGGTTATGCATGACTTGTTCACTTCAGCAGCCATTATTTTCTAACCACCCGTTTCAGTGTTGCTGCAGATTCAAGGCACAGCCCATACAGAAGGTGGTCATAGTGGTCACACGGGACTGTAGGGATACATGCAGAGGGAAAACCAAAAAGAAAACTGTCCTGTAGAAAAGCTCACAACCAGGAAACACAGGATAATAAACCTTCCATAGTATTACAACAGTGTGTCTACATGTGTGTGTAGATGTGTCTGAGTGTGTGTGTGTGTGTGTGTGTGTGTGTGTGTGTGTGTGTGTGTGTGTGTGTGTGTGTGTGTGTGTGTGTGTGTGTGTGTGTGTGTGTGTGTGTGTGTGTGTGTGTGTGTGGCTGCATGACTGCGGTATTCTGTAGGACTAACTGACATGATCTTCCACCAACCAATCACGTCTGCTGCCATTGCGGATGCATGTGGGTGTGTGTTGGCTGTGTGTGTCACCAGTGTTGTGGCGGTGCTCTTTAAGCTGTCGCTGCCGTGCAACCGCCCAGCCATTCCACTGGTGACTGCTGGCATAACGCACACACTGAGGTTGTAATCAGGCCAGCAGACTGGTATAGAATCTAGATACAGTGTAGACTGTACTGTAATCACTGTATGAATGTGTGGGCATGTGCGCCACTAAAGGACTATGGAAATAGATGGGTATACATCTGACTGCAATGGGAAATGATGGCTTTCCACCGCTATGGCAGCTTGGCAAGAGGCTTCCTGAAGCTGGAAGGAAAATGGGAGTGTGTGGGAAATGTAGCACTGGAATGGAAACACTCCATGATTCCATAATCCATGGCAATGCAAACCTGCTGGTACAATCATTGTACCAATGTACTAACAATGTACTGTACTAGTGGTTTCCAACCAGCACTGGGACACTGTAGGGGTCACAAGATAAATCCTAAAATCTTTTATTTCACATGTAAATTCATGTGATTTGCATGGGTTGCAGTTTTGTAAAGTGTTAGACAGTGTTGGAGTTGCGACGCTACATGTAGCAATACTATAGTTCAACTATATTTCCCAGTGGCTTTTGCAGAGCATAGCCATTTTCAAGATCATGTATAAATTTCCAGTCAAGAGCTATTTTTTTCAACTAAGTAATGCGGTAGTGCAACCAAATGTTGCATCACTATGAGATTTTTTTTCATGAAAGAAAAAAAAAAAAAAAGTTGCCAGTCTGTTGCTCAACCACAGGCATAGATTCTATACCATAATTTCCCGTCTTCTGTTTCAGGAGAGAATCAAGAGGTGGGACCGGCAGCTGATATGCCCCGCAGGATGCACCCGACCCTGAGGAGCTGGTCTGGTGCTGGTCCCTCAGTCCCTCAATCACATTACGCATACACACCTTTTAATTGATTTAATGAGACTGACATTTAAACAGTCATAACTGCCATATACATCCAAACATACATACATACGTACAAACATACATACATACATACATTCTTACACTGACACAAACACACACGGGAGGGAGGCCTGCCAGAAGGGCATTGCAGTAGTCAAGGCGAGAGATAACCATGGCCTGTACCAATAGTTGGGTGGCGTACTGAGCCCGGTAAGTCCTGATTTTTCTTACGTTGTATAGAGCAACGTGGTACAACTGGGAGACAGATGCAGCGTGGTCAGAGAAGGATAGCTGGTCATCAAACACGACCACCAGGTTTCTCAAGACCTTGGTTAGGGTGAGAGATGAAGAGATGAATTTAATGTTGATGGAGAGATTGAGTGGCCAGGATGACTAAGAGTTCAGAGATTTAGTTGAGGGTATATGAATGCTAATGCTTTTGCAACTACCAATAATACTGCTACTGTCACTAACAAGAAAAAGACCAGAAAGGACTTTTCTAGAGAAAATTTGAAGACAAAGTTTATAAAGGAAAGGACAAAAATAAGGGCTATTAAGAAAATAAACGCATTATGCTAATACAGTACATACCAATAATAACTTAAATACCAATAAGTAAATTCCTCAGCTTGATATACATGCTCAGGCACCACTGACTCCCTCTTTGTTTGCACCTCTGGGATTTATTAAGGAAGGTGCAGGTGTTTGCAGCTTGAGTTCTGTTCCCACTTTTATTGCTGAGTTCAAGATCACACTGTTCAAGCTGGAATTTCTTCCTCTCTTCACTCCTCTATTCATCCACCCATCCCTCACGCTTTCTTGTCCTGACCCCGACACTTCCTGTTCCTCTCCCTGTTCTTCACGCCGCCCTATACAGCCAACCTTTGACTTCCTTTGAGTTTCATTTTGAGTTGGGGGACCATCATGGCCCATCCCATTTTGGGAGAGCCCAATAAAACACTAGCAGGGAAAGTGGATGAAAGAGGCCTTGTCCTGGGTGAAGATTAATTGAATTGGACAATGGGACAGGACCTCCCCTTCCTTTGCCACCATTCATGAGCAGAGTCACAGGTCGCCTTTAGATGTGTCGCTCAGCAGACTTAAATGGCTCCTATATAGCCAGTAGCAGAGTAACATGCGTGGGTAGGAATTACAGTTCTCATAAATCAATAGTCTGGAGAAGTCAGGGTAAGTGCAATTCATTCATTCACATGGAAATATTATTTATACTGGGATCTCTCTTTCATGCCCATTGTGTCATGATTTTATTTTCTGTGTCAAAAACATTTACTATGTACCAGTGCATTTATAATAACATTTCAATGCATTTATTCAATATGTATTATTTTAAGTTCCAAATACATTTAGTATGCAATTTGTTCATTTAAAAAAAAAAAATGTTTCCAGATATTTGTTGTTTTTAATGTTTTTTTTATTATTATTTTTTAAATTTCGTCATTCTTTTCCTTTAATGCATGTTTAAACCAGCCTTAAACCACCTTCTATCTTAATGTATTCAGCTATTTTCGTGTCCAGTTCTGCTATTCTATGCTTTAGTTGATTTTTAATTTAATTTTGAGGATCAATTAATGTTTGTTTGATTCTCATTTTTATCTTATTATTAATCTTTTCATTCAAAAATTTAAAGGTACCCTGTGGAGTTTTTGACCACTAGTAGCGCTGTTGAGTAATGTTTCTACACGTGGGTTGTCCCCACCTTGTTTGTATTGTGTCAGGTACTTAAAGATCTGGGCCAGGTTCAGGTCTCATTTCAGGTCTGTCCTGAAACAAATGTAGCTCTCCCCCATACACTGACTTGAGCGCGGTCTTAATACATTTTTCTCTTTTCTTCTTTAAGTATAGCTTTTCATTGCAGAACTTGAAAAGCTTCCTTTCCCTCCTCAAACACTTTCCATGCAGACAATCATGTAGAGTCGGTGTAGGGTTTGATCGCCACTCGTGACGACTCAGAGGAAAAATATCCGCCTCTGCTGTTTGCCCATGTGCAGCTAATTAGACAGCATGTGACTGATTCAGGCCTGTTGTAAACACGATCGCATCTGACTCTCATTACAAAGCAGAATTGAAATAAGCAAGGACCTGAGTAAAGAGACAGCGGTAGCAGCAGCGGCAGCAGTGGTCACACAGGCCCCCGTTGCTTTGTTACAATGCAACACAGCGCTACATCATGAAGTACTTTACAGCCACTAATTAACACACACAGACGCTTTGGTTTCTGCTTCAAAAAATATACAAATTAGAAAAACATTTCCACTTGTGCTGAGGCAAGACTCGCCTGATGGGAACAGCCTCACAAATCACTTTTAGCGCTGCGAGTTGCGACGAGCCCTTTTTCTCCAAATCGAACTGTGCCTGCTGCGTGCTCGGAGATGCCAAAATCACACACACATGCATGCACGCACGCTCCTAAACACATATTTTACACACATTTCTCAACCCTCATGTTGAACTAAACAATCAACTGGCGAACAAACACTGTCATGTACTGTAGTCAAACACTGAACACTGCCATTCCTACGACAACTCGACCAAAAACAAATACCCTGGAAACAAAGCAGACACACAACCCCTGAACTCTTTTTCACAGTTGCTCCAGTCCCCGACACATCATTTATTCTCTCTCTCAAGCTGGCCACCGAGCAGCTGTTAGGAGTAACACTACATAACACGGAGCTCCTGGCTGCAAAAAAAAAACCAAAAAAACCCACCGCTGATTCGCTAAACGAACAGATGACTAATTAAAAACACAGTAAAGTGTGTGTAATTAATGAGTCCATTAGGTCTAGGTAATCTCAGGGAACCTGTATTAACAAACTCTTAGAAGGCTAAGATGGAGGTGATTAACAGTGTGACCACATTGGTTCTAATTAACTACACAACCACAGTCACAACCAGATTCAGGGAGCATATGTCAGTGTTTTGAGGTTTCTTATTTGAGGGTCTCACAGTAGAATAAGATGTCGCATACTATATGTATAAGGCCTGAGAAAAAAAGCGATCAGTTTTTTATATTCAAACTGCAACATGATGCGTGGATGTGTCTTTGAAGCTTATGGATTTGCTCGACATCAAAAGAAAGTCAAATCAGTTAACCTAGTGTGATGTAACACGAATCTCTGGTGTCTTTCAACCACCAGGCCATTCTTTGTACCACATGACAGCTGAAAAAAAAGAGCAAAACTCAGTTTTTCCTCATAATTCATGTAAAGCAAACCTGTTTTAGACCTTTATAATAGGCCTTTATAATGGTTACATTTGTAAGACAGTTAACCAAATAAATAATTTAGCCAATATTTTAGATCACTGTTGGTGATAGGCTGATTATAAGAAAAAATGAAGGAATGCACCGAAGAATCAAAACTCTCATCGCAATGATGATTAAAATGGACTGCAGAACAAGATCAAGGATAGTTTGTCCTGGTAAACAGCCCCAGACATCCGTCAGTGTGCGCTTTTGCAATCATTCCCCATGGAGGTGGTTTTATCTTATCGCAGCCATCTGCCAGGTCTGCTCCTGTTTTGTCTGCAGAGATTAGAAAGGAGATAGCGTGGGCCAAAGACACTTCACCGTGTAAAGAAGTCTGCCTCCTGCTGCCTGGAGAGCTGCTTTCATCTCTGCAGCTCATTATACAGCACTTCCCTGGCTCAGGACCCCAGGTATGCTGCAAAGACAGTGGGTAGGAGACTTAACAAATTCCATTTGTTTACCTCGCATCAGTGTGTGTGTGCGTGCATTTGCTCGTTGTCCAGCGTCAAGTGTAAACATGTAGAAATTCCACTTTTTTTACTGCACTTTTTTACAGAGATTGTCTCAGTCTCTAAGAAGAACTCTTTCGCTAAAAGTTTTATTCTCTTTTAGGTGACTAAGACACCAGAAATTACATGGTTATGTCTTGAAAGCCGTCAGAGTTGTATGGCTCATTTTTTCAGTTGCTAAAAAAAAAACAAAAACAAAAAAAAAGGGGGAAAGAGGGACTCTGGGGCATAATCAGCAGCTTTTCTGCATTTTCTCACGTGTTTTCTAAACTTTTTATCACTAGAAGCTATGCTGAGCAGTGCTCGTCTCAACAAGACCTTGTTCATTATTAAGTGTTTTGGAAGCACAGGTATCAAATCTGGGTGGAAATCAGCTTAAAGAATCTGGGTGTTTTGCAGTAAAAAATCACAAAAACTTGAACTTCCTTTGTAAGAAATACATTTGTGCTGCTGCCGGGCATCCAGAAAAAGAACTACAGTACCTGCAGAAATAATGCAGGGTAAATTCGTGTAAGGGAACTTTCATAAACCCCATGTGCTTCACTGAATATCAGTGTGTTCACATACACATGTATGTTTGCACATGCATGTCGTCTACCCATTCCTCCCATGGGAGAGACATGGAGTGTCAGTCTACGAGGCTGTCAGTGCCTGCTCACCAACAGCCTATAAGTTCCCCTGGTTGCCTTTTGGAATAACAACCACCCCCTTATTGAATAACCTCTGTTTCACCTAACCCCTCTGTGCGCCCCTCGTCTCCGTCCAAAAACCAAATCTAAGCTCAATATGAGCCTGGTTAGCCCAGTTATTGATAAATCCACGTTCCTTACCCCAGCCGCTACAAATTACCATATTATAGGGCTTACAGGTATTAGTTTTGGGAGGCCCTGACCCAAATCAGACAAGGGATACCTGAATTGCTTTTGTCTGTCTGGACAATCAGTTATGGAGACACTTGCTGGAGTCAGGAAAATAGATATGGGGGAGACCAAACATTGAGAGAGAGGTGAAGGTGGCGTCATCTGTAGTCACAACTGATCAATCTCATATGATTGAAAGAGGACTGCAGGTCAGACTGACCGCCGTTTACGGTTCGCCAGCCACATGCATGATGCTGTTACTAGATAGTGTTACTGTAGCCACTGTAAACCTACAATGACACAGTTGGCATGTAATTGCAGTTGAAGGTTTACTGATACAAATATTACTTTTAAAAGGCAGAGGAGGCTGGAACCAATCCCAGTATTTTTCATTGTATTATTGTGAGCCTTATAATGTGGTCAAAGTCCACATTTTAAGGGTCACATGTGGGCATGAGTTGTGAGCAGTTCAACCAAATTGTGGTCTTTCTTTCTCAGATATCTTTTTTATAATATATGAAGAAGTAAAATTATTTATAATTTTAAAAGAAAAAAAAAGAGCAAAAAGTAGAACAAATACAAAGAATTTTGTGTAACTCATATTTTTGTTCTCAATCACGTTATGACCACCCTCAGATTTATTCTGAAATCCCTTGAGGGGTCCTGCCACCCAGTCTGGGAACCACTGCATTTGACTGTGCCCCACTGAAAAAGGTTAACAAAAGCAAAAGACCAATATTATGAGGCAAAGTTATTTTATTAAATATGCAACCATAACAAGTCATCCACAGTCCGTCCCACACTTAGCGTTACTCACGCTTAAACTAGACATCTTAGCTCCTAACTACTGTATGCAGGTAAGTTAGTTTGCAAGAATGCTCAACTTCCTACATCATAAATATGAATGAAAGAAAATTAATAACTAGTTTTAGATTTTATGTCAGCTAGATTTTGAGTTTTTTAGGGTTTATGGACATAGACTGAAACATTTTAGGTTTGTAAAATGCTTGAATTAAAAAAAAAAATCTAATTTCTGAGTGTGCAAAAGAGAAAACTAGGTTGGTTTGTCAACTTTTCCAGTTAAGGGAAATTATTTCCGGTGGGAGCTGTTCCAAGCGTGGGTGTGCGATTGAATTCCCCGACTGAAATTGACAACTAGTTTCACTGTAATTGCATGGTTTCGAATTAGATAGTCAATAGGTGCCATGCGTATTGGCTTGTTGGAACACTTGAAGCTATTTTGATTCGTTTTTTCTGCTTTGCATTTTTACACATCCAGATACATTCGGGCATATTCTTTTAGTACGCTCACAACAAACTGGGGATTATATTCTGAGTAGCTCAAAATTTTAGATCTTAAATCTTACTATTTTATATATTTAATTGTTTTCCCTGCCAAGGTTGCCATTTAACTAACTTGGCTGGCAAAAAAAAAGGACTTGTTTTCCCCCGTCCCCGCTGTGATTTCATACAACCAGCTGGATTCTTCATTGCTGCAGAGGACCTTGAATACACGCTTGTATAACTCAATCCACCATACAGTCTGACTGCAGTTATGTCACCTGAGGCTCAAGACTGAGGTTGGAGTGACGAGTTTGCCAAAACAAGGAATCAATAGAACCATCATTTCTCAACTATCAACACCTCAGTCTCCCACAGAAGGATGGTAGGCAGAGGGGAAGTGAACGGTAAATACTTTCACAAGATGAGAGACAGATGGTTGGACTACTGGAGGGAAAAGACTGGCAGGTCACACTAGACTGATAAACTCACACAGTCATCTGTCCATTAAATCAAAGAAAAGCTGCTGTTAGGTTTTTTTTTTTTTGCAGTTTGGTAGCATTACAAAATTTTTTTTTTAACTTTGGACAGAGTCAGGCTGCCTCCCTTGCTTCCACTCTTTATGCTAAACTAAGCTAATTGCCTCCTGGCTAATTGCTAATTACCTCCTGAAAAAAGAGTGGTGTCAAGCTTCTCATCTAACTCTCGGAGAGAAAGCAGAAACGATACGGATGATGAGATCTTCTCATCCTCCTCTGTAACTCTGTGACTGTAACTGTAAAAGTTAAAACCAGCCCTCCCAGCTCCAACACCAGCCTTCCTCTCACTCCGTCATTCAAGAGCGATCTTGACAGTGTTGATATCTTACAGCTTATTTTAACCCAGAGTCTGTGTCTGCTCTGCAGCAGAGGCACATGCCCACCTTCCACACAGCATGCCAGGGGTCACAGGGCAACAGGTAGGAATGCAGCACCATGGGAGCAAACATAATGAAGTCATCACACTCTGACCCCAGCCCTGGTGAGTTATGAGGTCTGTGAAGCTCTGTGGCTGATGGGTAAAATAATGGGGTCATCACTGCAGTCATTGTGGCTATAGATGACATTCACTGTCAAGTTCAATAACATCCTTTGGTGTGTTTTTGATGATTTGTTTGTTTTCAGTTTCAGGTTTGTCAGTATTTTACTATATCTGCATAAAAAGAGACTCAACAACCTTCCTTCCATCAGCTGATGGTCCAAAATACCCTTAAGGCCTGGTCACAACAGCACTAGAAACAAAATTTAAAGGGGAAATATTAATTCCACTAGAATCGCCAAATTGGGTGGTTTCACTTGTCGGGGCGAGGTAAACCTTTTCAAGTCTTTCATATCAAATTTAAGTTTGGTAAATTTTGACCTGCAAATTATCACTGTTGACCTATAGCAAGCTGACAGCGCCGACCTTTAAGGGAATGGAGGGAGTCCAAAATTGAGGAAGCTATTATGACAAATTCACTGTGTGTCGCAGTAAAAATGAAATGCTGATCAAGACATGGTTTGCGGAGCATTATGAGACAGGAGTCGATGGTACAAATACATCTTTTAAATAAGCTGCCGAGATAACTTACTACAGTGACAGAAGTCTTTTGAATAACCTTGTGGACTTATTGTCCCATTAGCAACCAAACTCATGAGCAGTTAGCAAGCTTATTAGCTTGAAGAGTTTTTTGTTTTTTTTTACCCTTTCAATACAACTTTTTATTGAATGAAAATAGTGTACAATCCCAAGAACAAAATGCAATGGGGTAGTAAACAGCACACTACAGAGAAAAAGACTGACTAGCTCTAACATGCCCCAGCTGGCTAGTGGTTAGCTTGCCAGTACAGTAGTTCATAAACTAGCCCTGCGCGTAGCTACTACATCACTAAGTTTTCTAGAGCCAAATGTATCGCGAAGACATTCAGATTCATTTTGCTGTGCCCCTTTCTGGTGTGACTGGGACTTTATGACCAAAAGTCAGTACGATACATGTTGACTCACAACAATCATGCATACCAAATGACATGTATAATGATGGTCAGAAGGACAGCGTCAGCTTCTCCACTGCTGCCCAAATCCCCATTGACAGTTTATGAAGCAGCCGTTTCCTTGCGGTGACGTTTGCCCTGACTCAGGCCTGTGATGACTCAGCATACAATGTGAAGGTCTCATTAATTTAAGCCACTTAAGGCGATTTTCCAGTTAGGCTTGTTTTCTAATGAGGCAGGGCAGGGCAATTAGGTGATCAGGGTTATGGCAGCACCATGCTTTTTTAGGCATACAGGATTGGGCAGAATCTAACCCACTGTCTAAACTGTGAAGGAGTCATTAGATAAATAGATGACAACAAACTGAGCAGAGTCAAGGGCTCTGCACTTAAAGGGACGGTTAATCTTTTATTTCTTCAGACTCAGTCTTACTAAACGTGTGGCCACAATCATTATTTTAATGATTCTTTAAGCTAACAAGGGTTCATGACAACTTGTCAAATGTGAACTGTTGCCTCATTGGAAATGTCAAAAGGAAGTGAAGACTGGCCGAGGAGTTCCAGCAGGCTCCAAAAGGGGAGGAAAAACAAAAAAGAAATACTTGTGAGAGAATAGAAAGGCAGCAGCATGTTTCCTTTCAGTGTCTTAGCAACCTTTATTTGTTACTTTCCCTGTGTAAACCTCACTGCTGTGGTCAGTACGACCAATCACCTTACAGCCCACTCTCACTTTTCAGCACCTTGAACGCATGTCTAGACCCAAAAGGTGTTAGCAATGGGTTCAGTGAGTGTGTGTGTGCTTCTAGCCAATGATTCATCTTGCCATTATTGTACCACATAGAAACATGGTGCTGAAAAGCACTGGCTGAGTCTCGGCTGACAAAAAGACCCCAGAGTAGTTCACTGAGGCGGACCCTGCAGCCACTTGTACAAATCCCAGGGGATTAGGAATTTGATTCAAGTCTACATCACATCAACATATCATATATTCTATGCTTTGGAATACTGACACAGTTGATGGACAACAACGTTATCAGGTGATGAAGTTCACCATCAACCAGTACAACTGCAAGATTCATGATATGTTTGAGATTCCACAAAAAATGATAAAACCAGTGACCCCAATAATTTGCTTATTATGTGACAAAATAAGCAAAAGGCAATGATCTTGTGTTGCAAATTGCAGCTTGCTTTTGCAAACTTTGTGAAAAAAAGCTTCTTGGAAAATATATTTTCCAGTTGATGAAACAATGCATGCAAGAGGAACAGAGGTTGACTCAACTTTCTTTAGTCAGTGTAATCATACTCATCTTCAACACTCTGGGATGTCATAGCAGAAAGTATTCAATGTCAAAATATGCCCTGGGTGAATATTAAAAAGCAGATCACAAAGCTTCTAACTGTGTTCACACAGAACTCCACTGGCTCTCAACTGGAGAAAAAAAAATCTACTATTTTTTTCTATTTTTTTAATACTGAAAACTGACTGGCCTGCAACTGAAAATTCACATATCTTGTCAAACTTCCCTAGAGCAAGACACTGAATCTCTACAAGCATATCTATTCATTGAAAGTAATCCTGGACAATGAGGATAAATGCCTAAATTCATATGGTATGTGTAATTAGTGTATACGCCACTGTGGTTTCAGTAGTTGTATATGTATTTTCTGGGTTGAAGTTGAAGTTGTAGTTTGAGTTGGCTTGTTGGATGGTGGTGCCATCAAACACCATAACACAGTCCTGCCCCTGATAGCCCTGGCAGAGTTGTTTTGTCTCACTGTACTGTCACAGAAAATTCAGGTAAGGGATTTACTAAACAAAACAGTGTCTGAAAATGAGACTGAGGGAAGGAGAAAGAGAGTGAAAGAAACATTACGAGACCTCTCCTTATGTTTACCTTTGCAATTTTGTCCAATTTGTCTAAATTGCTTAGCTGACCTCTTAGAAAAAAAGCATATGCTTAATGTCAAAAAGCAGCAAAATATGACTGATCACCTTCATTTTGTCCATTTGGCTCCCTGGCACAAGACTCTAAATTGTGTATTCTTTCCATGGCGCCAAACCACCCGCCCTGCATTTAATTAATTTCCTCTTATTTATATGGCTAAAACTTTACAGCAGTTTTTCTTTAGGTAACGTGGACTTTCCTGTCTTTGGAAGACCCAGACTGTTGGGGCTTTGGTTAATCATCATTTACGATCGCTTCAATTATCTCATTTTGTCTGTTTCAGTTTTTGTCACTGCTGAATTGCAGGGGGTTTGGGACATAAAAAAATGGAGCAGAAATTAATTTGTCAGGATCAGATTGTTAGAAGATGAAATTACTGCCATCAGGACCAATCGGAGAGTAATGCTGGTGAATGTTTCTCGTGGCAGGGTAATGAGCAAAATGGCTTTTATACCGCATTCAGGAGGGCAAAGATCTAGCCCAATTTCCTTGTTGATTTGGCTTCCCATGGATCATTGCTTTGCAGGCCTACTGGAAGAAAATAAAGGCAGGATAGAAGGGAAAAAAATGCCACCACATCAAGCATCCATGGTCATTTCAAAAGGGTATTATTCATGTTTGAAGTGCTGCGTCAAGTGTACAAGTCGCAGATACAATCTTAACGTAATCCGCTAATTAGGAAAAGCAATTAGAACACAGACAACCAAGTCACATTTACTTTATATAGAGATGAGATCTGGCCTGCGTCAAACTCCACTGAACATATACTTTTTAAATGCAGCATGGCAGCTTCAGGTTTTTATGCACATGGGTATTAATCACATTTCTGTATCCTTTTCACTTGGTTCTAGCCAAAAGGTAGAACATGTTTTCCTTTTCTCCTCCATATTTAATACAGCTCTGCCCTTGTTTACCTGAAGGCCCTGGCCTTTCCCGTAAGTGAGCCGTCAATCCATCATCTCCACGGTGGGTAACCAGACCAGGTCGGTTTCCACTGGGGTGCAAGCCCCTTCTGTGGAAGGACCTGGGTGGGCATGGAGTGCTGGGGCTGAGACTGGGGGGGTGAGAGTACATCTGTATGGCAAAGAGGGAAGGAGGGCTTGGGACTTAGCTAGAGCTGGTCATGTGATGAGAACCAATTTGTGATTTGTGATACTCCCATACTTTATTGGTGAGGTTTATCCAAAGAAAACTTTCTAGAGGTGCAGTAACTGTCTTAAAAAGTATCAACCAACGGTTAAGTAGATGATCGAGTCTAGGTTTCTGAGCTCAGTACAAATAGTTCAACCAAAATGTTTCAACAAAGCCGCTATGCATAAGCATTAAACACACCTGGGGCCAGATGCATAAAGCTCTATATTTGTGCATGCACAAACAGAGAAATATGCATAAGCATTCTTTTCAGCAGAATTATAAAGCTGTATGTACACATGGTTCATGCTTGTATACAAGCCTCATTCCCACCCTCACAGTAATCCACAAATGGATGTAGACTGCCCCTAATTAGCTATTTGAATGTCAATACTTTTTCCTTCTCCACTCGTCTTTGACCTGTCAATTAAAAAGACCACAAAGAAGTGCTTCTTGACCGATTGTGCCACATTGGCAAAGTTCTCCAACAAATCCAGAGCAATCTGGATTACATGAGACCATTACACACAGCCATGTGACATTGTCCAGCGCCCGTATCATTAATTCATCAAATGTACTGTATCTGTAAATCATCGGCAGTGATATCTCAATCAGTATAATTAAACATTTGGAGGAAAAGCAGTGAATTAGCTTATATCACTATTGAAACAGACTGGTAGATTCCGTCTCTCACCTTTTGCTCACATTCTCATTACACAATCTGTTTTTCTAAATACCATTTTTATGCGTGGGAAATGCCATATGCCTGTTTTTGTGCATATGCATTGTTACATCTGCCGCCGTGTCTCTGAGAAAAGCCACACCTACTACCATCCTGCCATATGTAATGATTTAAATAGTAACCTGGGTTATGAGCTCACCACAATTCACATTAGGCATAAGGGTGGAAGTGATAAAAACTACTCACATTAAATTATAAGATTACAAGAAGATTTGAGGCTGCATGTATTAAGTGGTTCACCTCTCATGCAAACTTATCATGCTTTTATTTGTTTGTTTTCCTTTTCTCCTCCATATTTAATACAGCTCTGCCCTTGTTTACCTGAAGGCCCTGGCCTTTCCCGTAAGTGAGCCGTCAATCCATCATCTCCACGGTGGGTAACCAGACCAGGTCGGTTTCCACTGGGGTGCAAGCCCCTTCTGTGGAAGGACCTGGGTGGGCATGGAGTGCTGGGGCTGAGACTGGGGGGGTGAGAGTACATCTGTATGGCAAAGAGGGAAGGAGGGCTTGGGACTTAGCTAGAGCTGGTCATGTGATGAGAACCAATTTGTGATTTGTGATACTCCCATACTTTATTGGTGAGGTTTATCCAAAGAAAACTTTCTAGAGGTGCAGTAACTGTCTTAAAAAGTATCAACCAACGGTTAAGTAGATGATCGAGTCTAGGTTTCTGAGCTCAGTACAAATAGTTCAACCAAAATGTTTCAACAAAGCCGCTATGCATAAGCATTAAACACACCTGGGGCCAGATGCATAAAGCTCTATATTTGTGCATGCACAAACAGAGAAATATGCATAAGCATTCTTTTCAGCAGAATTATAAAGCTGTATGTACACATGGTTCATGCTTGTATACAAGCCTCATTCCCACCCTCACAGTAATCCACAAATGGATGTAGACTGCCCCTAATTAGCTATTTGAATGTCAATACTTTTTCCTTCTCCACTCGTCTTTGACCTGTCAATTAAAAAGACCACAAAGAAGTGCTTCTTGACCGATTGTGCCACATTGGCAAAGTTCTCCAACAAATCCAGAGCAATCTGGATTTCATGAGACCATTACACACAGCCATGTGACATTGTCCAGCGCCCGTATCATTAATTCATCAAATGTACTGTATCTGTAAATCATCGGCAGTGATATCTCAATCAGTATAATTAAACATTTGGAGGAAAAGCAGTGAATTAGCTTATATCACTATTGAAACAGACCGGTAGATTCCGTCTCTCACCTTTTGCTCACATTCTCATTACACAATCTGTTTTTCTAAATACCATTTTTATGCGTGGGAAATGCCATATGCCTGTTTTTGTGCATATGCATTGTTACATCTGCCGCCGTGTCTCTGAGAAAAGCCACACCTACTACCATCCTGCCATATGTAATGATTTAAATAGTAACCTGGGTTATGAGCCCACCACAATTCACATTAGGCATAAGGGTGGAAGTGATAAAAACTACTCACATTAAATTATAAGATTACAAGAAGATTTGAGGCTGCATGTATTAAATGGTTCACCTCTCATGCAAACTTATCATGCTTTTATTTGTTTGTTTTCCTTTTCTCTTCTTATAAATAAGCATTTCGTTACCTGATCCTTATTGAGGTCATCCATACTAAATGTCAGGTTAACTCTGTCAGGAACAATAATTATGGAAAATGTTGAAAAATAATGACAATGCCTCATTTTAATACATCTCCTGTGATTTAGTAAGAGCTGAACGATCATCAGATCAGCTGACCATGTGTGGCAAAGCTCCATCAACATTAAACGTCGTCCTGGATCCTCATGCTGTATGTGTATTTCCAGAAACAGCGAACCTGAACACCCAGGTGATCAAAGAGTAAAAAAGAGACATATAGAAAGAGGATTTTAGACAGAGTCAGACAGGGATTTAATGGTGGAGCCTGAACCTGCCTCACCTGTGTGTCTGCCTCTGACGGGAGGCAGAAACAAGCTCGGCACCACACGCAAGGAAACATCTGATCGCTAACCCAGCTGTGCCTCCAGCCCTGTATTATTCCAGTGACCCAACCTGAAATAGCACTGCTGTGGCAGTTCATTTCTTATAGTTAAGCCTCCTGTTTCTGCCTGTACGTGAGTGTGATACGCACACAATCACACAGACACACACACGCACACACGCGTGAGGAAGTGTGTCCCACCCCTTTAAAACACAAACGTAAGGATTCCCAGTTCTATTTTGGGCTGTGTTCTGACTTGCTGTCTGTGTCTTTTGTTGTGTCCCTCCTCTCACAGGCCACAGATTCCTAATGAATGAGAGTGTTGCCTGGTTCATAAGTCATCTTACATTGGTACCTACCGTGAGGGTTTCCCGCAGTGTCTTGTATTACCTCGCCTTATACAGAGACCACCGCTGCTAACATCATAAAATTAATAAATATCGATGAAATAAAAATGATTTTTTTAAAGGGAAAAGAGCAGAGGTCATTTTCACGCAGCGGACTTTTTGTTTAGGCTGTCTGCTTATTAAATTGAAAAGATGTGGGTTTCTTACCACCTCATTGTTATTACTAAATTCTATTTCTTACTCTATTGTACTGATCCAGAACAGCTCAGGAGGTGTACTGCATGGCCATTTTGAAAAATATATTTATGTCTAGATCAATATATTAAATAGTATATTTGTAATATTTAGCAGAACAGAGTAATTATTGCTGCTTTGTGTATAATGTTAAGTTATCAACTATGTTTCCCATATGTTTTTACCGAGTGCAGTATAAGTGAATAGGAGAAAACTAAATTATTTTTTATAAACTCTACTTAAAGGAAAAGTTGACATGTGGGAAATGCACTTATTCACTTTGTTGCTTAGAGTTAGAAGAGAAGTGGGTGGTGTTGATGTTCTCATTAAACGCTTTTCAAGAACGCCGGAGCCATCTTCAGAAATTGTCTGCCAACAAATTGATTTATTGACTAATCGTTTCTGCACTCGCATTTTAAATATAAAAAAATATGCTGTTCAATATACATGTGTATTTCATGTGAAGCCAAGAATATGACACAACTCCACAACCCACCCTTTCTCGCTCTCTCTCTGGGAGTCCCTGCAGGCTCGTGGCTTAAGCATACCTGTGAATTGTTTAATGAAGTGCCAAGCAGCAGTTGGTCATGCTTCCTCTCAGCACAGATACACAGTGACACACGGGATATGCTTGGGTTCATCTCAGGAAGGCCTGGACTGTGTGGAACCACCGCGCGAATAACAACCTGATTCCCAGCAAAAATATTTACAGCACAGCTGCAATGAATTCACAGAAAGTGTAATTATCCATATTGATGAAGGGTTGGCAGCACAATGCATCATCTAGGTGGCAACAGGTTTGTGTAACATCTAAGGCGAAAAAGAAAATATTCAAATGTACATTTGATTGCTTTTTCTGTCAAGGAAACGTGGACGGACACGTAAGCAGGCTACACTATACAGGACAGCTTGTGAAAGTTTGTCCCTGTTGTTGATTAGATACTGGTGCTCTTTTATGACTCCCATATTGTGTGATAAATCACAGCATCAGACTGGGGACAGTTTCATGACATCATTCACGCTACATTTCCAACCGTGAGCCAGTTTTTGATTAGGGCTGTAAATCTCCTTCACCTTTCTCTGTCTACCGCTCTCTCCCTCTCTCACACACACACACTCACACAACTTGACACACACAGTGACAAATGTTCATAAAGGTAAAGCATGAATATTGTTCTATGTCTGTCTATTCAGATCCATATTTAAGTTCCCTTAAAGGGTGGGACTGGGTGTAGACTGTGCTGCTTCTTGTTTTATTAAGTTTATATATTTTATTTCAAGTGAGTTTACAACCTTTGCCAAACAGTTTCCACTCTGTCAATAAACTAAAATCACCAAAAAACTATTTCCCTTCATTTTCGTCATATTCTCTTGAGTCAGTTCAGAAGACCTGATTAATGATTAGTTGAACTGACAGAGTTAGTAGATTGAGACAACCAGCGATCACGGATACAAACACAAATAAAAGACCATCGGGGGCAACTTCATGACAGCAAGAAGAACAACTGCTTTTTTTGTTGTATTTGGCAACATTAAAAAGTCACAAAAAGAAAACAGTGTGTGCAACTGCTTAACAAGAACAGGACCAAGGATTGGGAATAAATAGTACATACGTAAAGTGCACTAAATGAGCATCCGGTTTACTTGTCTGGCACATGTGCTTTGGTGCACTCGCAGTGTGGACAGTTCGTGCGGAGTCAAATTTTGGGCCACATATGGATGTCCGCACGGCAAACGGACATGCAGACACGGAAACCATAACTTGGTCTTTGGAGCTGCGTGGCACAAAGTCAAGTGAATTGTTGGAGTGAGTCATAGGTTGCATATTTACACAGTGCTTGCTAACAAAGAACCTAATGGCTAGCTTGTTAGCACTGAAACGCACACAGAGACAATCGAGAATTAGCAGAGCCATGTCACAAAACTTGTTGGTCTTGCTTCCACTGGTTCCTAACTGTCTTACGAAGAGAGATGTAAAAAAAGATATATCTGTTTTTTCCCCTTTTTATTCATCTGTCCATTACATACACTCAGTTTCCAGTTTATTGGGTACACTAAGTTAAAACCAAGGCAGACTTATACAGCAGCCAGGCAATAAATCCTATTTTTATGAAAGTTATAATGTTCAGTTTTTGGTGAAACTGTTTTACACAGGTGTTGATTCAACTTCACATGTATCTTATTGGCTGTATGTGATGCTGCTGCTTCAAATATTTTCTCGACCCTCTGTAATATAAACAGGGTGGTCAAAACATTTCTCAAAATATTAGAAACACCTCTCAGTATAATACAACACAATTCAAAAGCACCAACAACCTACAGCTTCCAAATTAACCATAAAGTTAAATCAACACAACAAAATCTCTAAAACAGATGCAGGGCTGCTGTATTAGACTGCATTCGTTTTAGCTAGGTGTACCTATTAAACTGGCAAATGAGTGTATACACCTACAAGTCTGTATGGTTGTATAAATGTGTATATGAATTCTGTTCTGACTTCACTATGGAAGGTAGCTGATCAAGACAAAGATGAATTCCCCTAAATACAATAATTGCATGTCATCCTTCCCACGTCAAGGATGAAGTGTAATTAGCACAGGTCCCATTGCCATAAATACTGTTACCTCAAGTAATTTTAGATTACTCTGATTGTAATGAATGGTAGACAATCTGTGGTAAAAATAAGTGGAAACAGAAGAACTCTTAAAAAATTAATTGGTTCATTAAGAGATGGTATTTGAGAAAACTGCGTCTAAATTCAAACCAGTGTTTTCGTCCTATGCCGCCACTGTAACTAACTGCTCAAAATACATCACAACCAAGAGCCAAATCCAATCGCTTAGGTCACCTCTTGGACGTGGAGCTTTGTATCAAAGTGTACCAGACGGAGAAATTGAATTAAGTTCATAACAAAACTTCCCTCCAAACTTGGAATCATGAAGTCCGTAAACACTGTTGTTTTATAACTGGGTTATTTTCCATGGCAGGCCGAGTCCTCAGCTCTGTCTGAGATTTGCAGGAAGCTCTGTTAGACGAAAAGAGAGTGAGCAGTGCTCCACTTATTTAGGGGTTGACACTGTGGTGTTACAGGATACAGCCTTATGAAATCATTTCATCATTACACTGTCAAGGGGTGTGGTATTTTCCCATGTCTTTCATGTTGGAGGAGGAGGAATGAGGGACAGGGGAGGATGAATTAATATACAGACCACATGAGACACTGGTATTTGGTTGAAATGTTAAAAATTGCTAAAAATGTACACTCACCACCTCATTGCCACAGCCATACGCTTGTGCGTAGAACACATTTACGCTCCTCTTGCTCCTAACATTCATTAAAGGTTTCCCCCGTGTTACAAAAATGACTGTGAAACTTATAATTCACCTAATTATGGTTATGCCTCCATATTACCCTTGCCCTGTTTTCTCCCTCTCTCATTACTCTTACAAAAACACATAAATCAGAAAAGTATACACCGTACCCCTGGAACACAATGCACAGGGGGATACCCCTTAACTATCCTAACATGTCTCAAATTCAAATTTCTACTGACATTCCAGTTCCCCAATCCTCAGCTCGGGTGTCAGAAAATAACACTGAGGAACTCTCGCCCTGCTCTCCCCTGCATTATTCCCAGTTTAAAAGGTAAACAGAGCGAGGAGCAGGTGGTTGTGGGAGATTTTTTCAGAGACTTCGATGTAATGTCTGGTGGCAATTAGGTGTAATACAGGATGTCAAAGCCCACTGCCGCTAGCCTCAGATATCTGCGGCCTAATGTTAGCTTTACAGATTCACTCTGGCATATGGGTTTGACTGCACAGCCCGGGGCCAAATTAGTGAAAGCTATTACCTCCTTTCCCTCTGTGGCAAAGGGCACAGAAAAAAAACAAAAAAACAAAAAAAAAAACATGGTAAATCTCACAGAGACAACATCTTGCACCTGAAGAAATTTAGATACTGCCAGAATCAGATGTAGCACTGGAAATAGCTTGCTTTTGGTACTGTAAGAGAGTTTTCTTTGCCATACCTGAAAAGCATACTCATTGCTATGAACAAAAACATACCACCGTGCATTGTGGATTGAAGTATCTCTCCACGGCATTATCTTAAGGTCAGCGAGCCGAGTGCGCAGAGTAGATCTCCAATGACGGGAGTGGCAGTGCTTGTGCAGAAACCAGATCTGTGATATCCTTAGGAAGGGTACAATAGTCCGGGCCGGTTCAATGCAGCACAGATGGAGAAGGGCGGAATACACAATTAGACCGTCCTTGAGAAGTGCCGAGGTGGGCAACAAAGTGCTGAGTGGGAAGAACAAAATAACATGTTGGCATATTGTACAGAGGAAGTCAAACAAAATAAGAAGCCAAGTAAATTCTGGTGATACAGATCAGCTTATTACTGAATTGTTTATACAGGTTTGATGTTACATAGATCATAAAGCACCTAAACTCATAAAAACTGGAGTGCCATTAATGGTGGCCAGTTCGAATCTGTTACCTCTATGGGGGATTTGGTGATATAAAAAAATCCTGTCAGTGAAATTGAAATGTACTGTTTTATGTCAATTAAGATTTCAAAACAAAACTCCAGTGACAGAGGAAATGTTTTGGTATAGTTGTTAGATAAAATTATGCATCTAGGTAATGTTGCTTGTAAGAGATGCCATCAAAATAAATTAGTTGCCCCGCCAGACGTGCTCAGATAGTCATGCCACCAAATCATCTGAGAAGTAACGGGTGGAAGAATTTTGGATTGGATATTGCAGATGCAAAATTATGAATAAAGTTAAGGGTGTCTAAAGACTCTGTTAAATATAGCTGCCTTGCAGTAACGTTGCCGAGAAAACAAATCTGCAGAGACCTGTTAGCTTGTCACTCAAGTTAGGCAGTGGAGGCACATTAGGCTACATGAGTTGCCTTCTAATCAATTTGACTGAAGCACATGTTAGTTCTCATTTGTTCAAACCTGATTATTTGAAAAAGCCCCACTGTATGTTAAATTTGATAATCTATTTCTGTTTTTTCTCGCCTGGCTTTTATAGGTATGTTAGTTAGTTTTATGCTAAGCCAATATTTCCATGCATGTCCAGACATGATTGGTGGAAGAGAAAAGCCACAACACACAACTATTCTGCTTTCGTATTTAAGTTTGGTTTATGAAATATCAACCATCATCACAACAAGAGGATATTGTACTGTAAGTCTCAGTAATTGTCATCAAAGTAGGTGTCCTTGAAGATTTAACACGTGAATTCAAGAGTGTAACAGAGAAAAACTTGCAGCTCTAGCATGTAGAAAAGCATGAGTCACGGTGAAACAGAGCGTGCACACTCACCAAACCTTCCCTGAATAAATAAAGGGATTTAAGAAAAATCAACTATGCAAGCAGTGAATCATACCTAAACTCTCCGTTACTCCCTGCACCCACAGACTATCATTTAGTGATATAAATAGTCCGACCACAATTCTCATCAATTTCCATAGGGTCTAAACCACAGGTCACAGGAAAACAGTCAAGCATAGACGGCTCTGCGACACAGGAAAGGTTGTAACATTAAATCTGACAGCCAAGCAGTCAACATCTAATGTACAGCTTCACTCCCATCTATGTCTTCACAAACCTCTTCCCTCATGGAATTAAGGAAGAAATTGTAAATTGACGGCGTCCATTGACACACATACACTCACAAACTTTGTAAAATAATACATTACATCCCCTCTCTGGCTGCAGGGTAATGCACTGGTCTAATGAAGATGTCAGGCAACACCGCCTTCATCATCTCTTTATGAAAAAGACTATTTACAGATGATAACCTCCACTTGGCTAGTGTATTTCATTCAAGCAATGAAGAAGGTTAGTGTGTACGGAGGAATAAAGTTTTCAGAAAGTTGTCAGCCAATAGCGCATTTTAAGTTTGCTATATTTAGCAGGTACTTTGATCTAGCAAGACCTGCTGTAATAAAGCAGTAAGCTTGAATTTAGCATCACAAGTCTAATAATAAGACCCTTGCAAACTGGAATGTTCTATACATAACGTAGGCCCCCTGATGACAACTGAGCCATCTCCATGATAACTGCACATAATCCACCTGCTGAAAAAGACAGAGGAAAGCTAGAAAGAGGAGCGTGATTTAAGTATTTTCTCAATTTATTTACCTTTTAAAATTGAATTAAATGATTTTTTTTTTGACTCAATGATTTGAGTCTAAAGGTCAAGTTATAATTTTTGTGTGTATGTACACATAAGAATCAGTATGATGTAAATTTCAGATGATGAGTGCCATTAAAAATGTACACGTGTCAACACATCTGCCTAGGCAAACACCCAGTGTAGTGTAAACTGCCTTATGTGCACATCCTTCAACAAGTACAGTATATTTGCCCCTTTAATGTTACATCCCTGTGTGGTAGACATCACACATTACCTCTCCCATGTTCATCAACATGTGGCTCCCATACATTTTAATCTGTGTTTACTGTCTGAATAACTTGAGGCTTGTGAATAAGAAATGTATTTTATACAAATCCAAAATAAACAAGTGATCAGGCCAAAGGGACATTTTCCTAATTCTGTATATTGTGTATGTGCAGCATATATACTGTATGCTAGTGTCCATTCCTGAATCTGTCTGTTCTGAGATTATCTCCAGGAACTTTTTACTGTTATATTTTCCTCTGGGGTATGAATGACCAATGTCACACATACAGCAAAATTTGCAAAGCCTACAGAATAACTGTACACATACTGTATAGGCATGACTTCCACACAGATCCATACAGTCTTCATCCTCTGGTTAAATTTATAAAGGTTCCATAGCCAGAGACAGATGGCAATCTGATCTCAAATAAAAACTTCTGAAAATCCTTCCAAAGTCCAGCTAAACAGCCCAACAAGGCCAATGAACCCAAACCTTCATGAGTTACAGCGCGAAATCCACCAAAACATCTGTGTGGCACTCAAAGGTAATGGAAAGACATTTGGGGAGCGACCCAAACCGCAGCAGGAAGTTTCATGTCGATGTTCTCCCATACGTGAAAACGCGAGAGGGTTTGCCAGGTGTCAGCACCAATCAATGAAAACACCGGCCGCGGAGCGGTGCTCGATGGGTTTCGCGTGATCTGCCACGCCCCTTGAACCCGCCACGTGAAAGTGATTCGACACACCCGCAGGTACAGTGAGAAGGCACCCGCGCAGACCCACGCAAGTTGCTGACTGTGTGTCTGTGTAATAAACTTAGCTCACAATTCAGCAGGTCCCCAATGAACACCACCATGTGGTATTCACTCCTTACAGGCACCGTTCATTATTGTAAACACATGCACTACACGGGGGGAAAGTGTGTGTGTATAAGTGTATGAGTGTGGGGGTGTCCAGGTCTAAAGGTGAAGATGTCTCAGTGCACAGTAAATATGTTCTGTCTCCTTGTGACTAATAGCCACTTGTTTTTCTATTGCTGGTGACGGCGAGGCCATAACCTTTACATATGTTAGAATATGAGGGAAACAGACGGGTGATGAGCTTCAAGCAAGAGTCTAATATGACCGTAAAATATGGCAGCTAGCTTATACTGTATTTCTCCTCTTTATATCAGCTATTCACAGCTCTGACGCTGCTGGTGTTCTGTGAACCATGAAAAAGAGGGCTGCAAAGAGCTGCTCGGGCTGAAGAACACAAGATTGAGACATTGTCCTCTTGTCCATAATCTCTTCAATGGAGCACGTAAATAAAATGTAGCAGTATCTTCACCAATAGAAAGGAAGGCCAGACCCATCAACATAAGACCCAGCTATTTTAAATATTAAAATAATATAAAAAATCTAGATCTTTCATCAAGTCTATCACATACACAAACAAACTCACCCCAGATTCACTTCTTAATATAAGCTTTCTCTCTGAAGCGAGGAATGCTGGGACATTTCCTGGATTTCTCGTACAAATTAACCACGGCCACTCTGGGCCTGGACAGCAGCTGTGTTCAGACAAGCGTTAAGTGGAAAACAAACAAGAGCCGAATGATTGACATCTGGGACGGGACGTTGTGGGTGTTGGCACCATGACACCTGAATCGTGCACAGATACATGTATGCGGGACTGGTGCTCGCACATTTGCACACAGATACATTGGCATATGTATACCTGCGAAGACACATACACGCTACGTACACTGAGGAAGGTGATGACGGAGGTGGATCTAAATTTTTACATCAGCTGGAGCCCATAGAGGCAGGCCATCCTGCAGCAGGTGTGAGGGGAGACTGTCAGCGTTTGTTGATCCTCTCACCACCTCATCTATAGTGTCGACCTTTCCTCTAAAACAAGTCCTGAATGCCTTTACATAGACTCTGTCCAATCCTATCTCCAGCACGGTTGTATATTAGTGTATTTAGGTTTTGGGCTGCATGGCTGTAACTACGTAGAAATCTTGAAATCTCAGCAGCCTTTTAGGCATCAGAGGTCCGAAACGTGAAAACCCCATTCATATGGTTGCTCTGTGCAAAAAGCAGTAAAATGTTACTGATTCAGCCTGATTCCAGTTTTTTCGCTAAACTAAATGCCCCCTGGCTCCAGCTCCATATTTAACGCACTGATGAGAGGGGTATCAGTCTTTTCATCAAACTCTCAGCAAGTTCAGTATGTTGAACTATCACTGTAAAAGCAAAAAGTATTCCTCAGTTTTTTCAAAGCAAGTGTGGCAAGTGTGTATTAAAGAGCTGCTAACGCTGATGAAATTTCCCCATTGTGGCTTCATTTGGGGGGGGGGTTAGTGTCCCATGATGTAGTAAATGCTCTTTAAGGGGCTTTCACTCCCTGACAGGAACAAAATCCAAAACCTTGAACACTCACTTTTATCCTTCCACCCAGGCTTGCGTCTGTTCAAATGTGTACAAAGGCTACAGTTTTTAAGAACACCAACATGCTGGCCAAGGCTCAAGACCCATGCAACTTAAATACACCTCTCTAGTAAAAAGGAGACAAATTGCATACCTTAACTTAAAAATGGAAACAAATTGTATGCTTTTTTCCCCTAAAACCTGAGGCAAATTGAGTGAAGGCAGAGCAGAGCAGCTTTTACTGCTTTGTTTCTTTAAAACATATGGAGAGAGCCATTAATGCAAGACCGCATCATGAAAATGGATGGAATAGAAAAGGGGTTCTATGCCCACTTGCCCATGTCTGTATTACGAGACCAGACAGAGGGTATTTCAAATAAATACAGGATGCCACAGAAATGTACACTTCCCTCTAGAGGACCAGGGCCCAGGACTGGATCCACACACCTAAACACTATATTCATTATGCCTTGGCCTCATAAAGTGATTACATTAGAGCTTGATGATTGGGACGAATTTGCTGCCAGGGAGAACTTTCCAAACAGAAATGGCTAGCCCTAATGGATTGCTCGCTCTCCCTTTCTATTTTATCACTCTCAAACACCCACTTTCATTGTCACTGTTGCTCTTTTACTAAAACACTCACTTTCCATCACTCGCTCTGTCCCCATTAAGAAAGTGCCAAGGTGTAGCGGCGAGTTAGAAAGCGGTATGACGTTTGTCCGGGTGACACATGGAAGGTCAAATAATGCAGTTTAAAGGAAAAATTGTCCCTTGTATATGCTTATAATGTTAGTTCTTGTTAATCTGTGATGTTTGGAGTGTTCCAACAATTATTTTGTGATGAAGTGTTGTAATTTACCTTTTTGGTGTAGCCCCCTTCCACCAACTTGCCCTCTGTTTAGCTTTCATACATGTGGGTGAGAGAGCAGCCTTCAGCAATAATTGAGTAGGTGGAGGGAGCGGAGTGAAGTTGCACTTAATCGTCCGGGCGCAAGTATAATTTTTGACTGCATTTTAGTTCCAACCCAAAGAAGAATTGCTTGGAAAAAAAATGAAGTTTTGCTTTTAGCTGTTGGTGGGTTACAAGGTGCCGTTGGTAAAGACATTCATTTTGTTTTATGCTATAGTGATTTTGTTTTTCTGTACTACTAGGTAACATTCAAGAAAAAAATAGTCTGGGGTTGTAAAACTGAAACAGGTGCACTGCAAATGTTCAAAGAGAAAATGGCTACTACTATAGATCCATTTATATAGGCTCAAAAAGTCTTCATTATGTATCTGAAAATTTAAATTTTATCTACTCAGTTCCAAAAATGACTTGCATTACAATAACCGATAAAATCAGGTTTTACACAAAAATTACAACTGATTAGTTTTTTGGGGTTTGTTCAGCTATTGCATCAACTTTTTACGTCCTCTGCTGTTCCCCTTCATAGTTTGCTGACAATAACCAGACCTCAGTTCTAATGGTTGTGGAGGACAGAACCCTCACATGTAAAGCCATCATCATTAGGGGCTGAGTTTTTTCTGCGCCATCTCATCACCATCAGGACAAAGATGTTAATGGACTTCGTAGCTTCTAGGAGGAAAAAAAAAACATTTGAAGCTGATTGAGACTTTATTAAAATATACATTTGAGAGAAGGATCATATATTTTATGCTACATTAATAACAGTAGCAAATCGGCGTGCCATTGTTTTTTTTTGTGTGCGTGTGCATGTGTGACTGCTACTATTACAGGCATAACTGGAATCCCTGTTTTGCTGATCTGTCAAAAATGTGAGTGGTGAAATTACTCTTGCGAAATGGACTGCACTTATGTATATAGAGCTTTTCTGCTTAAGTGGACAAAGCCCTTTACTACTTGCATGCAACATGTGCACAGGAGGCGCTGGTGATCAAACCGCCACCCCCAGGAACCCCAGCCACCGACCAATTCCATCACCTGATCCACAGCCTGTTAAATGTTTTCTTGTGCTGGGATATGCATAGTGCTGTGCTAGAATTTGCCTGAATCTAATCACAATGACAATCTCAAAATAGAAATGCAACCCCACTGCCCATGTTAAACATTTGCCTATATTGCAAAGATGTTTTAATGTCTATAAAAGTGATACTGTTTGTTTCAAAGATTCGACACAGTACAACCAGTTATATTATAAATGCAACTTGGAAGTCCTAAATGTCAGCCTTTATAACCATTGCATGAAAGCAACACAAAGCAAGTCCAAAAATATAAAAAATGTGCAATGGTGGAAATACCAGATCTGGATCACCACCAGGCCAAAATAACCTGAACTTTTAAAGTAATTCTAAATACTAATATTGTACAATTTGGCCAAATGAGTCAGTAACAGAAAAACAGATGGATGAAAATATGACCCTTCAAGCTTAACTGTTGGAGGAAAAACGTTTTTAAAACACCGTCGCAACTTCATGGTATTTTTCCAGCTAAAGTTTGGTGCAGTGAGTGTGAGCAGCAGGCGAGGGGGTTGAAAAGTCACGACACAGTAAGGGTTGAGAATGCCCTGGTAGTGTGTTCTGCAGTTCCACTGGGCTCTATGCAGGGATCCTGATGTGGCTGTGTGTTATGAAAATCAGCCTCAACTGTTCAGCTTTAGCGTTGTGTGACAGACAGGTGGCAGAGATACTGCTTCCCGGTTATGTGTCGAGCCTCGAAACAGGATACAAAAACATAATATTCTCTATAATAATATTGTGTTATCACATAGAGAAACTCACTGTTGAGTACCTACATCAGCGCGCATCATGTAGTAAAAGTAAAACTAAGAGAAAAGTCCCTATGAGGATATTTTTTCAGTATTATACAGGTCTTCAAATTATGATAATAATGTGATATGCACATAATATTATTAAGAAGTGGCATGCTAATGTAGAATACTACTTTCTTCAACTCCTACTACTTAGCTAAAGCTGAGCAAAGTACGCCATATGCTTTGGAGCAGTTTTGGCATTGTCTTTGCAGGATACACTCTCAGTCCAGACATATTAAACTTTTTCCCCCAAAATGGTTTTAATTAAAATAAAAAGGCACAACCACGTTTATCTGCCCCACGTGTTTCCAAACTGTTTCTCTGCCCAACCCAAACACAAAAAAAGGCTCAGAGCTGAATCACACAACAGACTAACTCAAATCACACACAGAACACCGAAAACTTGTCACTTTCCAAGTTGCACTTAAGCCCCCCTCTGTTGCACACACACACCCCTACACACAAACACGCAGCTGTTTGAGTATCATCAGTGCCTGCCATAAAGAGCTTGTTATGCGGAGGTTAGTGATGGAGAGAGGTGGGGGTTCTGGCCTGATGCTCAGTGTGACAGCTCCTTTGCGTTTGCTTGACCTGCATCAATCTTAAAATAGGACAGATAAAGCGAGTAACAGATTACGTACAATTCATGTCACTGAATTAACTAATAAATTCAAACCATAATATTTAGCTACATGCTATGTAAGGTTGTTTATTGTTCTTTTTGTGGATTACATATATAGATTTTAGGAAACTTTCCAACAAGTTTTGACCACATTCTGTAACGTCTCATAAAGATTGGGGGGGGGGTACTTTGTGTTGTCACGACAACCATTCATCTCATCTAATGGGCACAGAGCTTGAATAAGAGGGCAGAGTGAATGCTGTGCAGCTGGGGCTCTGCTGAATGACAGTGCCATCCCACAGCAGGGATATAAGGCCATCTTTGTTTGCCACAGGTGTCCGCCTGCTAAAAAATGCACGGACGGCCATGCCCACACAAGCACGTATGTATGCATGGTGATATGCATGCGCACACATACACTCACAAAGAGCCTCCAACATATATTGGAGCTGCTGTTTAAATACTGAGCGACTGTGAGATGTATGCCTTTGCTCTCAGGCTGGGGAGGAATCAATGAAGGTGTGGGAGAAGCAGATATGTAAGGATTTCGATGCTTTCCCTTGATATTGTCCTGCCTATGGAAGTTGCCTCACGTAATATTTGTGCCAATTTAGATTTTAAATTTTGGATGAAGATAAGGAAGTTCAATAAAAGATTAAGAACTTGGGGGAAAAAATAGGGCAAAAAAAAGTTGCTGACTCGGTCATTCCACCACCCCACACCTCCCACCGACCCCAGAAACGAGTAGGGGGTTCTAGAAAAAAACTAAATATGTTTGCTGAAAAACTTTTTTGGCTTCCATGTTTTTGCTCTGCGGTCCTCAAATCGAGCATCGTTTACGTTTTTCTCGAGCTGCGTGCCAGACCTGTCGCCACCCGCGGCCTTGAATGGCTTCTTTCATAGTCCATGTGAGCTGACCAGGGAGGCTTTTCTGTTGAATTTTACTCCTCTCTGATGCACTCTGATTTTTTTTCTTTAAACATACCACATAAGATATATTACCCCCTTTAAAAATATGTCCATGTCCATGTCCTCAGTTCAGCTTAGGCTTCACAATTCCTCTCTACACACGCCTTTACTACTGTATCCCTAATATCTCGCATGTAATACGTGCAGAAATTTGCAGACACACAAACATACCCTGCATCCTTTACCCCTCTCAGAAGCTCGTACCCCCGTCCATTTGTCCACCTCAGGTTAGGAGCCACATTTATGGTTCCTGGTCCAGAGCCAGGACTGAAAAGGGCGTAGCATCTCTCTCCTCGGACAGGTTTGGATTTCAAACGGATGCCAGCACAGTGCTGGTGCGAGTTGGGACCGCAGTGGGACCACCAGGGCCCCAGCTAAAAGCCTTGTCTGTTTACTGAAGGAGGTCGGTGTGTGTGCGTATCGTGGGTGGTGCCGCCACTACTTGAGTTTATATTTAATTTGGTTTTTGATGCAGAATGCTATTTCAATCAGGAATGACGACGGCTAATGAGGGATGCTCTCCTCCACTGCGATTTTTTTCACAACACCCAGGGTGACACGCGGAATCTGAGCACCAGTGGCTCGCAGTGGGAAATGAAATGCGTTAAGATGAGAGCAGAAAACAAGGAGTTTTTGTTTCGTAATGACTCCTGATGGCGGAGGAGGAGAAGGGAATGCGGGGGGTTGCGTCTCCTAGGTGGCCTGCGGATGGAAGCGGAGCGGTCAGTTGATTTGTTGTCTCAATAGTTTGACTAAGTTTGCTGAAGGTGGAAGCAAATTTATTGCAATTTTTCATTGGGAAACACCAGTAATTGCCACAGTCCCGCTGCCAAATACGACCACGGTTCCTTCAGATGCAAAGTCCGTGTAAATATGTCATCTTTGGAGTCCATAATTATGCTAAGTGTAAATCTCTGAAACCACAGTGTCTCTGAGGGCAGCAGTTAAACCCAGGCTTGAACCAGTGATGCTCCGGGTGGAGGCAGGCAGCACACAACCTAAACTAAAAAGACCGCATTCACTCAGGTAGCTTTCCTGTCCCTTTTTCAAACATGCTTGTCACCACGCATCTTTTCCTCCCCGCCCATATCCATCTCTGCCTTCTTGCTTTTACATATTGTGAACAGGCCAATAGCTGTTCAACATCTGAGGCTACAACCCTGCCATTGCTGGGGAAGTCTGGTAGGAACAGTACCAGCTACACCTATACATCTTAACCTCCTTGCCAGACCAGGAAGAGTCACAGACCATTTAACTCTGATATTAATGACCAACAAGAGCCCACTGCCTCCAAAACTAGAGCATATGAACCTACGAAAGTATATACAGACAGAGGTTGGGGCTGAGGCAGGGGGGAGGAGAAAAATGTAGAGGGCAAGATGCCAAGGCAAAGAGAAATGAGGTGTGGGAAGGCGGGGTAGAGCAAAAACAAAGAGTTGAAAACAGAAAGAGTAGATAAAGATTGAACGATCTGGAAGGGCATGTACTGTACAGTATCATGAGCCAAAGAAATAAACAAATGTCAAAAACTACACTCAAATGTGCAAATGACCACATGGAAATATGAGGGAAAATAAAGATGGCAGAACATCATTTATGCAAACTGTACAAGGATCATAGTTTACTGGCCTTTAGCAAACAGATTGTAGGGAAGTCACCGGGTCTGTCAAGTGCAAGAAAAGCAGTTCATTTGTCTTGTAGAGATTGGAGAATAATTGTTTATTCGATCAACAATAAAGTTCTTTAGGAACAACTTCCAAATTTCTCTGGTTCCATCCTCTCAAAAGTTAATAGTTTTCTGGTTTTTCTAATGATAGTAAACTGAAGGTTTTTGGGTTTACGATAGTTGGTCAGTCAAAACGTTTTCTAGACATTTGGAAGTTGTGATACGTGGAAACATTTTACAAACCAAATGATTCATTGATTGATTGAGAAAAACAGCCACATTTAAAGAAAATTATCATTCGTTACATTCTTACTCAAAACTAATTTCCAAGTTGTGGCGTGAAGTAAAAGCATGGGGACAGCTTCTTCAACATACCCTGCTAGCATCTGGCCGCAGACCTTTGTGGGGTGTCCTGTGATTCTGCAGAAGTTTATTCTCCAATGCGGATAAAGAGAGGATATAAAGTATATAATGCAGGAAAGACCTGGATAAATCAGCGGGGAAAAATTATGTTGGATAGTGTGCCTCAAAATGAAAAAAAAAAAATCTTGGTGCTGAAGTGTCCACAAGTGGATCAATCACTATGAGCACGTGCAAGTGTTCAGCTCACATCTCATCTTTCAGACTTCTTTCCTTGAAGTCCAGCTGAGAGGACAGGATCAGAGAGAGATGAAGGCACCGTTTAATCAGGGCCTCACCGCTGGAGCCCTGACTTCTGACCTCTGACCTTAACCACATGACCCCAACCTCCAGCAGTTCTGCTACTCACAGCAGATTCAAAGGGCTGCCGGTTGGTCATCGGGGGCATCGTGAAGACCTGAGGGGTCGGTGGGAGCTGGAGGACACATCAGAGGCGCGACGGCTCCCTGCCGGGCTGAGCTCGTCCCCTCAGGTGCATTACAGATGGCCGTGCCCCTGTATCAATGTCTTTACAACGAAGATGTGTATGAATTTATATACACATATTACATTGCATAATAAATGACAAAAGACTTTAGATTTGCTTTTGAAACTACAAGTCTGTTTTCCCACTCATATTTATAAGCCAGTTATATAATAATTAAGCCGAGGGCAACTCAGTATGTGCCTTTGAGTTCTAATTGAATTGCAGTATCTCTCCAGATATCAGTTAAATTGGTGCTTACTGCCAAAGGCAACACCAACAAATTCGAATTTGACCGTACAAATATTTCACAAATGGGTCACCTGCCACAGAATTAAATATGTACAGAATAGTCCAGTGTTCCACAGCCAAATCAAAAAGGTGTTTTTATTTTTTAATTTTAACAAAGTCTGAATTTAAATGGGTGCTTGGTATCGTTGATAATGTACTTTAGAAATCAGGATGGACAATTTGTCATTGCACAGATTCACTTTTCATGACAATGCCATTCTTGTAAGGTGTTGCTATTGGATGAAAATACAGCAACAACAGTTAGCTGATTAATCGATCAGGTGTTTGACAGAAAATTAACTCGCAATCGAAAAATTGTTTGTCATTTTTTAAGCAAAAATTTCAAATGTGAGGATTTGATGCTTTTCTCTATCACATGTTAGTAAACTGAATATCCATCAGGAAGGCTCATGCCCCATGCAATAAAAACAAAAAAGCAAACAACAACAACAAAACAATCTAACGCAACAGAAAAAAGAACAAAACGACAACAAAACTACAGCCTACCTCAGCCACTTACAAAGGCAGGGGTGCTCAGTGGTGGTTCTGGATTTTTGGATGCCACAGGGGAACTCTACCTTTTATTGAAAAAATATCTGTTTTAAAAGGTCTGAGGAAGTGTTACACTTACGGCAGTAACTTGACTCAAGGTTATCGAGTCAAGTAGGTCCGAAAAGTGAAGCTCTTATACAGTATATCACTGTATGAAAGCACTGAGTGGTCTAAACCTAAAAGAGGACTGTCAGGAAATTCTCTGAGTATGGTTTTATCACAGGATAATTCCCCCATAGGGGCTCACAACTGTTGGGTGTCAAAGCTCAGATTCAGCAGAATTGGCACCTATACTGCTCACATTTTACTATAAAGAAAACCTAATTTTTGTGTCATGTGAAGGGAAATAAAAACCGAACTGAGAGCTGCGGTGTGAATGGAGCCTGAGGGGAATCACGTTTACACTCACTGGTAGACAAAGATGCACACACTGAGTTTAAATATGCTTACACACACTTATGAATAGAGCAGTAAGGCCACACACACGGGCGCTATGAACACACACATGCACGAGCGCCCGCTTGTACTCAATCATAGCTTCCTGTTTTGCCTCAGAGCTGAAGCGGAGCTCCATCAGCTGTGATGTCACTGATGAGGTCACTGCCTAGGTCACCAGCAGCGCTCTGACGCTCCCCTGTGAGCAGCTGTTAATTATAGAGTCATGGATGAACCCCCCCCCCCCAACGTACAAACACACGCACACATCTACGCACCCCTCATCTATTCGCAGTTCCAGCTGGTTCCTGGCTCATCTTACCGAGCCCTCCATCAGCGGGAGCCACGGCAGCCTGAGAAAACTTCACACCATGTTCCTGCTGCAAGATGAGTGGAAAGTGTTTGGATGAGAAATCACCACGGACCCGGACCTGGATAGTGCTGGGCCTCATCGGGAGGAGGCAATGATCTCCAAATACAAAGGGGTGTCCACTTGGTACAGTAACAAGTTTCCAGGAGCTTGAGCAATTTACAAACTTTGTCTAAATTAATAGTAATTAACCACAGGAGGTGGACGCAATGATGAAAACACATCAATATAATGTAATTCAATACCTAAACCATCCCTTCACAATAAGTACTTGTAATTCTGCAGACAATACTTCCGTACTTTTGTCTACCTTTTACTTTTACTACAATGTTAATGCAGTCCTTTTACCTCTAATGGGTTATATTTATGCAGTGTTGTTGAGGGACCTGAATACTTCTTCCATCACTCCAGGCATTCATGACACTTTGTCAACACAGCTAATCTTCGATAACCATGTTCTCCGATGTGAGTTTTTTCGATAATGGAAAGTGTATTGGTGCATCAGCAGCACTCAGAAAATCAATTTCACCGAGAATGTCTGCTAATAGATTAGATTCAACTTGTTACTGTAAGATGTTATAAGCATATTAAGGTAATTTTTTTTTCCCGCCAAATGAGATTAAAAAACTATAGACTGCAACACGAATAGAACAAGTGGATCTGAATAAGAAAAGCGTTTCGATCCTGTATCAGATCTTCATCAGGTCACATAACTTTTGAACAACTATTTTTAAAGTCCCCCTCCGCTCAAAAGTGTCTTTTGCTTGCTGTTTCTTTACTTGGATGTTTGAGCCTCACTGTGCAGAATGAGATACGCGCAGAGTTGGTTTTCCAATTCACCGGCTGACGTGCTCCTATGTGCTCCTCCGTGGTGACGGTCAACAGGGTTCGCTGACTTTCAGCCACTATCCTGCAGACCCCTCCGCTGACATGAAATCAGCGTTGATACTCAAGAAACAAGCCAGAGTGACGTCTGCTAGTGTAGCACCACGTGCTATTTTTTTTTCTCAACATCTGCCATTCGGTGGGGTAAAAGTCAAGCTCTGGACACAACCCTTTAACAGTTTTTAACCAGCTAAGCGACACAGGACCACCAGTGTACTTGTACGTGGCCCACACAGCACCCCCTCTGTAGCAGCAGTGGGGCAGCGTGTCCTCTGTGTGGCCGAGTGCGACCTGAGGGAGCCGCGTATGAAAATGACCTCTGAATGCAATCAGCCTCCAATCTCAAGTAATGCACGTTACATTCAGCTACCCCACACTGCATCCTAATTGCACACAGGAGGCAATGGACTTTGGGTGTGTGTTCCCTTACTGTATATGCATGCATGCGTGTGCGTGTGGGTGTGTGCGTGTTTGTGTTGTGTGCCTGGCATCATGGTTAATCACAGATTAGACTTTCTCAATGAGCATAAAGCACCATGGAAGCATAACATGTTCACATGCGCACAAAGACAGGATTGTGATGAGGAAACACACATTTGTTAGCCCCCTTTTTTTGTGTCCCTTGCATACGCACAGACACACACACACACACACACACACACACACACACACACACACACACACACACACACACACACACACAGGGATTTCCACAATCTTTTATGCATCTCAGTTATCTCTTCATCTTTACACACTTCACTGTCCTAGAGGTTTTTAAAGGTCTGTCTGCACACGTCGATTTTTTTAACCATTTCCTGAACCATACACACAAAAATAAATCTAACACGAAGACACACACACTTTTTTCCATGCATTCATGCATGCATTCACAGTGTTGTAACTCCACTGATTTTGTTCTTTCCAGATTACATGTTTGTGTGTGACCCTGCAGTATGTTCAATGTACAACCACCTGTGTCTGTGTGTGTGTGTGTGTGTGTGTGTGTGTGTGTTACTGTGTGTGTTACTGTGTGTGTTCTGCGTATAACCGTGTGTGAGCAAAGTGGTTATGGAGCAGATCTGGCAGCCCTCCCACTCAGGACATTTGACCTTGGAGAGATTTTTTTTCTCCACAAGTTTTTTTTTTTTTTTCAGCCCTCTCTCCTTTTCCCCTAGCAGAGGCTAAAAGGCTCAAAAGGGTGGAAAGCAAAATATTTTCTTTAGTCTCCTGGACGCCAGGTTGCATAAAAGGTTCCAAAGCCGTTTGCATCAAACCTCGACCGTCGAAACCACAAATTCTGTTTTTCTAGCCATAAAACTCCCCCCGCCAAAAAGAGGAGGGGGAAAAAAAAGAAAAAGATTTCCATTCAGTTGATTCTTATAAATTTAAATGAACTGAAAAAATGGTTTACTCCCCAAAGGAAAACATGGAGTAAAATACATGATATGTGTCTGCGCTTGTGAAACAGGAGCAGATAAAGAAATAGTATTCTTGATCAATATGATTAATTTACAGCTGACTAGGGAAATGAAACTCAAATGTATCAGCCGTCAAAAACTTTGTCATCTTTCTAATCAAATGAACCATGGATCACAGCTCTTTTTAAATAAAAACTTGAATCCATTAACAGCAACACACACACACACACACACACACACACACACACACACACACACACACACACCACAGACCTCTGGGTAAAGTTGGACAAAAACAACAAAATAAAACTGTATCGGTAAAATACCAAATTTTAAGCAGTTACTGTGCAACAGCTTCAAATTGGTAGGATTATGAAACAAGAATCGTTTTCACCAATTTCTCATATTTTTGCAAGGAAAATGAATTAAATATTGAGATTATATGCAATAGGTTTTGCAGAAAATTAGTCTAGAGAGGTTGGCGAGTCAGCCATGATATCGCACACCCGATGAAGATTTCATTATTAACCCATGCCAGGGGTGCAGTGGTGAAAATCTCAACACATTCACAAAGGACAAACAGGAACATCCTCAGGTCAGATTTGCTACAGGCAGGGCCAGGTTATCTGGTTGCATGCTCGTTTAGGAGAAGCAGAGGAAAGGACACATTTGTGTTTCTCTGTGAAAAATGACCCATGGGAGCGTACCAGCGGTACGTGTGACATTCGTCATCATGGTAACACTAATGAACAAGCAGGTGAGGTTGTGAAACGGTCATGGTTTGGTCAGGTGTGGGCACAGAAACCTCTTGGTTAGATTTAGGAAAAGAGTTGGGTTCAAATAAGTAAGTAAGGCAGGGGAACGCTCATGGATAAAATGGTAAACGGACTGCACTTATATAGAGCTTTCCTAGTCTTACTGACCAAGTCTTTGGTCAGAGTGCTTTACACTACTGCCACATTCATCCATTCACACACACACGAGCACTTTTCTATACACACACATTCACACACCGATGATAGATCGGAGGCAGTTTGGGGCTCAGTATGTTGCCCAAGGACACTTCGACATACTGGACTGGAAGACCATGGAATGGAACCACCGACCTGGACGCCCCTTTCTACCTGCTGAGCCACAACCACCCCGAAATAACTCAGACAGTTTCACTCAGCAAACAAACAGCGGTTTCCTTGTGACAGTCCTGTATTTTGATCACCCATCCCTCCTCCGAACACGGAATTTGTCGGCCTTTATACCAAATCACCTGACTTCCTCTTCTGCTACCGTCATAATAACTAGGGCCACTAGAGGTCGCCTAACATTGAAACACGACTATGGGTCATAGTAAGCTGCTTGCGCAGACGACCTAAGGGCTCGTTTTCTATAGGAGGACAGTCTCTCTAGAAGAGGATGTGGTTGTACGTGCAGACCTGCAGACAGACAACCTTGGATCAAAACATTCAGGTACTGCCTTCTCAGTTTTAGCCAGTGCCGACAATCACTTCTGCTGGTTAAAATGATAAAATTATATCGGATGTAGACAACTAACGGTAATGTCTTAAGTTAAAGGTCTTTTTCTTACTAGAGTTATATTATATAACTATTATATATTATAATAGCAGTGTTGAAATGAGTTGGAAACTGCTTTTAGACCTTCATTTAGGGAAATTCAGGTTACAGAACAAACTATATGTATTCAATTTATCACATTTATTGAATATATTTAAATTCACACTGTTTTTAGTTAACTGAATAAATGAAATAAATGCATTATTACAGATCATTCTGCTCTCGGATCAAATTTTTCTAGGGGGGTGAGGCTGCAGTGGCAGACCTTGGATTTATGACCTAAGTATTTCTGCAATCTTGCCTACTGCTCTGCTTTTTCGGAACAATTTGTTACAAGCTTCCACGCTTCACGTCAATAAGTTACTGTATGTTCATTGAGTAAAAGGAGAGAGATGAAGAAAGCATGTTTGTTACGTCAGTATACAACGACACGCAACCATGTTTTCTGTTAATCCAATAAACTGTATTCACGCACTGTATGCACAGATGCTATTTATGTGTGTATCACGCATGCATGTTGAGTAGTTTCCAACACTGACATGTTTACAGAAAGACCACACATAAGTGAAGGACTTATGCCAAGCCTGTGAAATATCCAGCTACAAGTGTGTCAACATGCATGCATACATACACACACACACACACACACAGACACACACACACACACACAAACACACTCGCATATATATACTACATACACAGAGTTTGGAAAGCCACAGAAATGTACCTGGCAATGTGCTATATTTTGCATTAAGTGTCTCTCCCACCCATATAGTGTATGTTTGTCAATATAAACGATTTCAGCAAATATTCCCTGACGTTGGTTTCACTGTGATCACTCTTAGATCCATGGCCTCAAGGTATGTTGTGTGTTTCTAACTGGTGCTGCTGGAAAAATTCCACCATCTTCAAACAAAAATAAATCACACAACGTAAACACGTTTTAATATTTTAAATATTTTAATAAGGAGGTGCATTTATTTTCTTTAGCAAAGTTGGGCTATATTGCTGATTATAAAAACAAATGCTAAATAGCTGCACTTTTGCACTTTGCATAGGCGTTAAATATTACACATTGGCTCTGGTGGATTAATTTATAAGGAAAGTAATTTATGTGTAAAATATCTCTGTGTAAGTGGCAAACTAACATTTCTGTGGTTGAAGTGGTTCTGAATTAGATTAGATTGTTCTTGTACTACTTGCTAGTGTTCTTCTATATTAACATGACTCTATAGGTGAATAAACAGGCCAATGAAACCGTGGCATTTCAACAGCAATTAATAAGCTATGCTAACTTTTAATATTTTTATTTAGTGGCATGCTTCACCTGTACGCATAACATCTTGTTTTTGTTACATTATACAGCAGTAGAGTATAGTCTACTGTAGTTGGCTGACAATTTCCGTTTTAAGACACACTGAAACTCCTGTCATCATTAATGTCTGTTAGCTATATTTCTTCAATTACTTGACTAATAAGGTTGCTTTTAGTAAGTCATATTTTAGGACGTTTACCTGTGCACTATGATGCCACTACTGTATATCCTGTACTCTAACAAAACATAAAGACAACTGAGAGTCCCCCATAATAATCCTTCCAGAGCAGCGAGGAAATGGAGTTCAGACATTTAAAACTGCTGTAAGAAAAATGTTTATATTAACAATGGATCACATGAGTACATGTACTGTATGTGAAAGGGGTCACATGTAATGACAAACCCACAGGGAATTATCCACCGACTCTGCAGTTCTCCTCAGCCCTGTGGATCATTTTAGCTTCTTTCAGCTCAATGTTTTGGTTTTATGGCCCGCAACTTTACCGTTTTGGTTCACTGCTCTCATCGATGTCGTTTTACAGACACAGCAGGCGGCTGCTTTCAGTTAGAAAGCTCTGATAATTTGGCTGTAAGCTACCTGCCTCATACAAAAAAATAAAATAAAAAGAAGACAGGCAAAGTTATCGACCAGCTGGTGATCATAGTGAAGCGTTTAGCAGCTTAATAGACAAATTATTCCCTCAGAAATTGCTTAAACCTGCGATTCCTTTTTTGGCCACTTTGGGGCAGTGGAAAGACGTTATGACCACAAAACTAACTTCTTAGCAAACTGTTTAATCATCCAGCAAACATGATGCATCACTAGCATTATTTTGGAGTCGTGTTTCTGGCCAACTAGTGACTATAAGTCCTGCAGCCTGTTTTGATTATTGTTTATTGTTTGATTAATCACTTAATTTAGTGATTTTTTTGGCATTGTGTATATTTGTAACATTATGTAAATATTGGTTTATATTGGGAATAAACTTAAATTAAATCAATTAAAACTTTTTTTACACAGATAGGAATATTTGAATTTAGTCACCTGTATTCTTTCACATTTTGTCACCTTTTGCAAATGTAATAAATTGAACAGACAAATAAATTGATATATTTTTCTTTCATCTAAACGGCCTCTTTAACTTTTTTTTTTGTTTGTTTGTCAATGTGCGGGCATTTGTTCCTATTAGAGGGACTAAGTTACATGAACCTGACACTACTTAATAAAAAGCCTAGTTGCAAGAGTGCAGACCCTTTCATTTGTTCATCTGTACCTTTAACATTTACATAATATTTTTAAAACTCAAACAAAAATGAATGCTGTAGCCAGGATATTTAATACACTAATCCAGTCACATCCCCTGAGCCAGTGATGAAAGCAGGTTTACATCGCAGAACACGTCAGGTCCTTGCCTAAACTCTGACCTCTGACAGTTTAATGGCGGTCAAGCTGTGACCTCTTGCCGTCGTCACCCAGCGTCGCCCCGACCTCTTAAAGAAAAAGACACGATGAAGGATGGAGGGAGGCGGGGAGACCTGGGCGGCTGTTATGCCAATGTGTTGACACCGAGGGATTGTCAGTATGACAGCTGCTGTTGTAATACACCCACCTGTGTTATATCCAGTGGTGAGGAGCAACTACTCTGCACTGATTTAGCATGGATGATTTCACACAGCACAATGACTCAGGTCTCGAAATGGTTTGGAGGGTCACAGCAGTTATAGTGCTTCTGTGTCCCAGACAATGGCTGACCTTCCCTCTCCTGCTGTAGTCTCTGTATTGTTTGGAATGAATTTAAAGCAGGTTTACTTTGAGGCAGGACTGCTCTGGAGGAAGAAATAATATCATTGGTTATTTATAATCTCAGTAGGAGCAGTAACAAGACAGCTTTTTGGAGCTCATGTTGGCAAACTGGACAAACTGTTGTCAAAATATTCTTTAAATTAACAATATAAAAAGTAATGATACTTTTTCATGATCTTGACATTCGTGACCCTTACTTGTAAATACATGCGTGAGGCTACATAATATGAGCCTCCTTTATTGTGACCCTTGTTTTTTTTGACTGAGCTCTAAGTAATTGGCCAAAAAAGCATTTTGGCTCCACCCACTGAGTTTTAATTCAAACCAGTGAGATTACTTCTGCATCAAACAAATGACTGTCTCTCGCAAGCTCTATTCTGCGAGTGACATGTTTAATATTGTATCTTAAACTCAATGCATTGACCGAGCTGTATATTAGACCTACAGTAGATACTTTGCATTCATTGGGCCAGTGGTGCATGCTGACCTGAAGTCAGCTGTCTCGGCCAGATGGAAAGAACACAAAAAAAGCGTGCTCTTCATTCAAGCAGTATGACACCAACCACAGAAACCTCAACAGAGACAGTTATCAATCAAGCCACGGACCTTTGGTATAAATCCATAAAATCTACACTGGTAGAAGAAGATAATGACTGGAAAAGGATTCTGTTCAGACTGGCTGTCCTCCAGCATGAAGCACTTCCTCCCTGCAGAGCTCTGAATTCCAGCCATTAATCATCCATTACAGAACTTAAAGGACTTGGATGAATCCCCAACCCCAAATATCCTCCCAGTTCTATGTACTTGACGTTTTCTCTGAGTCTACCTGGTCGACTGCTTGAAACAAAGTAAGGTTAATGCATAGAGCCATTTAAAAAGGACAAGACAGACCAAGTAGATTAGATTAGATAAAATGAGACTGTGCTTTGTCAGATTTCCCCGAAATCTGGCTTCCAGTCACGAGCCAACTCTGCTCACAATTACAGAAGAACAGAGTACAAGTACAACACAATAATGCAATCAAACAGCTGCAGTCCAAACTACAGTCCAAAAGGTGTCATTTTCATTGGGGACAAAATAGACATGTCCCCCTCACTTTTCAAAATTTAAAATATTTTCTCTCTAAACTGCTCTATTACTGTCCAGCTTCCAAAATCCAGATGAGAAGAGTAACAGGTTGATAAAAATGCTGACTGATTAATCTGGGTTGGCTTCAGTGACCCACTGATTGGTGGACTGTTTTGGGGTTTATGCTGCGTTACAGGCGGCCTTCGGCAGACTAGCAAGGTTTTTCAGGAAAAAAAATAATTAATCTATGTTTTGGTTTACAATTAATATACTCTTAAAATTATTATATTGGATAACATTAAAAAAACAAGAGTAAATATACAAATACAACATTATGATTTCATATCAGTTCTCTATCATAGAAAATAAATGGGATATTAAGTCAGGTTGGTGCATGCAGCAAATGCAGCAAATTACATTGCATATCTAATTCATGTATTAGACTGCCATAACTATGGACAGCATGGGGAGGATATCATCATATTATTTGCTAGATTGATATAAACCAATGGAGGAAAGGACATCCACATAGTTTCAGGTTTTCTGTATTTATTTAGATAGTTAGCTTTTACTTTATGGTTTCCCCACCACTTCTGAAACCAAACCTGTGCCCTTGCTACAATGCACAGGTACATATTACCAGTATTAGAACACACAGACACAGACACACACACACACACACACACACACACACACACACACACACACACCTCATTCTTCCTGCCCTACTGATAAACTCATTTTCTGATTCAACAATCTGACAGATTGATGGACAAAAAAATTACACAACCTGTTGCGTCTAAACTGTGGGATGCCACACTAACTTCCATTAGATGCCAAAAGCCAATATTCCCAAACTAAAAAATGAAAGAGATTTGATCTCATGCCAGGAGGTCAAAACAATTTTTTTGGTAAGCACTTTGAATACTCAATTTGAATGTTTGAGCCACAATTTCTGAGCATATTTGTAAAAATCTAGACAATTTAACTTTAAGACAAACAGAAAGACAGCCGTAGTGCTCTTATTGTGTAACACAATGTATTATGGTTTGGAATTTTAATACCAAGATCTGCCTGTCTGCTACCAAAAATCAAACCCTCCTAAGAGAATAGATATGTTATCTTGCTGCAGATGCAATCTGTATGTTTACTCCATTATGAGTCAGTATTTGCATCCATTTTTTTTTAATTATAGAAAAATTATAATTTGAATATGTGTATTATAGACAGTAAATGGTGGTATACTTGTGTTTTCTTATATAACCTCCGTGTGTGTGGGTCGATGCATATTTGAGTGCTTTGCATGCCCACACAGACTCTACTGAATGCATATGAATGTATAACAGCAGAAGTAAACGACATGTCTGTGTGTTTTGATTACTATCCTGTGTGTGTGTGTGTGTGTGTGTGTCTTTGTGTCTGTGTGTCTGTGTGTGTGTGGACTCAGCTGGAGGTGACTACATGGCCTTTCACTGCCCTGTTTCCTGCTGTAACTATAGCTCAACATGAACCGGGCCACCCCCCTCCCATTACCATAAAGCAACACAGCGAGCACAATTAAAGATAATTTAAGACTTAAGCAATTAAGGTCACATCTCCTCTGGAAACACACACCCACGGAGGTCCTGGTAAGTGTCTAGCACAGGATGAATTTGGACAGGTTTGGTAGTGTGCGATTGTGTGCGTGTGTCGTACGGCTTTGTAATTGCAGCCAAGACGCAGGGTCAAGCAGGGTCTACGGGGGGGCTGTTTTTGGCTGAATTGCCCAGGAGGAGATTAGGACAAAATGACACACTCTGTGCCTACCTCGATCCAATTACAATTGGGTAAACACACACACGCATGGCCATGCATGCACAGAAAGCAGTAAAAAAAAAAAAAAAAAAAAGTTAGATTATGCGGTTTGCATGCGCACATCGCTAGAATAATCCCATCTTCGTGCAGACCTCAGACACTATGTATTCATGACTACAGGCCACTGAGGAGTTCCGTCTTAAAGGCCTGAATGTGGAGTGAAAGTAGAGTTGGCTCCGCTTACTTAAGTTATATCAACAGTATTTTATTCAGTGAAAATCAAGAGGGATTTTCTGAAGGATGAAAAGTGTTAAAAGCAGCCTTGGTCCAGAGGTTGCACACAGCCTGCACTCTGTGGCGTTAAATTATGTTCTATATGCTGTTATAGCTTTACAACTCCCGCTGAGCACTGTCCGCTGATCTTAAAACCATCCCCATAAACCTACAAACACACACACACACAGAATATATTCTCGCTGAACCACCCACTGCTGACTCAGCATAACCAGCAGCCAGGGAGAACAGAATCATCCCAGCTCTGATGTTTCCCCTATCGCTCCTCTCTGATCTCGTCTCACTGTGTGGTCCCCTCAGCACTGCAGCCACTGCAACTGCCACCTAAGGCAATATGGCGGTGTGAGGGAAGTGTTTGCGTGTGTGTGTGTGTGTGTGTGAGTGTGTGTTAATGGGTGGCAGGAAGACTGTGTCACACACCTAGGATTGAAATAAAATGGATGAGGTGGCATACAGCTGCTGGACGAATTTGTTGCAATCATGTGGGACAACTTTTTGTGTACATAGGATTTCTCATTTCAGGGTGTTTATATCTTCTTGCGATGAGGGATTATGTAATATCTTAAGTGAGATCTGATAAATGGAGTGGTTTCACAAACTTGTGGAACTGCTCCCGTCAGATAAAAATAAGTTATGAAGCAGGCCGAGTTCGTGGGCAAGACGATTAAACTGTTTGTGTTATTCGTTTCTTTTTTACCTCAGAGGACATTGTGTACAAGACGTCATGTACATCTTTAACAATGTGGTTGCCCTGCTTTAAAAAACTAAGTCCCTGCTTTTTATACTTAGCGATGTTATACATCGGCAAATGAGGTGAACTTGCCAGTGTTGGTCAGTGAGTATAGCAGCAAAAATGGTGTGATGTCTTGTGTTCCTTCGCTCTTGTTCTCCCTGTTAATTATGTTCACAGCTGTCTTGCGTTTAAGAAAGAAAGAAAACTTTGATATGAACTAACATAGCTCAACAATTAAAATGCCATTTTCTTTCACTTCATTCATTCTTCCTCACATTATGTTCGAAGTAAACCAATTTCTTGTAGTGAAGGGGTATTTGTTTTGTTTTGCTCAAACCAATTAGTAGTGAGTCACTGATCCATCCTGCTGGCAGCATTTTTAGCTGAAGCCGCTGTAATGGTTGCTTAGAGCAGTCAACATTTTCCCATTAATCAAAGAAATATGTGACCTTAAGAGTCGGTATTTCTTTAGACCTGCAATAACTAATTTTTTATTTATTTATTTTTTGGCCACTTGGGGAACAGTGGAACCAAGTTGTGAACACAATTTTGGAATATCATCACCTTCCAAGTTGATATGACGAACTTGTTAGAAAACAGTTGCTTATTTACGCATCCAGCACTCACATAAGAACATTAGAATTCCTTTGGAGTAATGTTTTGGAAACTTGACAAACAAATCCATTATCCACTCTCCTTTTGCACTGTTTTTGGTCTGCACTGCACTCTCCTTCAACTCCTGAGAAAAATATCTAGCTCATTGGCTGATAATGCTCTGCTGTGTTCAGGAGCTAGCTGCGAGCTGTGTCTGTCTGCTGAGCAGGTAGTTTTCATTGGGTTTTTAGATCTACCTGCGGCCCAAAACGATGTCACGAGACCAGTGAAGGCGGACCAAATACAGAAATATATGGATTTTTATATCATTGATACATTATTATTGTAAAATATTGGTTGCAGCCACATTAAGTCAGTTTACAACAACTTGTTCAGCTTTGTCAATCTAATTCATGCTTGTTGCCATTTTAGTCTGACTATTTTCCAGAGTAGGGAGTTAGGAGGCTAGCTTTGTCGGATCAGGACATCCCCGTTTGGCTTTGATTGGTCAACTCTTTCAAATAAAGCCACACCTATTTGAACCTCTGGACAAATCTGAGACGTGGGTGGTGACTCAGAGTACTAGAACCATGTTAGAGCTAATGTAGTACCTTGTATCTACCCTACATTAGCAATGTGCACTTTTTTATTCATTGTCCAACCCAGATATTCAGCACTGCAGATACTTCCTTGCTGAAATGTATTCATCACAATTGGAACATTTTTTGCAAAAAGCTCTGGCATCTTCTCTAGTTTGATTATCAGCCTTCTCCTCATGTAGATGAGGTACCTACTGCCTGTTTACCAGTTGATTATCTGGAGATAGAACAACCGATAGTGTCTTTTTTTCTTCTTCAGGTGAGTCGAGGTGTGACACCAACAGAGACCTTTAAGTACAGAGCTATTATCTGTACAAATTCAAATCTGACCCTTATGTGAAGTACTGGGAAAAAATATGAGACGTATGAGTAGAAGGAATTTTTATTGGGACTGTTATTACTGAGTAAGGATTCTTAATCTATTACCCATTTGAAAAATGCAGCTATTTTTATTAAAACTAAAACTCACTATGGAACATTACTGAAATGATCTGCTACCTGGAGAAGTAAGAAATAATAGCAGTTCAGATTACATAATTTCCAGTATATTTTTTGAGCGGTGGATATCAAGCAGTGTTTTAGTTCCAGAATGGTTATGCAGTGTTTTGGAACGAAATCTTTGAGTCTGCAGAGGGAGCAGCAGGTCCTGAATACAGGGCAAAGAATTTGAAACACAATACTGCATAATAACAACCGGTTAAAACCTGTTATCCAGCTGGAATGTGCATTGTCAGAAACAAAGAAAAAGACAAATCCAAAAACAGCTTCAAGATTATTTTGTTTTCAGCCAGCTCAGAGATTGCTAAACATAGCCATCCCTAGGTTTTAACCCTCCGGAAAAGATGATTAAAACTCTGTTGGTTTTTACTAAATTGGGCATTGCTTTAAAGCTATACACAACAAGGTCAACCTGTAAGAGCTGCATAAACACACATATCATCTGTATTTCACAGGTCACATGCAGCTTCATGTGTGGTGAGGACTGCCACCACAGAGGCCACAGCGATAAAATACCAGCCACAATGCCACAGTCAGAGGCTAAGTACAAGTCTGCCACCCCAGCAGTCATGTGACACACCTCCTCAACCTGTAAACCCAAAATATCTCTTTCTCTGTCGCTCAGGCATGCTTTTGTAGCTGACATTTGCAGATTGTGTCAAGTTCTTTCTTTGCTGGATTGTCAAGAAACATTTCCCTGATGCTGAAATAACCTTATTTGGTGAGTTACAGTAACAGTACAGTAACACTCATGAAGCTTTAAGTTTTGGCCAGATACTGTGCACTGCAAACTAAATTGTCATCTCACTGTATATCTGTGAATTTGACCGCTGGAGTGTCAGACTGATTATAACAACACACCTAAAAATGAGCAGGATCTCAAATTGTTGATCATTTTTTATTCACCAAACCCTCTCCTTCCCTCTTATTCCTCTATGTTTTAATGATGTGGTGCAAAGCCTGCAAGCTACAGTAGTTCATGCAGACAACACTCTGTGTAGTAGATTTCACATAATGGTTGGCATTGTGCGCTGTATTTAATGTGGTTTTGTGGGTGAAGTTATTATTGTGACTCCCCAATCTGAGTTTGGTTTATTATTGTGGCGAGTGAAAATACCAGAGTCTCGATGCCATAGATGAACTCTGTACATATTCTCCCCTGCACTCCAAAATAATCCATTCAACAAGTCCAAATTACATGACAAAATCATTCATTGTTACTTGCCTCCACAACAGCACATATAATCAATGTGTCGTTGATACCTGTATTGGAAGGACATCATTTTTCAGTGCCTTCCAAAAACATTACAAATCACCTTTGCAAAATTAGAGGTTTTTCCTGCTCTGATACCACTGCGACTTGTTAGGTCTAGGGAAACATCATGGTTTTGGTCAAAATAAGGCATTTTTAAGGCTAGGGGACTTTTGTCATGTTGTTCAAAAGAACTACTTAGTTAAGGTTGGGGAATGACTCTGGTCCTGGTTAAAGGAAACAAACATTTGCAACAGTGATTTTCAGTGTTCCAACAGGCGAAGAAGAGTAATAGCTCCTACGGCCAGTAGAGGTCTTTTTTCTTTTCCTTAATTCAAAGTCTTTTCATGGACTATGTATTAGTAGCATGTCTAAATTTCAACTGGTGTGGTATCCACAGATGGATTTCTGAGTGGGCCTACGGGGCACAGGCCCAGGGATCCAAGGGGTCAGGGGTCCCCTTTGTCAGAGCCTCACGTCAAAGTAACTGTTAAGATTTCTTCTTGGAAAGTCAATCAACAACTATAAAGGGATGCATAACAAGCACAAAGAGATGCAAACTGACTACAGAGAGACGTAAAAAACAACTAGTAAGAAACATTAACATTGACACAAAACAACTTCAAACAACACAGCTGAGGTTCCGCTCCTATAGAGGGGTAGTGGGGGGCCTTTTCCATGTCTGTGCCCAGGGGCCTATTGTCTCATCATCCATCTATGGTGGTATCTAAACATGCCATCACTCTCTGTGACTAGCTACATGTGTGCAGCTTAGCCAGTAAGCATACAGACCTTTAAACACAGTGTAAAAATATCATCTGCATTATCTATCTGCTCCAATGTCCGGACAATGCATTTTTTACGAATACCAAATGTTACTAAACATGCTTTCTGGTACCATTTTCATTACTTCTGCATTTCCCATTACACTACTACTAAATGTGACCTGAAGACATAAGGCATACTTTTACTGCCAAGATATCCAAATGTGTTTCTGACCACCCCTGGACGCAACTCATCTTTATTTTTGGCCCTGATTTTATGCACTTTTCCTCAATGCAATTACAAACTCATTACAATGGTATTAGATTTAAAAGGCAGTCTCTATTTCTCTCAGTATCAGACACACATGCTCTTGGTCATTTATTCAGTCGCATACACACATACACAGATTTCATCATGCTGTCTGTTCTGACCCGGTCAAGTTCAAGAGAAGTAAATAGGGACATTTTAATTAAGAAGCCATCATCTGACTTGACCGTGGCAGCAGGTGGTTGGGGCTTGGAGAGCTAGAGTTACTCTATGATGGACTGAATAGGAGCATATCAGTACATGCTCAGAGACACTGTTTTCATAGTGCACTTTCTTGAAGTGACAGTGTTCCTTTATGAGATTAATGTATACTGCCTCATCACGTGTTGGCCTAAATCCCTAGTGTATACACAAAGCCAATCTAAGGATTTAAACTCTCCATACTGAGAAGTTTTCAAAGATTCATTTCAAACCAAGTAAGAAAAGTGCCTTCATTTTTGTTTTCAGCAAAACAAATTCCAAACAACAAAGTAAGACAAAACTTTGCTCAATATTCGTTTCTGTTCGTTGTCAGGCAATAAATTGCCAACATTTCATCTGCTGACATCCAAAGCATCCCTGAAGTCCATATGGTGAACCCACAGGAGGTAACACACCATATGATGTCGTCATCCTCAGAAATGGGATGCTGTTGCACCTCAGGTCTTCCGTAGGTGGTACAGAGTCTGTTGTAACGGATGAAACACGACTCTGTGCAATAGTCTGCTTGGCGCATTTCAAGTCACCAGCAGAATTGAAAGCAGCATGCTCTCGGGAACTGAGCTTAGAGCCTAAACCAACTATTATTCCCAGATTAGTGTATGTCACACATAACTTCAGTTATTTACCTCAAAACATGATTTAATGGGAGTTCCGTGAGAATCTAATTATGAAATATGTATGACAGACAATGTCGAAAGTGGAAAAACAGTTCGTTGTATGTAAAAAAAAATAAAAGCTATGTTTGCAAAGATTTCTAAACTCTAAAAACTGCTGAAGATAGAAGGCAATAGAGGACAAAAGTGTAGCCATGGAAAAGTGTGAATACTTAACGCTTGCCAACATTTAAAAAAATATTCAGTTTTTAAAAAATATAATAATAGGCTGAAAGGGAAGATGGGAAGGACAAAATGGTGGTTGCTGGAAAAGCTTCAGAGGAGATGGTCACCGAGGCGGCATTAATGTGTTTGTTCTGGATCGCTGTCTCTCCATTGGGTGTCCCAGCAAGCTGTGTCATTTGGCAGCTATAAGGATTATATGAGATGAGGGCGAGGGCTGTCAACTGACTGACAGTTACATTAGTAACCTACATATGTTCTGGTCAGCACTGTCGGAGGTCTACCAGCTAAATTTCTAGACCATCATTCTTGCTCTCGCCTCTTTCCTGTTAACATGTTACATCAGTAACCACAGAAGACATTGCACTGCATGCATTTCCATATTCTACACTTGCACGTCAGTTTTAAATGGTATATAGAAAAACCTAATCAGTACACCGTAAAAGAAAACTCTTGTGTTGCTTTAACAAGTTACAAGCACATTCCTCTTGATGTTTTTACTCCATGCAGTTCCCCTTAGTATGAGCCTGCCAGCTGACACAAAAGGCCTCACAGGATGAAACTCTTGAAGGATGCTGTTTAGTTGAGTGAGACGGGAAAGCAGGAGGGTGGCATTTAATATCGTAAATTTTCCACTCACTGTTTTTTTTTTTTTTTTTTAGAAATCACAGTGTAAAAAGGTTTTCACGATCATCTGAACCAGCATAGACTTCATTCCAGTGTAAGCAAATCAAATGAAAAACTTTTTTGTGGTAATTTTGTAATGAATTACTTGCTTTCTTAAGGAACATCAAAACATCAAACGGATTAATTCAACTGCAAGATATCCTTCAACGGTTTGGGAATGTGCTATTCATCATTTTATGGCAAACAGATACATGAGAAAATTGATACCACTCTTGTATCTGTCCATTATTTATATAAGGCTACAACCAGCAGCTGGTTAGCTTAGTTTAGTTTAGCACTAAGACTGGAAACTGGAGGAGTTAGCCCATCTGGTTTTGTGACAAGGTTACAAAAGCTGCTTATCAGCACCTCTAAAGCTCATCAATTACCATGTTATGTCTCATTTGTTTAATCTGTACAAATTTAGAAATACTGATTTGGCATTTTACAGTTTGTTATCTGACTATTTCTTGGCCATGCAAAGTAACTCCTTTTTGCTCTAGTTTGGTCTCCACCAACTCCTGAGAAAAATATCTGGCTCTTTAGATGCTATATGCTGCACTATGATTACCAGATAGTCACTAATTTTGTCTATCTGTTGTTTGAACACTGCCCTCAGAGCACCAGAGGGTTAATCAGAGCTTTTTTTCTGAAAAGAGCTGCCTAACGCATCTGGAAATGATGGTGAATAGAATGGTTAAAGTGAATTGAAACCGTAAAGTTGTAAACTGGAAAACTATAACAATGAGCTGAAAGAGGCTAAAATTGTTCATAAATCTGAGGCAAACTGCAAAGTTGGGTGATAATTTTCTGTGGGTTCATCAGTAAAACTTTTGACATTAAACATTCTCAATTTATCCATCATTAATTTAAAATGATTGATTAGCACAGCTTTAAGATGCCAGTCTGTTATGTTGTTCGCTAATATAGCTAAATCTTACCGGTAGTCATTACAGGTCAGAAAAACTGCTTGTACACCCTTGGTCCACTCCAATTATTTCCACATATTCCTCTCCTTTTGACACACAGCCAGAACATCTGTAAGACTCCTGACTTGGTTTTCCACCATCTTCACCCCTCTAACCTCTCCATCACTTTCTTACTTCTTTTCTCCATCTAGCTGCTGACTCATGCCTTCTCCCCATTTCCTTCTCACCATCCTATCCATCATCCATCCAGCTCTTGCTTTCTTGCTGAATCACATAATTTGTCTTCCACTTTTCTCTCTGCGGCCCTCTCAAGGTTCCTCATGAATAACTGCTGACATATCGCCATTCTTTCTTTTTCTTTTCCTCTCACTCTCTTTCACTTATCTCACCATCCTGAGTTTAATTTGTAGAATTGCCGACAGAGTATCTGAGGTCTGAGTGTTTGGTGGAGTAAAACATCCAGGCAGAATCTCCTCCCAGACCTTATCCCGCAACCGCGAGCCCAGACCGAGCCTCAGAGTTTAATCTAGCACACGGTCCAGGAATTTAATCCAGAACCGAGCTCAATCAACCAGAAAATGTGACGTGTGAAAGACCCAAAAAGCCATGAAACCAGAGCCCAGACACCTGCTTTGGCACCAGGATCTTGAGGAGGGAGGGGGGTAATTTCAGTCATTCTTCCACCACATGGTTTTGTGGAACACTCCAGATGACGACCCACAAACCAGAGCTTTACTTTTGCAGTCGAAACCAAAGAAAAAAAAAAAAAAGAAAAACCATAACCCAGCAGTTGTTGGACTGAAACGTATCTGAATTCTCCTTCGTTCACCTGTTATTTTTTGCTATTTTATTTCTTTACAGCCACGAAAATGAACAACCAAAAAAAACCAGACATCTGGTACTAGAGCTGAGCCCGTTTTGGTCTGTATTTCCCCTTTTATTTATGGGACAGAAACAGAACCATGCAAATGGGCCTGGGGGAGCTGGACCCTAGCATATGCTCCTCACCGCAGGAGAGGAAAAATAAATGTACGCCAAACCCTAAAAACCTAAACTAATGTAGGAGCACTCTGAATACGTAATTACCCATTCAGTATATCCGTGCTGAATGTCTGAATTTTCTATGCCCTAATGTAAGATAAAACAGTTATTTTTGATAGAATAGCTTGAACAGACTGTGGTAGTGAGAGAAACATAAGCCTTGACACATGGAGAAGTGGGACATGTTTACAGATAAGACACATTATAGCGGTGTAGATAATATCGATTCATTTATTAAGTCAATGTAGGGTGCAGTAAAGAAGGAGGTGATAATGAGAGAAATAAAGCCGGCCAATGAAAGAATGACAGAGTGGCAGAAATGACTGTGTAATTTTTTGTATGATATGGAAACAATTACCTCTTGGCAGGGAGGGTTTGGCATAGCGTAGCAGATCTGCTGTGTCAAGGATAGTCATTTCCAGTGTGCCTGCTGGTGTCTTCTCTAACTTACATTATGTTTTTGTGTTTTATTGAACTCATGCTCATGCACCCAGCTCTCAAAGGAAAGCAGATGATTAGAAAAAAAAAAAGTCTAAGTGGAAAAAAGACAATTAGAAGAACAGAGGTAGAAGAGACAGAACGGGAGGTTTCAGTCCCTACATGGCCCCACAATGGTCTGTCTGCTTGGACTATGCCCATTCTAACTGCAGTTCTGTAACAGGAAGTGTATGTGATTCTGTATTTGAGAGAGAGCACCTGTGCTTGTGCACATATAGTGCCTGTAAATAATAAAGAACAAAATTAGTATGGTGTATAAGGAAACTTTAACTTCAATTAATTGATTTTTCTTTGGGCCATTTGGGGGCAGCAGAACAAGCTGTAAACACAAAATCAACATATCACCACCTTATAAAGTAGAACAGATACAAGGCAATGTTAGCATTCATCAGGGGTTGTGATTCTGGCCACCTGATTAATGTAAGTCTAACATTTACTCTCCTTCCAGTCTCTGTTTTGGTTTAGACCAATCCATATAGAAAATATCTGTATTTTCTAGCTGCTAGATGCCCACCATCTAGCGACAGCTAACGTGATGCTGGTCAGGTAGTGTACAGTAGCTTTTTATCAGAGATTTCATGCTAAAAACACTGATGAGATCCTTGAGAGTGCACCGAACCAGTAAAGCTGCAGGACAGGAGATAACAATAGTGAGCTAGAAGAAGCTATTACGCTCCACAGAGCTGAAATAAAGTTTTTTTTTCAGCTCTATGGAGCTGGGCGATAATTCTCTATGGGTTTGTCAGCGCAGGGGACCCCCTTTCACATTACAAACAGTGATTTAATACGTTCTTGACATAGAGATATTCACTAAAGCACAAAGTACTATCCTATCCTAGTTATTATGAGTTGGGTCTTCTTTTTGTAGTTTAAGCAATAATTTCTATCAGTTATTACATCATTGAACTCAAAGGAATTGCTGAAATCTGGGAACCCACCAACATTGCTACAAAATGCAATAAGTCAAAATTAGACGATCAGACATCTTGTAAACAAGAAACAGTTTAGCCAGTTTATCTATTTTGGAAGTAAAACCCCAAAAAAAAAAAAAAAAAAAATTCTAATAGCGCAACAAAACTGCAGCTATGGCAGGCAGGTTTGGTCAAAGTTTTCCTAGAAGTCAGTCGGTAAACTATACTGGATGTTGACAATAGATTGATTGTACAATTCAATTTAGTTTTTTCTTTCAAATAAGTTTTGGTAACCTGGAAGTTTGTTAAAATTGTGTAGTGTTTGACCACTCATATTCTAGACTTCTACACTTCTTTTCGGTAATGTTACCATTGACCCAGAATTTATGAAATATAATGTTGTTATTACCAGTAGAAACAATGGGAAAACAATGAAAATGTTGCATAAAACGTTATATGATTTGGCATACAGTAGGTGCTTTGGACTGTTGTGTATGTGTGAGTCTGAGAGTGTTTATTCCTAGTCCTACTGGGGTGAACTCTAAAGATCACTTTTAATCGGTCTATGGGGTATCATTCATCATGGAATGTGTTTTATGGCTGAAATATGCAGTTTTAGGCACAAGCCTATAATGCACAGCAGTAAGGTTGTGCATCATCCTGCATTAAACTGATATCCCTTTCACCCTGGAGCACCTATCACAACCTGCGGGTCTGGTCATTCATCAAGGACTTCTTCTGCCCCCCCCCCCCCCCCCGCTCACTTCCTTTACAGCTGCACCTTACACTCTCTCTCTAAATTTGTAGGTACGGTAGTGTAAATGCACTGTGAAGTATACTGTACTTAATGGCATGGGTCATAATCCCAAAAAATAAAAAAGTCTGTTGTAAAGGCTGTATATTTTTTACCGCTACATGATTCAGGAGTACTTGGCCGTTTTTGCAGTAATCATTACTTGAAATTAATTAGTTCACTGTGGTCTCTTGCCCCACCCTACACTTACTGCAAATAGATACCCACAACTGCACCATTACAACCACTATTTCCTCTCAGGAAATGCATTAGGACTCTGATTGGCTCGAGTGTCTGTCTGGCCCAGGATGAGACAAATCTGATTGGCAGGGAGGCAAAGGGCCTCAGCCAGAGCACTCTGCAGGGGGCAGTGCTGAGAACACAGATTCTGCAGTCACCCACACCTACACACACATTCATTCAGAATCAGTACAGCACATCCTGTCCTTCCAGATTCTGATAAAGCCTCCAGGGTTGGTAGCTTAGAAGATTACAGCAACGTTTTTATTTGATTTTTTTCCAAGGGAAAGATTTGGCTGGTTGACATGCACAAACAGTCACAGGGAGAGAGTATAGCTTGACTTGTATGCAGAATGCCAAGTCCTTTTTCTCTTAGTAGAACACAACCATCCAAACTAGAAGCTTTGGACTGGAAGGGGGGTATAAAGTTAGGATCTGGTTACTGTCTTATTATTAACTTTTTTGACAATTTAGCTTTTTAAAAGAATAAATCAGGATTTGTCAGGAGGTAATGCCTAGTTACCATGACAGTAAACAACAGTAACATGTGGATGCGTTTGTGAAGGCAAAGCTCGTAAGCAAAATTAAAGTTGTGCAAAACAATAAAAAAATGATCTAATAAAATGGAGCAGGGGGAAAGCAGATGATGTACAGTTGGAATTCACTTAGCTAGTTACAATATTTTTAGTGTTTTGGTCAGTGAAAACTGTGACTAAAAATATTTGTTGATTACTTTTTCCAGGATGAAAATGAGAACAAAGAGTACTAAATATAAAGTTCCCTTTGATGACAAAAATGCTAAACTGTATATGTTACATTTTTGGTCAATTAATAATAATGAAATGATAATGTGACATGATGCGATTAGTCAAATGAACTACAATGCAGTATTACTCAATGACCTAAATGCATCTGGAAAAACACACATTGCAGTTCCTGATTGGTAAAACGGCAGGCTACTGCTTGACTTGTGCTAATAAGCAGCATCTTTCATTTTCACCTTTCTGGTTAACATTATGTCTTCTTCTTGAAAAAAGTAAGCGTTTTTGTGAGCCATTACAATGAGCCATAGAGTATGCGGGTGTAATGTTAAGTCTTACTTTACTTTAATTAAAGTAACTTTACTTAAAGTCTGCAGTTTTGTTTTTTTGTGTGTGTGTGTTTATAGGCTATCACTTGGAATTAGTGAAAGATTAATGCTGACGCTGCATCTAAAACAGTTTCCATTAATGTTATCTGACATTTTAGCTGATTTTCTAAAGCTGAACCCAGACAGTGAACAGTATTTTGGTAGACAAGCGAGGGAATCCAGCTCCTGAACGATCACGCTGCTCTGCAGGAGAGAGCAGGTGGCAAAGTGAGCAAGACTGACTTTGGGTGACAGGTTTGATCAAGCAAGTAAACAAAAGTTTGACTAAACCTCTAATTAAATTTAAAAAAAAAATTAAGATGCATTCTCGTCAAAAGACTAAGAGTAAAACTAAAACAAAATCAGTTGCCAAACTGTATAGTGTATCTTAGCAGACATATGTATGTTGACTATAGTTCTCTTTTTGGTTTTCAACTTTGCCATGGAGCTCATTTGCTTTCTGAAAAACCCAGCACAGCAGCTCTAAAAAATGTTTCTCTAACTAAAACTACAGACTGCTGACTCCTCCAGGTCAGAGGTGTAGCGTTACACTTTGGCTGTCAGACAAACTGCTCAGACTCACACAATAACGACACGACGCAGTGTGCGGATGGATGGAGGGACAGACAGAGGAGGAGAGCTGGAGGAATTTAGAAACATGCAGAATGAGAGAAGGAGGAAAAGGTGGTGGGGGCTGGGAATATTGGAATGGGATTAAAGCATGACAGGTATAGATAGCAATGGAGAAAAACTGGTAAAACGTGGGACAATGATGTCCTCCCTGGGCTGATTTATCTGCACAGTCAAAGGAAAGCAGCTTTTGTGGGCACAGCTGAGGGTGGAAGTCATGTTCTACACCATCCTCTCTTTCTCTCGCTTATTTTCCCACATATGGATGTGATTTCTAGTAATCTTTCAGGCTTTATGAAATGACAGCCAGACAGAGAGATTGAGGAATTCTGTTTTCTTGCCAGAACATGACACTCGGATACAAGATGTTGTGGCTGACAAAGTGTGTACTGACAAACAAAATGACAGTTCGGAGTCTTCCTTGTTGCATGTTTTGAGCTCAGCTTGGTTTTTTGAAACGTTGCCCTCTGTCACCATTCTCCCTTGCCTCTCCTGGTTATTACTCTTTAAATACTGAATGTCAATCAAATGGCAATAACCTTAAGAGGTGAGTTGGAATTGGGAATGTGGAAATTTGAGGATTGATGTTGGCTTCCCTGACATGCCATCCAACTACAGTAAAGTACCCCAAAGCAGGAGTGTGAAACTGGATTGAGATGGAGGAAAGGCAGGCTGGAGAGCTAAAGGCCCATACCGATCGTTTAAGGAAAAGAAAGAAGTAAATGTTCCGAAAATAAACCACAGAAATTATTGCAACCCCTGGGAAACTTGTTAAAAGCTCATAAAACTAAAGTCCACTATAATACATGAAGCTATAATGGGGATCCATTTCACAGATTTGGTTTTTTTGTTTTTTTTTTTTTTTTGGAGAGTATTTTTTCTTTTCTTTTCAACAGGACGTGGCAACTTAATGAGAGAATGGCAGCCTCAAGTGTTACAGTGCATGAGTCCTGTAGGCAACCCTAGACCCCGAAGCCAGATTGTACAGTAGCGTCTTAGCTATAGATTTGACCTTTGTGTAACTCATATTGCTTGGACTGATAGGCTAGATTTAAATTACAGTCATCTAAGAAATCTTACTTAATACATTTGTTCACAGCATTTTAAAAGATAAATGATGCAACATAAATAATATTTTGGAAAATGAAACTGTACCAGAGTTAAACTAATTTACCCAAACCATTTATTGATGGGAAAGGGCCAATGTGCAGCAGATGGTTCTGTATATTACTCAGAATGGAGCAACAAAACTAAGAGTCTATAGCCACACTAGACACTCTGGAAGGCTGTAATGCTCCTTGTAAAGAAAACCAAACTTTTATAGGTAAACCAAAGTACAAGACAAAAATTGAACTTTTGAACTGATGATGGCTCTAGAAAAAGTCAGGATCACCAAAGTTCACAAAGACCATGAATGTCTGCATCAAGTTGAATTGCAATCCTTTTAACATTTGCTGAGAAATTTCAGTCTGAACTACAAATGGTACTGTGGTACAATGGGGGGGGGGGGGGGGGGGGGTCAGGGCACCACAGAGGTCATTATGAATTAACCTCTGGGGACAACAAATGGCTTTACAAAATATCATGGCAATCCAGGCAAGATTTTGCGAGATGTTTAAGTCTGGACCAAGTGGTGGACCAACTGACTAACCGGTCGGCACTGCCATCCCTAGACCCATGCTGCTAGTGTGGCTAAAAAGTGGGAGATTTACAGTGATAGCAGTAGACTATCTAGCGCAACAAGTGACACCAAACTCTAAAAGAAATGGTTCAAAAAATGTGCAATACAAGTGCAACATAGCATGTGTCTATACTGAGAGGCAGAGAAAAACAGAATGCATTTTCCAAGTTCTATATTGTGTGGCTGCATTCATTATGTATCCAATCAAAGCAGGATGTAGGGCCTCAAGCTAGTGGACCTTGTTAGCTTGTACATAGCATATAAAATGGGTCAGAGGGGTGTCCTTGGATATCAGTTAGAAAAAAACTTCTCTTTACATTTCCAAAAGCGCATTGTCATTGTCAGTCTGCCCCCCCCCCATGATCTAACATCATGAGTGAGGGAGGTGTAGGTGAAGGAAAACAATGCTCTGCAGCTTCAAATCACTGTGCTTCAACTCCATGTTCGCTAAATTCTTGAAATAATATTCAGCTTGCTATTTTTTTCACTCGGACTAACGTCACAATATGAAAGCCAAACAAAGCTAAAGACACTGCCATCACACTTAATTTTTAGAGAAAATTACATCATGTAAGGTCTTCCAAACCTTTGACATAAATACTAGCATATGTACCATACCCTATCAACACTGTATTTTACACTATTTTTCTAGCTTTTCTATATGATGTTAAATAGCTGAGCATAACTGCCTTCAACCTGTACCAGCATGTAATGTTGAAAGCAACAAATGGATTATTAACTGGTTAAAATGTTCTTTAATAGTTTATTAGTCAATGTTAGCCAAAATGCCACTCATCAGCTACAGCAGCATGTTAGCTTGCCTCTGTTTGAGAGATTTTTTAGCAAATTGCAAAACAGGCAACAGCAACAACCTTGTACTGACACTGTTAAACAATGGCATATATATATTCTATTCATTATTTTATCAATGATTTTTAAGAATTTCGGCTTGTATCGTTAATAGTTATCCATTTGCTTGTGTGGTGCGACATTCCAGCATAAAAGAAGTACGAAAAAGTGCCTCTGCAGGGCTTCATCTACCCAAAACTAGCATATCAGAATACACCCACACACACACACGCACACACTGGCCCATGTCCGGACAAATTGGAGCTGAGTATGGTCTGAGTCAGAAGGCAGGGGCAACTTGGCTACCGGGGTCTGCTCAGCGTTCAGCCTAAATGCTTCTGATAGACCTCGCTTGAAAAACGACATGGTGTTGAAGCAGTGGAAATCAAGACCCGCTGGCACAATGTGTTGTTTTAACTGCTGGGCAGGGGGAAGGAGTGAAGGGAGGACCACTAAGAGCAGAACATTCCTCCTCTGCATTGATAGATGGATGTTACCTCTCGCAATTCATCTAGCTCTTGTAAAACACTCACCGAGACAAATTGGGGAGGGAGGGAATGAGTGCTCTCATTTTAGAGCCAGCGTCAAATCTTTTCCAATCCCGTCTTCTTCCTTATTCTTTCTCTTTTCCTTCCCTTTGCTTTCATCTCTCCGTAATACTATATATTTGCCCTACAGAGGGATTATACGTAGTTCTGTAGTTTCAAACTCGTCCATGTAAGATTTTTTTTTCTGCCCAATTCAGTAAATCCCAAAGACAATCTTTGAACATTACAATTTAGTACAAAGTGCTTCATCTATGCTATCTTTCTCTAAAATCTAATTTTGAAACATTAACATATGTTTCTCTCAAACGTAACCTACATGAAAAGATACCCCATAGTGCTTGAATATGGACTTGTATCCTCACAATTTTGAACTTCAGCTCTTGCTCTATTTTTTGCCACTCATGCTCTTTCTGTCTTGATCTTTCACACATTCATCTATATAATAAAGTGCAAACGCCATTAAAAAAAAAATTCTCAAAATCCTGTCATTTCTTCACTCATCTCACCTTTCACTCTCTGTCCTGAACCAGTCCACCCACATCTCTATTTCTCTGTGACTCGAAGGTGATGAGAGCTGTGATTGATCAGCTTTTCCAGCAGGAAATGAGAGGGCATCTCTCAGAGGCCTGTTTAAACAGCGGGTTATATGGTTACAGCGTTGTTCCAGGACAGCCTTTCACGTGACGGGTCGAACTGCGTTGCTAATCCAACCGACGTGAGTCATAGTTCCCTACCAGGTCCTCATCTCTGAGGTGTTCCTTGCATGCAAGCATGTGCATGTGCAAAGAAACATCAGTGTCATTTGTGGATGCTTGCTTGCACTGCCACGTTTTTGTGTTTGCATGTATGCCAGTTTTTGATGTTGTGTGTTACTGAGAGATGTATGACAAATCTCCCTAGCAATTATGGCAATTCAAAATCATGACATAGTTGCTTAATTAAAACTATTCTAAAATGATGTCCTTTTACTAACCACTTTTAGGTAGCAAAATTTGATGTGTTTATCTCAATCATTTTGAAGTCCTGTAATGGCTAGAAGATTTTTGAGAAGGATGCAGTTTAATTTGTGGTATCAATATAAGGGTATGATTTAAACCTAAAATAACTGATTTTGATTTTTTTGGCCACTTTTGGCTGCAGAAATGAGCTATAAACACGATACTGATTTATTATCACCTTTTAAATTGATATGGCAAATGTTTTAACAGTTGTCTATTTACACCTCCAGCAGCTTCGAGACAAGATTATCACTCTTTCTAGTCATTGGATGAATGGTAGTCCAGTATTCTCTGACCTTTTAGCTATGGTTTCCTTTCTACCAAGGAGAAAAATCTCCATATATCTTAACATCTCTTTTGCTAAATATTTATTCCTATAATATTCGCTCCTATAAGCCCCACTTTGTTTACAACCTAGGTGCGAACATTTTCACTGTGCTGTTTAGTCCTGGGCAGGTTATTTATAATGGATTTATAACGAGCTATTTGTTCACTGAAAAAAAGCTTCCTGCTGCGACCAGAAACAAAGCTGATGAGAACCGTGAGACTCAACCAAAATAGTAAGGATTGTAGGCTGTAAAACCAAAACAGTGAGTTAAAAAATGTTAAAGCCACCCGTAGAGCTGAGGGGAACTGCAAATTCTGTGATAATTATGCACTCGTCACTAAGGGCAACTGCTTTCACATTACATGTAGTTATTTTTCTAGCAGCTTTACATTTTCACTTTTTAATGGGATACCAATACTACCCTTTGCAATGTTAGGCTGATTCCCCTTTTATTCCAGGTTTCAACATTTTTACATTTTCCACCTACTTCAGTTTCATTCCCATGAGGGTGGGAAAGCATCTGAAACAACAGTCGTAGGACAGTTAAACTCTCCATTGAACACCAGACTTATAAAATTGTGGGTGAGCAGCTTTCTTTGCAGGTATGTCAGACGTAACAATCCCGCGGCAGTAAAACGATAGCCTGAGCTTCGTCATACTACAAGTGGATGACACTGACAGGCTGATATCAGATTTTTACTACAAAGCCAATATTAGCCAATATATTGGCAAAGTAATTTATTTGTCTAACCTGAGAGTCTGATTTTACTCTTTATGATACACGAGTTTTAGATGATAAATAACCAATATTTGCTGCCAGTTGGTTTCTCCAAATAATTAATCATGTGAAGTACACTGGAAAGAAAAATTAAAAATAGCCATTTGTGTCCAAGTTTTTCTATTTTGCCCTTTACTCTTACAGCAGGGAGTAGTGAGCTGAAACTTTTCAAGAGCACTAATTCTCAGTGAATGCAGTTTTCTCTCTTACAGATCTTGATATATGCAGCAAAAAAATACATTGTGATTGTTCCATACACTAAGAATGTGGTTTGAGATCCTGGTAGTGCTGCTGAGGCAGCATTGTTACTGTCTGGCTTAACTTCCTCATCTGCCACTATGATACATGCTCACTGTTAATTAAACGGAATCCACACACACACACACACACACACACACACACACACACATCCGAATCCAGGCGAAAATTTAACCAGAGCAATTAGGGTCTGGACGTTCCCGGCATCCACATTAACATCAGCCCCAAAATACACCTCATCTTGACAATTACAAGCTCAGGGAAAAAAAAAAGAAAAACTGACAGAAGAGGAGACAGGAAAAGAGCTACGGTGAAACGGAGTTTCTTTCTCTTAATTCAAACCAGACTTCTATATCTCTAGCTCTTTTGTGGCTGGTTCTACCTCTGAGGCAGAGCCGGCGCAGCACAGGATACTGGGGAAATAAAACCCACAGTATTATACTCCTCAACACTGCATATTAATCAGCATTTAATAAAAGGAAAATAAATTGCTCTCCACTCCAAATATTATGAGTGTGACGCTACCTTTATTTTCATTTCGCTGCAGGTTTTTCCGCAAAAAATCTAAAATAAACAGCCCTGGTGAAAGAAGGGTAGGATGGAGCGAAGGAGGGATAGAGACGTATGACTGGGGATTTATGTACGTGTGTGTAGAAAAGAAAATCTGAAATGAAATAAACAGAAGTTGATGAGGAGTGGGCTTTTGACACGCCGTGCCTTGCCTTGTTCAGGTTAGAAACTATGGTGGCTATGACTCCAGATCAATTTTTCAGGACACAAAGTTTCCATGTTAGCGGAATGGCTACCTTCCAAAAGGTCTCCTTTTCCACATATATGATTAGGAAAACATGGAAATCACCCCTGAAAATGATTACATTGGCTTCTATAACCTATGAGAGTGAGAAAAACTTCTGAAGTTGTTAAGAGTTATGGATTGATAATGCCTTTGCTGAATGTAAAACTCTGATTAAGTCGTCTTTACAGATTTCAGGTCCTTTTCCAGTAGCAAGTGAGCAGGACAATGCACTTACAGTGGAATGCACAGCTACTATATTTTCTGTTCACTTGTTTTCCGCTGCCACTTATACCCATATATGACTATGTTTAAGTTTAGCAACCCACAAAAATATGAAAAATATTACTTATAACCTATTTTCACCATGTATCTAAATTGATCGAACACTAAAGCATGATTTATATTTGGACCTCACCTTATATGCTGTGTAACTGTTTAGGATCTGGATGGAATTGAATAGTCAACATAGAAAGGTTATAAGTGGGGTTATACATGTCAGAATTGCACTCATACTGCATGATTTTTTTTTTTTTTTTAAACCTGAGATTGTACATATAATGGAAGGAGGCCCGGGTGAATGTAGAGTGGGTCTAAAGTCTATGATTAAAACATGAGAAAGCAAAAATGAGCCATAATAGTTTGTTGGGTCATTTGGTATTAATTAAAAATAATTAAACTCTTCTTCTTTTTGTTTTTTTTGTTTTTTTTTTCCCCAGGAATTACCACATATGTACTGGGAGTGTCCTGGTGTTGTATGGTCTTCCACTCCATCTTACTTACTTAACTTAGAAAATACCTCCTTGCCCCAAATTATCACTATTGAACTATGATTCTTCTTTGACAATAATGTATCTGTTTTTCTGATTTCCTGGTTTGACTGCTGTGAAAAAATTAAACAAAAAAAAACAAAAACAAAAACAACTATTAGCTGTTCAATGAATCCACCATATTCTCTTGACCACAACCAACGTCTAAATTTTATTTCTTGATGCACTTTATATGGAACGCTTGCAGAACGTTGCCAGGGCAGGGATGGAAATAAAAAATAATTAAAAAAAAATAAATAAATAGGGGGCACAACGTTTGGTGTGGGGACACACAGTATACTGTACTGTATATCACTATATTTATGTGGCTATACTATATCATCTTGCTACACCTATACAGTGTGTATGTTTAAAGGATGTAGTAACAGCAATAAAAATGTGATCACATTAAAAAGAAAAAAAAAAAACATCGGGGTAAGACTTGGACTCCCCCAATTCAGCATTTATAAGGAGTAGTTAAATATTTAATAAATGGTTTATTATAAACTATAGCTGTAAGCAGCCAGAATGAGATTTTAAGTGTTTATTAATGTACAGTATCTGTCAACATTCATTATTTCCCCCCATGAAGATTTAGTTTATATCATTACAACTGTGTTTTACTATATTGTCATTCATTATCTGTTTATACACCCTCCACTAATGAATGCCCAATAGGAGTTATACTTTTTCACAACTACATTAATAAACACATGTGCTTGCAACTAAATGATAGTCTGTTATAAACAAAAAGCTTTGCAACACCAGTCAAGTTTTATCCTGCACAGACTGATAAATCTGCTGAAAACTGATGAAATGTGGTAGGAGTTACTTTATGTTAGCATATAAATTATTGGTTTCCATTTTGGCAAATCAACATCCGGGAAAGTCATGCTGCTTGGGCGTGTTGGGAGGGGGTGATTATTAATCCAAACTCATTTACATCCCAATGAGGCAGATAGGGCAGACAGAAAGAAGCCCAGATAGAAGATTAGGTAACAACTTCTGCTGTCAGAAGACGTTTTGCATGTGGCTGCTGAGCTGCGGGCGACAGCAGAAGCTCTGGTTGCACGGAGCAGCGCCCACGTGTCAATGTGTAAAGGTGACACGGAGCGCCACTGGAGAAGGTCAAATTTGCCCAGTTGACATGCTGTAGATAAGCAAAGGTTAAAATAAAGCTTTAACTATACTTTAGGTCAGCTCTGGTTTTGGAGCCACAAGATTCCGCCTCTCAACAACTCGGCCAAAAATGCAGGGAAAACTGTATGTGCAGCATTAAAATTAAAGCATGTATACTGTGCGGACACACCTCTGTTCATAAAAGGGATCCATGAGTGTGAACAAGTCCAACACACACTCACTCAGATGCCACACTGCACACACGCTGACACACAGCAGCCCTTTTACCTGCGGGCTCAGCTCTTGCCCCAAGCCCAGTCTCAAGTTACCTGTTTTTCTTCGTGTGAGTGTAAAGTGTATTCATATGCTCTTAAGAGGGCTGAGATTGGAAGGAGACTGTTTTCGCAGTGATAAAAATCACTTGGCACCTAGTGAGGAGCCGGCATCGCAGCACAGGACAGGACAGCACAGAATAGAACAGCACATCGCAGAGTTGCGCAGCATGGCTCTGGCACCGCGTCAGTGTACACAGGCAGGAGAGGAGGACGAGCCACACGTGGGTCTGAGGCAATATCAGACCCTGCTACTTAACCACCAGGCTAATAGGTTTCAGACTTTATTTTCAGAAGGAAAAAGGGTAAACACTGAAAATAAATAGAAAAATACCTTTATTTAAGAAAATCTTGTGACCATTGCAAATTCACATCAGTACAGTAGCAGCCACTGTAAAGGCTTCACTGATTTTATCCTTTATCTGTGCGACACAAGTAGGCCAGATCGTTCTTACCTGTTAGGAGGAAATTTAAAATAGTATGTTCAAACACAAAAATTTGGTCTCTGAAGCAGGCCATTACCACTCCACTGAAAATGAAGTCTTGGGGACTAGGGCAGTCAGCAAGCATCAGTGGTGGAAAGTATTGTACTTGAGTGCAGTTTTTGGGTTTCCTTCACCAAGCATCTCTATATCTTTCCACTTTCTACCTAGACTCTACTACAACTTAATGCAAAATATAGTACTTATTCCACTACATTTATTCGACAGCTATAGTTGCTAGTTATTTGGAAGATAAAGATTTTACATACAAAACATATGATAACCTTATAAAATATGATGCAGTGTTATACGTTAAACTATCCAGCAGTGGAAAAAAAAAATCTTAATTGCCTCAACCACATGCTGCAAAGATTTTTAATGCACCCGCGATGTTATAATAATAATAAACACGCAAAACAGCCATTTATCTGCACTCTTTTTACTTTTGATCATTTATTTACGATTTGATAATTTTTAATTAATGCTATATTATACTCCAATATTTTACCTTTCACTCAACTATGTTTTTCTGAAAGCTATAGTTACCAGTAATTTTGAAACTGAAGATTTAAATACAAAAATACGATGGTCTTATAAAATATTTTACAGATGAAACTACCCAACAGCACATAGTTAAAATTAGCTCAACCTCAACCAGCTAAATCCTTAAATGCAAATGCATTTGTGATAATAATCCAATAAAATACTATAAACTGGAAGTAACACAAGGTATTTTTTCTGCATAATGAGCACTTTTACTTTTGATACTTAGAGTGAGATTATGTAACTTTTGCTGAACTGCAGGAACTGTGGCCACAAGAGAGTGAGAGTAAGGGGAACACAAGCAGGACTAACATGTCCTCTGCTAAAGTTGTTTATTTCTTCCTTTATTCTTGTAATAAAACTGGTGACAGTTTTATCTTGCTAAAGCATACTTTAATAGTAGCAGAAGTAGAGAAGAGTTGTAAAGTCCACAAACTGACTGAGTAATGTCAGTTACACATCCATAAAGTTCCCTAACATTAGCCACTGGTCATACCAGATCATGTAAGGCTGTAGCAGCAAAACCTGTGAGTGTATTGAACTATGCCAAGTTGTCTTTAGTTGCCAATGAATTTAACTTTTCATTTGTAATAGGAAAATTGTGTTATTTCTTCTTTCAAAGTTACACAATCTTTCTTTAAATGACATATTTTGTTGATGATACTTCTGCACTCTTGCTTGAAGAATTATAAATCAGGACTTTTATTTTTACATGGTGGTACAGCTAGTTTTACTTCTTCTAACACTGGCTAGTGTACAGTAGAAATCAGAAGTTTCACAATGGCTAAAACTTGACCCCCTTTCTGGGATCATTTTCTCTCCTTCATGACTTCAAGAGAGCCCGCTCTGTGCGTCCCACAAAGGGCATTTGTGCTACAAAACCCTGCATGGCTCTATGTTGTCTTATGGGAAGTTGTCTAAGCTTCCTGTAAGCCTGTATTACCCGGACAGACGTCAAAAGGTTTTAGCTTGTGTTTTTCCTGTGCATTAACACTATGAACAGAACCAAACGAGTTTATTAAAAAGTGCTAATTCCAAGCAAACATCAGTGATTGCCAAAATAAAGGTCTTTGATATGAAACAGTGCTGATATATGTTGGGCCGACGCTTGGGAATACCTCTGTGTAGGTATGCATGTGAGCAGTAGCACCGTTACTGGAGTGGTCTGACGTTCCTCCTCACTGCTCACCCAGTCAGCTGATAGTGGGCTCTTTTCTGCACTGTTTGCAGAAGCTTTGGTCTAGACTTCCTTATTAGACTCTTAAACTTGAGTTGCATGACAAATATAAGGCGCCACACAATGCCAAGTGCAGGCTAAAGGTGAGGGATTAACTGCAATAAGCCAACACTTTCCCCCTCTCCACACACAGACTCAATGTGAAATGTGTCCTACTGGCAGAGGTAAATTGAATACTTAAGCTCGGCACACGTGGGTCTCCATATCTTCACTCACAGCCACCTACATCGCCACTCGAACAGCCAAACCACACGGCTGAATGAGCCTATGAGATAGACAGAGTGCTTACTGTATGTATGGCACTCTGCTACTCCACCGCTCACTCACCACAGTGGGCTGGTACTCATGGAGGAGGACCCAGTGACAGGGGGCCAGTGTTGCCTTTAGCCTTGGGTCATTTGCCGTGAAGGATTCAGCCATTATTCCGTCACGGTTTAATTCGAATAGGTTCTTCTTCTTTGTCGCACTCTGACTGTCGTTCTCTTTCAATCTTCACGAAAGTGATACCTCTGTCTCCCTTCCTGTCTTTCCTCTGAGTGACAATATTTGAATCCTCAGATGGCCCTGCAGTATCAGTTCCTTCCTGAACAAGCTGACACTCTCTCCACCCTGTCTCGTTCTCTCTACCTGATGAGAAAGACGTCAGCGGACATTCCTGCATTCCTGGGTGTTAGATGCCGCTTTAATAACAACCCCAGAGACAGAAACATGATCACTTTCAATGTGTTCCACTCTCTGTTTGACTCAGTCTTCTTCCCATTCTTAGTGTTTCTCTGTCTTTGTTTCTCTTTGCGTGTTCAGTCACAGTGAAACCTCCACCATTTTCTCCTGACACAGAAAGCCATAGAAGACAGCACGGCAGCGTACACACTGGCATCATAAGGAAGGCTAATCTGGCATCATGACTGCACACTGTTTACCTGGCACGCTCTTCTTCAGCGGTCACGTCCGCCCACCCTCGTCACCCTTGAGTCAACATCCCCATTACTTCCCAACGTCGTCCGGTCTCCATCCAGCATCCAAGGCCAAGTTCCTCCTTTGGCTCCCAAGAGGCAGCTCACTGGCCCTGGGTACAGCTGAGCCATGAGGCCAGGGTCAGCAGAGGTAAGGAGGAAGTAACTGGAGATTTTTAATTATGAGCCTCAGTGGTGCGATGAGCATCTCAGCTCATGGTTCCAAGGACTGAACAAACCAGGGCTTAGTAGGGTTCCTGAGTTTTACAGACTAGGCCTTAAAGCAGCACTTGGCCAGGATTTGATGTAAAAATACATCCATCTTTTCCAGCTAAATCAAAAATTGAGGCAGCTTAAGAAAAGACTGTGCCATCCTCTGTAATTAAGACCCTGTGGATAAACCCTATTTGCCTAAATTATGGGTATGGTCACTGGCTTGAAATCTAATTGGAACACGGGAAATGTCGAATCAAACCAGGGAGATGTAAAACTGTCCCTTAAGCAGCAAGAAGCCATGTGCTCAGTCCAGAGAAAGCTGGGTATAACAAACCTTTTCATTATCTCCACCTTTTTTAAGTCTGAGAAATCTACAGAAATCTGCGTGTCATTACAGGATTTTTAGCAAATTGTCTAATGCCCAGTTATCTCTCGGTGGCCAACAGACTATAAAAATAAAAAAAAATCTGCTATCCAACCAGCATCCAGAAGAGTCCAAATTAATTTAGCTTTGCTCCCTTGCTTAACACATCTTGATTATCTCTTCTCTTATCAAGTGATAGAACAAATTCTTTTTTTGTGTTGTAGCTGTGACATTGAGCTGCCATGATGAGGAGCAACTCACTTTTGTGGATTAACAACATCCAGACCTTCTTGGCATTATAAAGATGGTATCAAGAAAGACATCCTGGTGAGCCGTATTAGGAGATATTGCTCCTGTCATAACTTTGGATGCGGTGTATTTACAGCAACTCATTTTTGAGAGAATAAATGGAGGATTCAGTATGCCACCTAACTGGGGGGGGGCAATTCTCTTACTTACAGTAAGAGAATTTTGCATCAGACTTCAACTCAAAAAGTCCCCTTAGATTAAGCCGTCTAGCTGATAAGGATGACCTCTCGTTGCACACCCTCCTTCCCCCAGTCCGGTCCTCTTCGTGCTCTGTGAGGGTTACGCTAAAGACATTTTGATTTCAGGAAATCAGACTGGGCAATTTCCTATTGCCGCACGTGTTACAGACAAGACAGTTCGGAGACGGGAGAGTGGTACTGATACATTGTAAAGAAAGAAGTATGACCTATATGGGTACAGAATACTGGCACTAAGCAAACAGTGGGAGAAAATCCAGCATAAAGTTATTATTGAGCCTAAATAGACCAGACTAGGCTGTCGTTTTGACTCAAAATTTTGGAGGGGACATTTTGACTCAGCATTGCAGTAACTACCGATCTCATTTCCTGCCTAGAGCAATGCAAAACGACTTATTGCATGTTCATGAGCTGTATAACGTAAACCATTTGTTGGATTATTTTATTCAAAGCTAATTCAAATGCATACATTTCTAGCTGGTAGTGGAGAACCAGAGCAGTTCATTAAGGTAAATAAGAGAACGGTAATTGAACTGGCAACATTTTTATTGCAAAAACATCACAAAGCTGATGTTTTAAGGGGAACTTAGTAAGGTTTCACTGATGGTTTCAATGACTGAAACAGATGTAGGGGTTTGCCATGTCTTATTGTAGTGGTCACGTCATTTACTACGTAATACCCCTTAAAGCCCCACCAGCCATGACCTCACAAACAATTTGAGAAATTCAAATCAAACCTCAAAAGTCAATTGTTGGTTTAAAAGGTAAAGTAGCGGTAAAAAGTGATTCCTGACAATGGATTTGTTGGCTCCCATCTGAATCTTATTTGGACCGGGCTTGTGCCTCATGAAGACAATCACACAGAGCTCTGTGAGATAAACTCTGCTCAGAGAAGCTTAGTTTGGAATTACATGATCAGGATACTGGAGGAAGAATTTGACAATCTGAAAGCTCATAAGGTGATGAGTCCAGATGTGGCAAATCAGGACCGAACATGGTACCACAGCTGGCTTGTTTTACATTGGCACTCTCACAAAACTAACTGCACTATTTACTGGACCCGGTAACACTTAACACACAATGTAGAAAAAGTGAATCTGATTCTGCTGTGTACTTACTCAAACACACACTCACACATGACGTAATGGTGCATTCACATTGTTTTAGTATGCGGTAGCCAGCACACCACATGTTTATTGCTTTAAATGGGAAAAGTATGTTAAAAGGGCCTGGAAAAACATTGGTGGTAAAATTTCCCAACTTTTGTCTTTAAGACAAATCAAATATTGACAACATCAACTAAATAAAGGACTTTCCGTAAATTCTTGCACCTGCTTCTGTAGTCATGGCTGCCAAAAAATTGACTAAACTGAAAGTACTATTTTAATCTTTCTGAAGTGAAATGTGAAATGAAACATAATGATATTTAGCATTTGTCACAAAGACACGGTCAACTCTTTCTCAGCTGGCTTTCAAAGTGTTTTAAGATGTACACTATTAGAAAGTCACAATTAGCTGTTCAAATCTGGAAATGTGGAATGATGGATGATGGAGCTATGATCAACCACGAACCATTTCAATAACAAACCAAGTGTTTGTTCTCAAACTAAAAGACGAAGCAGAATTATTGCTCCATTGTTGATGTATTACCTCATTTGCTTCTTTGGAATTTCTGCATTGAGTTTTGGATAAAGTGTCGTAAGTGAACAAACAAATGTTCATGATAGTCTCAATTTTTCCTCATCAAGATCATAAGTGCGTTGATTTGTGGAGATTGTTTTCTTGAAAAGCACGTGGAATTAATATAAGATGAAAGCTGGTTTTATTCTTTCTCATCATCACGACGGATAATTTCATAAAAGTCTGCTATGCAATGACACAATTGTAGTTTCAATAAAGAAAAAATTGTATCAACTAACAGCTCACAGTCGAGATAATAATGGATGTTTCTTGTATGTCAGAACAGACTTACTCATTTTAACCACACACCTCATTTTTTTTAAAATAACAAAACCCTACAGAACCATTAAAAGCAGCAACGTAATACTGCGTGTGTGCCTCAGAAATGCTCTCACTTCTGTTACAGTCTACAGCAATCCCAAGTAACATTAAGGGGGCACATGGCTTTGGCACACAGACCCGGGACACACGACAGAGAATAGACGCTCGGCACGCACTGTCGCTGCATGCGCTCTGCATTATGAAAGCCTGGTTCCCTCAGTGTTTCACCGAACTGCAGCGGTTAGAGTCAGCTGCCTCCGGTTCCCCTGCTTCTCTCACTTCACACCGTCTCTGCTATTTCGCACTCACGAAAAGGAAATTCACTGTATCCTATAGTTTCTGCCCTGCTCTCTTCCCTCATTAGATGGATTGCGATGGAATTTTTCTATTACTTTTAAGATCCCCCAAGAATGAATTCTAATGTTATTGATCTCCTGACTCTTCATCAGGCACTATTATCAGGTCACATTTTCAGTTTTCCTTTTAACTGAGTGTATGACCAATCACATCCACAAAACTATTAGTTGTACTTTATGTTTAGGGCTAATTACCAGATGCTAGCATGGTAAGTTGGTTAACATTGCAAATACTTTACCTGCTAAACATCGGCATGCTATCATTGCAATTGTGAGCAAATTGCCGTGCGGATGTTAGCATTTAGCTTCAAGGGCGTGACCCAAGTACAGGCTCACAAAGCCACTGGTATGGTTATAAACTCTAAGGTTCCACACACAATGTCTGTTGTATCATTTGATGCAGGTTAAGTGACTCCTGTAGCGCTGAAGAAGGTGTAGTCAAGGTAAAGTAGCCACTATGTAAAAAAGAATAGATTTAAATGTTTTGACAAAAATTAGAAAGGCAGTAAAGTTGAAAATCCTGAAGCACCTCATGCTAATAAATATCTGCATGTTATAAATGACTTTTTTTTTTAAAAACAGAACAAATCCAGGCCATCTCACTACAGCATGTTTCTGTAGCTGGTAGCAAGAATATATCTGAACATATGCTTTTTTTTAAAAATGAAACAAATCAAATCTACAGTAACTGATAAGATCCAGTGAAGAAGCCCTTGTGACATAATGTATCTGTATAGTATGAAAGCCAAAGACTCTTCTGCAGCACTAACAGGCGACACAGTAGATGCCTGTACAGGAACTGTACAATGCTATTCCTACCACTCATTGCCAATTAGCTTTTCTGTATAGCAACTTTGGCTTTAACTATTTATGTCATTAAAACTACGACTAAAGTCTTCCTTCCTTTAAAAGTGGTCTTTTAATCCGGATGGCTGTGGTTAAAGCAGGATGGAGGTTTGAGTGGAGGGACGCAGCTGAAGCGAGCCAGCCAAAGCACTGAGATATCATCGCCGTTTCATTAAGTAGATCTCTGTGTGTCTGAGCAGGGTGACTGTGCAGGGAGAGTGAAAGTTTTTCTGTGGGACCACAAAACTGGAAGAATGACAGCAGTGAAATAGCCGCATTAAATGTGGGGAAACAGATTTGGATCCTTATCAAGTAATGATTAAATTTACACATTGAATTATTACCTCAATATTTGGTGTGATTTATATGTGTGTTTTAGGATTTCACGTTGCTTCATGGAATCAACCTTTTATTTTCATCTGCTTTACTTTTCCTGATCCATTACATTTGTCTCCTAACTCATAAATTCACTGATACACTTGCTTTTTACCACTTACGTGTATATGCGTAGACAACGGCTGTGACACTAGCATGTCCACATCCTTGCTTACGCACTTTGTGTGTATCTGGAGGATTAAAAACGTATATCCACTAAAGGGGCAGAAACCATGGCGACACTCGCGGAGGTTGCAATAGTGTTGATTTTAAGATCCCGGCAGAAAAAATGGCAGCGGTGACATTGTAGATTATACGTCAGATGGACAAGCTCTGAGTTACTGTTCAAAGCTTTCAGCATGGTTGTGGTGATCAAAAAACTGCCGCGGACCTTACCGTCCGATACCGACCCCATCGGTAGCGTGCTGAGGTGCACCTCGCGGACGTGTAGCGTTAATTCCGAGGACACGCACAGCCAACGCCTTCAAGTAGTGTAGAACATGTGAGTTAGCCATGATGCAAATGTGTGGTTAAAAGCAAGTATATCGGTGGCTTAGAGGGGATGAGATGAGATTTTTGCAGATCGTCATTACTGAAGCCTACCAGACTCCACTTAGTGATTCTGTATGTCTGCCTCTCCCTCACGTTACACTGTGTTGCACCTGGTTTGTGCTAAATAATGTGGTGTAGTTGGTCACACGTGCTCTTATGCCAGGAGCTAGGCCTTCTGCACAGAGGACATTTAGACTTTTCATAGTAGAAAAAGCAGTGCCTCAATAAGCTGCAAATTTGAGCCACCAAGCACAATACAAACATCTTGAAAACGAATCATTAAGGGAACCTAAGAGAGCAGCTTTGTTGTCGAACACAAGATTCAACTTTAACAGAAAACCTTAACTTGAGCTCCGCTTACTAGCTTTTGCTGTTATCTACCATTGGTTGGTTAAAAAATGGCTAATTTGGAGCTTGAAACCGCTGTCAGATCCCTCCTCCCTGGATCTGACTCCGAGATGCTGTTGAAAGCTCCAGGAAAAGGTAGCGAGTGGCGCTTGAGTTAGGATTTGCATCTAACTTTTTTCTGCTGCTGCTGTCTCATTCAGGTCTGCTATGTGACTAAGATTTAATCTGAATGGAATTTAATGAGATATTTTGTTTGTTTTTTTTATATACAGTGGAAATTGGCTCACATTTGCATGCGTGAAAATATCCTTCACCTGACAAATCAGAAAACTGCATAGTAAGGATGTTTTTTTACATACAGTTTTTACACAATAAAATACAATAATAATAATAATAATAATAATTAAAAATAATAATAACCATCATTATCATTATTATTATTACTATTATTACAACGTGTATTTCAGCCACATTTCATCTTGATGAGGCAGGGTTTGTCAGTGAAGTTGCAATGTTAATGCAGCTAAGATTAGATCTGTCTCCACCTGACACCAAATAACCCTCAAAAACATCAGATCATTACACACTGCGAGGGACCAATTACCACGAACCGCAACTGTAAAGACAGAGAAAGACCCAGAAAGGAAATCGAGCTGCTGGCCAAGACACAGGCTGTTACTGTTACAAAAGAGAGAGAACCAAAAACGCGCTGAGGAATAATTTTAGATGTCTGCCCCCCTCCCTCACCACCCCATCCTACCTCCTGAACAATTCAATAAGCTGTAAAAATGTGCTGCGTTATGGTTGGACGTCCCGTGCTGCTCAGAGTAGTGTTTCGCTGCATCAGAAGTTTTCTCCCTCAATGCCCGCCCGAATCGCGGGTGCTGCTCTCTGTCCAGGGAAGGAAGGAGTTTTCCAGTGGCACGAGCCACCCGCTGACAACTGCCACCCCCCTCAAAAAACCACCCCCTCACACACACACACACACATCCTCCCTCGCCTAAACCCAAACAACTGCTCAGCATTAAGGTGTGGATCTGTCATTAGTTAGCTTGGCCTGGCTGGGTGAGACCATTGTTATTGTTAAAGCGAGGGCTGTTTGCACAAGCCATATCTTCGGAGGGAAATGGTACTCCTCTGCGGCTTTTTCGACTCTGCCTGAGTGGATTGGGTTTCCTCTCGCTTTTCCAACCTCTCGTACAGCGCAGTATGATTCGGTTAATGCACATATTTTAATCAGCAACAACTCAAATTGCTGGGAAATGTGTCCAGGGGCATGAAGTACTCAGATCTGCTTTCTACAGGATTTAGTCTGAAGGAGAGTGTCAACTCTCCACCTTTTGGATGGGAGTATCAGTATCAGCCTAGGTTTTTGCTTTTGAAAGCAAAAAAGGAGGGAAACTGATTTATTGAATAATGGAGTAAAAAACGAAGCTGAGACATGGGTATTGAGAGACAGGCAGCAGAGTTTGGGTCAGTGATGTATGGGAGATAGAGTGATCCCCCTCTGGAGTTTCCTGGGTCTTTCCTAAGTGTTGTTTAAACAGCATGAAGAGCAGAATGACGTTCAGTCAACAGACACCCGGTGCCCAGACACTCAGATCCGAGTGGAACAGACACACACAGGCTCAGGCGACTATTAATCACTGAATCTTCTAAGAATGGCAGCATCACACCTATCTGAAGGCTGCAGGCACCAAGAGATGAGATGCTTTCCTCAGATTCTCTCCACTGCTTTGGCATTGGAATACCCCTCTCACCCTCTTCTATTCTTACTGCTGTCCCTTCACGGCTACTACACAAATTACAGAGTCACCATTTTAGCAAGTGGCAATGATTGCACTTTTTGTTTGGCTTTTTTTGTTTGTTTTTTTTCCCCTCAAAATTTTTCATTGTTGCGGCTATTTTCTCTCAGCTCTGGCGCAGAAAGATGACATCCCCATTCTCACTACCACCTGCCGAGCTCTGGTTGGCGCAGTCGTTTCAGTGAGCAAAACACGAGACCTAGTTCCTGAAGTAGCGCCCTTACAGTGCCACAAACAACGAACCCCTTTTTTGATGTGACAGCTCTATGGTAAAGCTTTGGTTAGGCTTAGGCACGCAAACAAATTGCTTAAGTTTAGGGAAATCATGGGCGGTCATGTTCGGGTTAAAGTAAGTATTTTGTTTTGGTCAGAGGACGTTTGTTGTCATGGTTGCCATAATAAACACATGGTTAAGGTTTTACAATGATCGTGGTCACGGTTAAAAGAAAGAACGCTGTCTATAGGCTGGAAACAGGAAACAAACAGTGGTCTCCTGTGTTAAAGTCCAATGTTTTATCCAGTCATACATCCATCCCGGACCTCCTCCCCAGGCAGACTCTGTCGCCTTATCAAAAACATCACCTGACTTCCTCCTCCTAATCACTACAGCCACTGGCGGGCTTTGTCACTTGAATGTTAACATGTTGTTTTGCGGCGTTTGGTGAAAAGACTGCTGCTGTCTCACACAACCGCTAGATGTCGCTTAACAATAAATGACCTATGCGGTCGTTTTTATGGCAGGGCACGCAATTAGATTTACAGGTCTGGAACTAGGCTACAACAAAAACTTCATTTGCTCTTCCACAGTAAATAAATCTGTAAAGAAATAGTCCCCTGAAAATATTATATAGTGTGAATATAAGATACTGCATGTAGGCCTGAAGGATTCCAAAGGCAAGACAAAACAAAAGCCCCTTCTCTGCTGTTGATTCATATGGTCAGTACGGTCCAAACACATTTTCAGTCCACCAATAATCACTTCATGCTGAGCTTTGGAGCCAAGAGTATGCAATAATAAAACACTGAGGAGCTGTATTTAGTTAGGTTGTAAAGAACATACTGAACAAATGGTTAAGTGGCAGAAAAGTGCTAATCATGGTGCAGCAGTATGAGAAGTTAGCAGTGAGGGTACCATCTTGAAATAATACGCAAACACTCCCTGGAATATCACGAGGTTCTCCTGTTCTTCCGCTTTCTCTCGACAGTGTTTGAATGCAGCACATATCCTCTCTCTGGCTGAAAACAACAGGAATTATGTGAAATGTAGTGTCTTCAGACAGATGCTATCAACTCTCCCAAAAATAATTTCATGGGGTTTTGGTCGTTATACCAGTAAATATACAAGTAGATTATTATGAATATACTGATTTTTTTTTTTTTTTTGGGCAAACGTTTCACCTTTTTAAAAATCTGGATCTGGAGCTACGAAATGTAAAGCAGGGCCGATGGGACTTCCAAAAGAAAAGCAGACATGAGTTTAGCAGTTGACTCCCAATGTTTGCTCAGGTTTTTTACGCTGTAGCTCCAAGTCAAGATGAGAAGTTTCCCAAGACCTCGCCCTGCCTGCCTCTGCCTTCCTTCTGCACTCACCCTCTTTGGCCACCAGAAGAAAAAAAAGACCACAGAATGGACTACACTGTCATCCTACAGTCACTTTGAAACCACAGACAGATCTCTGACAAACTGTGCTGTTATACAAAATTAAAACTTGTTTGAGTGAAATTGGTTGAAAGCGGTCAATTCAAAGAAGACAGTTTGTGAAAGTTCCAGATCTGAAATTAAATATTCACTTTAGAGAGTTGAGCAAACTGAATTTATTATCTAACAGTTGTCATAAGAATAACTTCTTAGAGTCTAACTTGCCTGTGTGACATGTGGAGGAGGAGGAGGAGTGTATTCAAGTGTGTTCAACCATATGTTGGGGTTAGATTTTGTTTTTTCAGTGTTTTTACATTGTTGACAAGATGTCGTGTGGGCGTGGAGGCCTTATCTACTGTCACCATGCGTGTGTATTTAAGTACAGGTGTGTTTGAGGTACGCAGAGCTGCCAGATGACGACTGAGCAGCTGTTCGTCACTGTCCATGTACGAGGACAGGGTTCAATCAGTCTTTTGTTTTCTACAAATATGTGGTTGTCCTTCTCACTAATTGTCTTGTTTTTCTTATTATTACCATTATACTTCTGCTTTTCCTTCTGCCTTTCTCTCCTTCCACTTCCACTTCTGATTTCCCTCCTAGTTCCTCCATCTCACCATCTTCTCCCTCCTTCTTCTTCTTCTTCTAGCTTTTCTTCATTGCAGGCGTCTATTAGCCATATTTACTCTGTCAATAGCAACACCATGTTTTCCACTCGTGTCGCTGCTCTGTGACTCAAAGCTTTCACGCCTGTGTTGCTCTACAAGCAAACACGATTGCGTTTTGGTGGCCTCGTGTAACGGCACGCAGCACGCACGCGACCACAGCGACGTCCCACAAGCTATTAACGCAGAGCCAAATTGCTCCCTTCTATTTGTGTTCAAAGTGAGTATCTTAAATAAGCATGTCTCGTGTAAATAAACTTGCAGGGGAACGAAGGAGTCGGCGATGTTAAGCTCTACTGTTTTGGAGCCACAGGCCTAATTGGTCAGGGAGGAAAAGAATTACTGAGTGATGCAGAGTTTGAACAGTCGGACTAAATGCAAACAAGAAATATAGCGACATTACAGCATCCAGAGACAGTCACATTCTCTTTTAAAACCACAGAAAAAAAGGGAGAAAGAAAAGGCAACCACGATTTTTATCCGCGGCTTTTGGTGTCTGTACGTGCAGCTACATTGGGGCCGAGCAAGCAGCAGTGAAAATAGCTCTACCTGACATCTGTGAGCTATTAAAAGCGACTTCAGGTAGCACATGCTGTCCACATTAGCCTGAACTGAGATTTACATTTCCACATCTCCACAAAGCATAATAAACAATCAAAGGGGGCGTGTGTAGGCAGGTTACCATCAGTGACCACTTCGTGTTACCCTGACTGGAGAGTCGCACTGCGTTTGGCTGAAGAGAACGGACAAAGGAGAGTGTGTGTGTGTGTGTGTGTGTGTGTGTGTGTGCGAACTTGTACCTCTATCTTTGTGGGGACCAGTTTGCGTTTTAGACCTTGGGAGTGAGGACATTTTTGACAGGTCCTAACACAACTTCAACAGGCTGTTTAAGGGTTAAGACTTGGTTTTAGGGTTCAGGTTAGATTCAGGTCTAGGTTAAGATTAGGATAAGGGTCAGGGTTAGGCGTTCAGTATTGATGGTTGAGGTTAGGATGAGGGGCTAGGGAATGCATTATGTCAAAGTGTGTCCTCACATAGATAGAAGTACGTGTGTGCATGTGCGTGTGCAGGGAGGATTTCTGAACAACATATAATCACTCCTAGATGATACACATTAATGCAGTTGTCAGCAGTGGAACGTTACTAAGTACATTTACTCAAGTACTGTATATACTATACTGTGTATAAGTACAATTTTTAGGTACATTTCATGCGTGTTTCTATTTTCTGCAACTGTCTTCTTCTACTCCACTACATTTCAATTGGAAACATTGTACTTTTTACTTCACTACATTAATAGATAAGCCCACTACTTGCAGTCCAGGTTAAGATTTTATATTTAAAACATATGATCAATTTATAAAATGTGTGTTTTCTTATGGATTTAACTGTCCAGCCGTATGTAAAGTAGTTAAAGTAGTTCAGCCTCGACCAGCTACGGCATCAAAAAACCATCAGTTATAATAATACTGTAATATGTGGTAATGTAACTGATGCATAATGAGTATTTTACTTGTTTTATTCTTCATACTTTAAGTACCTTTTGCCAATAATACTGTATTTTGAGATTAAGATTTAAATTGTAGGACTTGTTCTTGTTGGAGTACTTGTTATTTCCCCAGTGACACACAAAAGGCAAAAAGTGTGAGGTGTTTCTTTCCAAAGTGATGTGTAGAAAAGTAGAAAATTAAAACTGTAATGTTCCCGTTAAACAGATACCAGATAAGGTAACACCTTTGTTGATAAATTAAAAGCATATTAAGAGACTGGGCGTGCCAATATTGCCGACATATTTGAAGTAAAGTTTCAAATATCTGTGTAATTCTAAAATGGATGTAAAGTTATAAACACAGTCTAACACAAGGCTGAAAATAGAGACCATTTTATGAGGAACATTTGGTAAAAAGGTGAAAGCAGAAGTTGAGCAGTCAGCAGATTAAACAGAATCCGCCGTTCACCGGATTAATGCTCTGTTGTTGGAATTGAGATGAGCGATAGAAATCAGAAGCTGATGTCTGACAGCAACTGTTGCCCTGCTGCAGTCTGCTGGAGCTCCCCGTCCCTCCTCCTCCTCCTCCTCCTCCTCCTGCTCTAAGCAAGAGGAGAGAGAGAGAGGTAGGTTTGCCGGGTTTCCAGACTGCTGTCTCCCCCTATTGACGAGATGATGTTTCTGTAAGCATGGGGACAAGTGTGGAGAAAGTCACAGAATGTTTTAAAGTAGCAACAGAAACTGTCTATGGCTTTTTAGGATGCTAAATGTAATAAATTGCATAGTTTGACCGATAATCTGTTCTTGTGGTACGATCTTTTACTTGCCACATTATTTTGCAATGAATATATTTCTCTCTCAGCATTTTGCCTTCATAATAAAAACATACTTTTTGTCAATCATAGTATATAAATATTCCGTTACTCTGATTAAATGTTGAAAATCACTCTGTCCCGATACAGCCTTGATGATATCTATAGGAAAATCCAGCAGAATTAAACAGCATATTGTATATACTGGCTGGAGGGGAGTGTGTGTGTGTGTGTGTGTGTGTTAGCGAAAGTGTCTGTGCGTGTCTGTGTGTGTTCTCTGTGCTGGTTAGGAGGGGGGGGGATCAAATTCCTTCAGTTTGGCGTCACATGTTGCCAGCCAATCAGGTTCGGGCTTTCCTGTGCGGCATGGTAACGCTGTTAAAAGCCCGCATGCAAAACGTTTGCAGTTCAAAGCACTCACGCGTTCTGGGGATTGTACTTGGAGACTAGAAAGGAGCTTTTTACCGTTTCATCCTGAAGAGTTGAAAGCAAACTCCTACCAGCTGGCTTGTTTTTGCCATTCCAAGTGCGGATCCATTTGCAGAAAACGCACTCATCCAGGGAGTCTGTCAGAAGCTCGTGCGTAAAGACACTCGCTCTCCAAATCGGTTTTACGCACCGGAGCAGAGGGAGAGAGAGAGAGAGAGAGAGACTCAGCTACTGTTTGTGGTGCATTTCTCTCAGAAAGACTTTACTCAAACTCATTCTGGCAAGGTAAAGTCACTTTCAGAGGCTTTTCCTCTCGCGAGAGTGCGTTAATAACTGCCCCGTTTCACGCGTAATTTGGCACCAAACAGTTTTTCGTATGAATCTCCTCGACCCTTACCTGAAGATGACGGAGGAACAAGACAAGTGTCTCTCTGATGCCCCGAGCCCGAGTATGTCCGAGGACTCCGCGGGCTCTCCGTGCCCGTCCGGCTCGGGCTCCGACACCGAGAACACCCGGCCGTCGGAGAACGGGCTGCTCAGAGCGGACGGGACCCTGGGCGACTTCAAGAAGGACGAGGACGATAAGTTTCCCGCTTGCATCCGCGAGGCTGTGTCCCAGGTGCTCAAGGGCTACGACTGGACCCTGGTGCCTATGCCGGTGCGCGTTAACGGATCTACTAAGAACAAGCCTCACGTTAAGAGACCCATGAACGCCTTCATGGTTTGGGCTCAGGCTGCGCGGAGGAAGCTGGCGGATCAGTACCCGCACCTGCATAACGCGGAGCTCAGCAAAACTCTGGGGAAACTCTGGAGGTAAGTGTGAAAGCTCTGCTTTCCAGTTTTACGCACCGGAGCAGAGGGAGAGAGAGAGAGAGAGAGAGACTCAGCTACTGTTTGTGGTGCATTTCTCTCAGAAAGACTTTACTCAAACTCATTCTGGCAAGGTAAAGTCACTTTCAGAGGCTTTTCCTCTCGCGAGAGTGCGTTAATAACTGCCCCGTTTCACGCGTAATTTGGCACCAAACAGTTTTTCGTATGAATCTCCTCGACCCTTACCTGAAGATGACGGAGGAACAAGACAAGTGTCTCTCTGATGCCCCGAGCCCGAGTATGTCCGAGGACTCCGCGGGCTCTCCGTGCCCGTCCGGCTCGGGCTCCGACACCGAGAACACCCGGCCGTCGGAGAACGGGCTGCTCAGAGCGGACGGGACCCTGGGCGACTTCAAGAAGGACGAGGACGATAAGTTTCCCGCTTGCATCCGCGAGGCTGTGTCCCAGGTGCTCAAGGGCTACGACTGGACCCTGGTGCCTATGCCGGTGCGCGTTAACGGATCTACTAAGAACAAGCCTCACGTTAAGAGACCCATGAACGCCTTCATGGTTTGGGCTCAGGCTGCGCGGAGGAAGCTGGCGGATCAGTACCCGCACCTGCATAACGCGGAGCTCAGCAAAACTCTGGGGAAACTCTGGAGGTAAGTGTGAAAGCTCTGCTTTCCAGTTTTTACGCACCGATCGAGGACGCTGTGTGTGTGTTTGTGTGAATTAATCAATGAATTAACCTGTGTCTTTCCTCAAATTTGCATTTCATATCCTTGTTTAAAACCACACGGTCCTTTGATTCTGAATACTTAACCACCTAATCTCGCTTCTTGTTTTGGAAGTAGCTTATTCAAAGTAGGCTATCGCAAAAGAATCTGTGCAAAGTCCATTAATGGAACTCTTCGCGCACAGGCTTCTCAACGAAGGGGAGAAGCGGCCGTTTGTGGAAGAGGCTGAGCGGCTCCGGGTGCAGCACAAGAAGGATCACCCAGACTACAAATACCAGCCCCGGCGAAGGAAGTCGGTGAAGAACGGACAGAGCGAGGCGGAGGACGGCAGCGAGCAGACGCACATTTCCCCCAATGCCATCTTCAAAGCTCTCCAGCAGGCGGATTCCCCAGCCTCCAGCATGGGAGAGGTGCACTCTCCGGGTGAGCATTCAGGTGAGCAGAGAGAATATCGGCTTTTTTTTTTTCCAGTCCTCTCAGGACGTTTCGAGTATCATTAAAAAAAAAAACCTTCAAAAGGTTTGACGACTCATTCCCTATCCCCGAGCTGGGGTTGAGCGTTACAAAAAAACTTCACACTAAATGAAATAGAAAGCAAAGTCTAATCTGTCCCATTATTATTATTTTTTTTTTTATATCCAGGCTCCCAGGGGCCCCCTACTCCTCCCACCACCCCAAAGACTGATGTCAGCTCAGGCAAGATGGATCTAAAGCGCGAAGGGGGCCTCCGCTCTCTGCCCGATGGCCCCGGCGGGCGCCAGCTCAACATCGATTTCCGCGATGTGGACATCGGGGAGCTCAGCAGCGATGTCATCTCCCACATTGAGACCTTCGACGTCAACGAGTTTGACCAGTACCTGCCGCCAAACGGGCACCCGGGCGTCCCTGGCAACACCACGCCAGTCAGCTACACGGGCAGCTACAGCATCAGCAGCGGCCCCCCGGTCAGCCCACAGGCGGGAGGCGCCGCGGCCTGGATGGCTAAAAGCCAGGGCCAGCAGGGACAGCCGCAGCAGCAGCAGCAGCAGCAGCAGCAGCACACCCTGACCACCCTGGGGGGCAGCGGCGGCTCAGAGGCAGCGCAGGCCCAGCACAGGACCCAGATCAAGACGGAGCAGCTGAGTCCGAGCCACTACAGCGAGCAGCAGGGCTCCCCGCAGCACGTCGCCTACAGCCCCTTCAACCTGCAGCACTACAGCCCCCCCTCCTCCTCCTACCCAGCCATCACCAGGGCGCAGCAGTACGACTACTCCGACCACCAGGGGGGCAGCAACACCGCCTCGTACTACAGCCACGCGGGGGCGGGGCAGGGCTCGGGGCTGTACTCGACTTTCAGCTACATGAGCAGCCCCAGCCAGAGGCCCATGTACACGCCCATAGCCGACAACACGGGGGTGCCCTCCATCCCGCAGAGCAGCCCGCAGCACTGGGAGCAGGCTCCGGTTTACACCCAGCTCACCAGACCCTGAGCCGGCCGGCAGACTGAGAGACAACACACACCCTGACATGTACAGCTACACACATCCAACCATACACACACACACACACACACACACACACACACACTCCAAAACACTTTACACCAGGGAGAGTTCTTCCCCTGAATCAGAAACTTGAATTCAAAGTAGAGGAGAGCTGGACTTGGGATTGGCTCACATCGTGCCTTGCTATTGTATCATGATAGAAACTATATATATTTTTAGAGCGATGAAAAGACTTAAGAAAATCCTCTGTGAGGACTTATTGTTGATATTTCAGTAGGTACTGTGTATGTTCCTTCTTGTTTTTTTCTTCATACGCTGGCAGTTTGTAACCCAGGGGGTGGGGGGAGGCTTAGGGTAATTATTTGTACCTGTAGATATAAAAAACCAAAAGCTTTATATTTTAACCAGTTCAGCAACTAACCACGCATGGTAGTGCAGTACCTGGTTCTCTGTTCAGTTTCATACCAGTTTTTTGTTGTTGTTGCTTACTCTTCTCTGTGCCATTCAGCAAGTATGGTTTGTATTTAAGCTGTTACGCTGTTGATTTTTTTTTTCTTCTCAAGTTATGTGTCACCATCATTGGAAAAGCTATCAGGCCATACAGAGGAAGCCAGAGCGACTAGGTTTCCGATGCTGTGCTGTCCTGACAGGGGGAGACTGCAGCCCCTTTCCAACCTTCTGTGCCTTGGATTTTACATTTTCTCAAACTTTTTCTACGCGTGTTCATTTGTGTGTGTGTGCGCGCGCGCGCTTGTGTGTGTGTGTGTGTGTGCGTGTATGCAATGGCCGCAGCTGAGATTACACTTACCGTCTAACAGCGTGTGTTTGACAGCTACAGGAAGTCACCTTTGACCCCTTGGGTGTCCCCCCCACAGTCTCCCACCATGCTGGTGTCCAATACACTCACCTCAACCTTCCCCCCAGGTCAAAATCCAGTTTTAAAACTTTATTTATTTATTAGCTTTAATTTTATTTCAAAGTAATTATTTTGCATACTATTCTTATAACTAATGGATTGTCCTCTTTGCAATGTAGACGGCATATAATTTCCCCCTTTTTTTAAATTTTGATTTTCAACCCAGGGGGTACTTACGCAAAATGGTACACGCTGTAATCGTCTTTTTTTTGTTGTTTATTTATCTTATCTAAATGTCTATTTTAAGTATGTATTTGCCTTTTTCTGAGGGTCGGGAGGGGGGGCTATCTAACAAAACGTGTACGGATTACTTGTTATTTGTGAATTTCCTTTGAGTTTGACTTTAAACTGGCTGAAAGAACTGGAAAATGCTATCTAAGTTACAAGGTTTTTACAGTTTTTCTGTTAGGCTTTTTTGTTCGACGATCACCAGAGGGACCGTCCTTTCTTTCTGCTCTGCGAGCTCCATTTCCTTTTCTCTCAATATCAAGAAGTGATGTTTCCAATATTCTTTTTTTTTCTTCTGTGATCTTGCCATGTATTTGTACTGTCTTCAAAGAATCTTTTGTATATGTATTTGCAATAAAAAAAGAAAATGCAATGAAAAAATAAAAGAAAGTTTGCCATTTGTCTTTCAGGATAAACCTCAGGCAACATTCAGTTATGCAACATCCCACTGAGGCACCTCTGAATAGATTGTACTTTTAGTGCTTTCTAGTCGGCAGAGTCAGTGAAAGGGTTAAGAGAAGAGTACCAAGAAGCAGGACTAGTGTTTGTTTTCCCAGAAGCCTTGTCCCCCCCCCACCCCTTCATTTTCTCCCTCACTCTCCACCCATCAGCTGGTAGCAGCAGGGGGTTGTGAGAATCTCGGGGACTTGGATGGGGGCGCTCGATATAGGGACTGCTGTAAAACTACTGAAAATGATCAGAATTTATTTCAGTAATGAAAAAAAAAAAAAAGTGGGGTGGACATTAGATAAAATCACATAGATAAAATCCTGGTAGGGGGGGCAGAGATTCAAGCAAACGAGTCTAAAGCGCTAAACTAGACTGCAACACAGACTTTTAGCTCCAGCTTTGGACTCCATGCATATGAATGATATCCTGTAAAAAACCTTATAACTCCAACTTCATGTTTTCATATTTTAGCTTTGGACTGGCTTTTAAAACCCATAGCATTAATTTAGCATGCACAGTGGTCAAACTGAAATCTCAGGCTAGGCTGTTTATATTAGTTTCTGAGAGCTGACATTTAGAATATACACACAGCGAGGGTGGATATGGATGCAATTACATACACACACAATCTAATGTAATCCACTGCAATAAATAATCAATAAATATCAACTCTGCGATTCTTTCACTCTTGACTGTGTCAGACGTCTGTCTCCCTCTTCTCAAAGACTATAAAATAAAAGTGGCTAAAAAGGAATTGTGGCTTGTTAAAAGTGCATTACTATTAAGACTTCAATTTGATAGTTTAATAAAAATCTGCTAGAGCGTAAATGATTGGTTGATTAGTCAATCAATCATTCAAACCATAAATCGTTCAAGTCAATTATCAAACACAAATGCCCCCCCCCCAAAAAAAAAATGCTGGTTCCAGTTTCTCGAATGCGAGGATTTGCTGCTTGTTATATTGTTGTAAACTGAATATCTTTGGGTCTTGAACTATTAGTTGGACAAAACTAAGACATCTGAAGACCTGATCTTGGGGCCTGGGAAATTTTGATGATTGTGATATTTCACATAGAGGATGATTCATTTGAAAAGTAATAAATAGATTAACTATAATGGGAGTAATCTTTACTTTCAGCACTACGTCGTGTCAATAATAATCCTATAAATAGCTACATAATAAGGCTCCTAAGGTGCTCAGTGACGTGGTGGAACCTCTCAGGGTTTCTGGCTCAGTAAGTCAGGGTGCAGCATTTGGAATTATCAGATGCCCTTTTGTAAAACCTCCTGAATACACGCATCTTTGTCTGGGTGGGGCATCAGTATAGTGCACAAATCTCAAAATGGATCATAATTGGGATGATTTAAAGCTTAAGCTGAATGGCGCAAACCCGCCAAGGCTATAAATGCTGTGGTATGTGGCACTGGTGTGTCTTGAACTAAAATTTCAAAAAGCATCTTTAATGCCGCTATGCTGCTACATGACAATTATATCAAGTTTAAAAAAGAAAAAAAGAAAAAGAAAGACAATTTAAGGGCAACAATTCACCCTATACTAGGGGGACTATTACTTTGTTTTACATGGATTAAAAAAAAGAAGATGTAACGTGTTAGTGAGCTCTAGAGGTGTTAGTAGGCAGATTTTGTTAGCTTAGATAGAGCCAGGCTAGCTGTTTCCCCGTTTCCAACCTTCATGCTAAGCTAACCAAACCAGCTATTGGCTCTAGCTACATGTTGAGTGTAGAGACATGACAGTGGTATCAATCTTTTAATGATTCTCAGCAAGAAAGAGAGATAGCATATTTCCCAAAATGTCCAACTGTCTCTTCAAATACACTGTCTAATAGTTTTCCACAGGTACTCAAGGGTCTATTTATAAAGGGTGTTGAATGTTGTAGACATTTTAATGCCCTCCGAGGCACACTTGTGATCTTAAGTTATACAATTAAAACTGACTTTTCTTGATTACTGGAAAATACAGCAGGCATATTATTAAGGAATGGAAACCTTGAAATTTCTACTGACTTAACTGAATACTTGTTTAAGCATCACTTGTACGGACCTTGGGCCTGTACATGGCCACACAACCAGTGTTGTTTAACATTTACGGAGCTGGATGTGAGGAAACTTTTGAAACTATGATTTCCTTGTTATGGAACTGTGGATTTGTTCCTGGTGTCCCTTCAAGCAGAGCATCTGTTACACAACTACAACGATCAAAACTAATTAAAAACTAACAAGCAGCAACAGCATACAGAGAACTCCATGTACTTCTTTCAGTTGTTTCTTATTAGTGTTCTGAAATATTAGATATTGAATATCTGACTGGGCACAATCTGCTCCAGCAGCAAACCCCTCCGGTAAGGTCCTCGGACTTGGCATCTGACAAAGGTCAAGGAAGGGAAACACGGAGTGATGTAACTCTGCCGGGGGGACGAAACACCGTTTTCCTATACTGTGGATTATGTGTTAGGCGACACAATGTTTTCATACTCATTGGAGGCAACTCTTGAACACTCCATTTATGGAGGGTTGAAGAGCCCAATGGATGAGAGAGAGATGAAGCCAAGACTCACTTTGTACTGCATGAAAGCTGATGGACTGTAGCGTTACAAGTTCATCCTCATGAAGCATTATTTAAAAAGAAAAAAAAGGGGGAGGGGCAGCATTTTGATAATAATAACAGAGTTTTAGCAGCTATTCAGTTGAGAGCTATAGGCATTTTCTGTTACTGATAAAAAACTTTACATATTGAGTTCCCTTATGTCAAGACATAGATACAGTAAGATCTGTCTACAGGTTCTTGACACGCATAAAACAATGCCACTGTTGTAAGTTAAACTGGATACGCCATCATGAGTTAAAAAAAAAAAAAAAAAAAGGCCCCCATCTACTCTGAACTACCTATACAGGATTGACTTTGTGACAGTGGTTAAGATTACAGGATGATACTGTATATCATTCACGGTACAATGTGCAACACCTAACGATACATGACATTGAAGATTAAAACAGCCAAGTCAAGCGTACATCACAAAACAAAAACAATAAAACGATGCACAAACCAGAATAATTGAAACAAATAACTAAAATCGATTTAGACTATACACATGCTTAGTGAAAGTCTTATAGAAACTGTATATTGTCTTCTGTTGATGTGGCACAGTCCTTGATCGGGTTTGCATAGATTAGTATTGGGGCTAACTAAGTGGACAGTAAATATGGCTGAGATGAACATTATTGGATGAAAAGAACAGAGATAAAAGAAATAAGTACATGTCACTGCATTTATGCCAGGAATGTGTCCTAATTTGTCCAGGTAAAGTGAAAGAAAGCAAAGTCAAGTTAAGTCTATAAAAAATGTGCATGTGACTTAGTTTTACTTTTGCAGGAAAAAGCAATGCAACGGTGTATCTAACACAATTTGGATTACTGCTACAACTGTAAGGCACTTTGAAGCAAGAAATATTGCTCTGTACTGATCATCACGCTGTACTGTACCTTATCCTCAACAATACATGTTTAGTTCATTACGCAGCATTTAGCTGGTTGTTTAAAGCTGCAGCCATCATTTTACATGTTGGTGGCTCCACACAGAAGCAAAAGGCGTTCTGTATTTTGAGGACTTCGGTGCCCACATATACAATATGATGTAAGTAAACTTCACGATCATGTCTACCAACTTGGCTGATATGTGATTCTTTATAGTCAGAGACCAAAGCATCATAACATATTATAATGTTGTTGAGTCCAATCTGAAATATCTTTTGAATATTTCTCTACCCACTGTGCAGTCTTGGGAAAAAAAAGTTAGGGCCATGAGTACATTGCAGTCTATCTTCTTCAATCCCACTGCCCCGGCCAGTTCTACAAACTACAAACTCATATTGTGCAGCCAAACAGTGTTCAAACCCACAGAACTTTATTTTAAAGTCTAAAGAATTTGAGATACCAAATATGTCGGGCTAGAAAAGTGCATAATATAAAGTGATGCACAATAGATCCAAACTATTTCCATGGTATATCAAGATTTGCCCAGAAAATAGAAAGATAAGCCATTATTATGTGTTCCATCAAAAAACTGCCAAGAACAGAGGTTGTTTCCAACTAGTATTAGTTTAGTTTCAATTTATTGCTTCTCCTTGAATGGTCATACTCGACACAAGATATTAAATTAGGTCAAGTGAGGTGAATGTAGGTCTGTAGGGACTTATACAAGAATATCTCACCCTGTGCACCCTAGGCATAGTGCTCGGTGTTTAGGAATGAGAAAAGATGTTTGGGAAAAGAGAGAAAGAAAGATTAAGGAAGAAAAATAGAGAGACAGTAAACAAGAGGGACAAACGGATTAAAGGACATCAAAAGGTGGAGAGTAGGCCGACTGTGGTCAAAACGCAAGTAGCACATTGTCTCATCTGAAATAGCCATCAGTCTCTGAAGCACTCGCATTAGAGGGGAAATTGTAGTAACAAGCACAGGACAGATGACATGTTTCATATGGATGTTTTCCAGAGCAACCAGCCAAGCAGACAAGTCACGTCATATCACAGGCATGAGCAACATCTCCGCCAAATAAACTGTGATGACAGAGAGTTCTACGTACAGGTCACACTCAACATTATCGATAGAGCCAAAGTGGTAAAAGAGCTCCAACATGTGCCATCATCTTTTTTAATGAATAATAAAAATGTCGGCACTTGCTGGAGGAAGCGGACTAAACCAAAAGGAGTAACAAGCAAACCTTTCACAAAATGCCATGTTTTATGAAACAAGTTCTGTTTTGAGGATGAGTGAGCCCTGACAATTAAAATAAGATCTTAAAAGGCCCTGCACACCCACACAGAAACGTGGGTAAATTTTGTTGAAAGGAAACATAATGTGACTGTACCTTAACAGCTACAACGAGAGTAATGGGAGAGTCAGACAGATGCCAGTCAAGCACAGTCTGTGAATACCCACATGGTATTTAGAAAAGGTTTAATCAAAACCAAATAAGTGACCACACTTGTGTTGGTGCACCATAGGTGTATAGGACCTTTAAATGGTTGGTCCACCCAAATTATAACAAAGTATTTGTGAAACTATTTCTTCAGTAGAAAAGAGTTCCAACAAGAACGCAGAGAAAAGTCTATGGATTGTCACATGTAACCTGGACATTGTTTCTGTGAAGATACATTATTAATGAATTGTTTATAATTTTGCAATGCTGTGAGCACAACATACAAAATTCTAGTCCCTTCAGTTGTATTGAGATGGAAGCAAAATCTCTGACCTAGATATCATAATATGACTAAATCTCCGTGCAATATAATTTAGAATATATGATATAAACAAAATTGAAAAAAAAAAAAAAAAACTTGCATAATAGTGAAATAATACAATCACAAAATGTATCCCAGACACAATTATTGGCACCCTTCACTAATATTTGGTTACACATTCAAGGTCTTTTACGTTTACCGGAGACCTTTTTGCAATGACAGATTTCAGCTCTCTCCAAAGGTCTTCAATGGGATTTAAGTCAGGACTAAATACTGGCCAGTTTAAAACAGTCCATCTCTTTCAACCATTCTTTTGTGCTGCTGGATGTTTGCTTTGGGTTGTTGTCCTGCTGAGAGACCCAAAACCTTCATCTCAAACCTAGTTTTCTAACACTGGGTAACACATTTCACTCTAAAATGCCTTGGTAATCTCATGATTTCCTCAGTCCCTTGATACATTCAATGCCTCCAGGGCCAGAGGAACCAAAGCAGCACCACAGCCTGGCAGAACCCTCTACCATGTTTTATTTTAGGATGGTTGTTCTTTTCCTTGTGGGATTCATTTCGTCACCTATAAACAAACCGATACACTACATTCCCAAAGAGCTCTACTTTGGTTTCATCTGTCCATAGAACATTATCCCAGAAGGACCGTGGCTCAACTATCAAAGTTTTTGCAAACATTAGTCTTGCCATTTTGTGCCTTTCAACAGTGGTGTCCTCCTTGGCCTTCCCCCATGGAGCCCTACTTGGTTTACTGTGTGGCGTATTGTACAGGCTGAAATCACAACTGCAGATTGTTCCAGGTCAACCTGAAGCTCTTTAGATGTCATGCAAGGTGTTTGTCACAATCCGCATCAACATTTGCAGACTACTCTCACTGAGTTTCTTCTTCTTAGTGCCACGTCCTGGAAGCATCTTATGATTATACAAAATTGGTTAACTTGCATTTATTTCTCAAGATATTCTAAATTCTGTACTTAAAATTCAGAGGTGCCAATAATTTCAACCAGGACTGTAAATAGCAGGAGGTTACTTACAGTCATCTGTTTCACTGATTAAAAGAAATATGTATAGAGAGATAATTACTTCTGTTATTCATAATCTATAGGTCTATGTAATCATGTTCAGAAAATCCTAAATTCCAGGCTCCAGACAGGATGGCAGCCCCAGCTTCTAACCACATTCCCCTGCGTCACAACACATAGTTGAAATTTACACCGCACACTCTTAATGAACAATGTTTGCCCCATTATAGGCATTTGCAGGACACTGATCACGGGTGACAATGCAGGTCAGCTGGATTTGAACCAGAACTAATCATACAGGCGTGTCGCTGTGACGTCAGAGGCTCTGTGTGACAGGGCTAACTGTAGCCTGCCGCACTGATTACCATCCGATACCCTTTCAGACGGGTAGCCTGGTCATAGGCTTGATATGGCTGACAATTCAGGACCACACCATTGTTGGAGCAGTGTGAGGTTTGAAAGACGGAGCATGACAGATGCCGGGGAAACTCTGGGTTTGGTATGAGCAAGGCAGGGAGGGTCGGGTAAGAGATGTTTATCGTCAGTCTCCAAGGTCACTGTAGATGCAGTAACATGGTGTGGTGCAGGGTGGAGTGACAGGCAAGATGGCTAAGAATACAGCTCTGGAAATAACAAGGAATGTAATTCAGCTTTAAATGACTCAATTTATTCCAAATGTTTTGGAATAAAAACTCGCTTCTGCCTGCTATTGCTATACTATTGCCCCTGACATTTTGAAACAAAGAAATGAAATACAAATTAAACTTATTTTTACTTCTTGTATTTTGCCAGGTGCTTTCCTGTGAATCAGGCAGGAAAAAAAACCTGCTTCTATGACTGAGGTTGATTAATTGCACATATTCAAACTGCGAATGCCAATTATTAACATCAAAAGGCAGACGTCTGGCAGCAAAGTATATACACAAAACACCCATGTACTCATCACCACTGAAGAAAACCAAACATTAAAGCTAATACAGTCAATATTTTTTATGTTAACAATGGATCAAATGGCTATGTGTATATGGAAGATGCTGCTTATTGTGAAAAGCGCAGAGAGAATTTTTACCCAATTCTGCAGTTCCCTTCAGTTCAACATCTTTATAGTTTTAGTATCTATTAGCTCATTGTTTTGGTTCAACAACCCAGACATTTACTGCTTTGGTTCACTCACACTGTTCTCATCTGCCTCATTTAGACCAGGAGGCAGCTGTTTTCAGGGAAAACTATTTTGTACATATTTTGTATTTACATGCCACTCGATTTCTAAACATATGTGTTTTCCACTCTGTGGGCCCTACAACACAGCCTTGTTCAACAGTATACCATGGAGCTCATTCCATGTGTCAAAGCAAATTTTAGAAAATGTATTTTGGTATTTGATTTTTTTGATTTATTATTTTTTTTTTTTAGCAGCGTTTAATGAACGCCATTTCCCAACAGCTAAGACTGTTGGAGGTTAAAAGTCACCAGATTGATGGACTGGATGAAGTGAGTGGTGAGCTATGAGCATGGGCATGCAGGGCTGAAGGGTGTAGATATTTTCAGACGGCAGAGTTTCCAGTAAGAAGAGTGAGTATTAGAGAGTGTGGGGGGATACTGTGGATATGGAACAATTACAATGATGCATTATCACACTGGGAACATTTGAATGCTAGCAACTTGTTTGTTGTTTAACTTTGCTAAAATAATGAATGGTTGATGGTCTACTATCTACTATATTTGTTTAAGTGAGGTCAGGACTTCAGCTCTCAAATTTAAAACTGCATTGAAATGAAATTTAAAAATTAAAAGAAAAAAGGAAAAAACTCAAAAACAATAACAATTCTAGAACTGTCCACTCCTGCATTGCTTGGTCAGTGTTGATGAGTCTGTGCAAACTGCAGCCAATATCTCCCAGGCATTGCTTGCATAAACTACAGTTTGTCCATGCAGAACAGGGGTTTACATGAATGTAGCAGGCAGTGTCAATGTGGGCAGGTTTCCCAGGGGAACAAACAATTAATATTCTAAACCAATTCCTCTGTGAGATTCTGCCCCCTCATGAACCCATGGGTGGTCTTTTCAAATGCAAAATACTGCACAAAGACTAAAGGAGGGTTAGAGACCAAGAGCCTGTGATAGAGACACACACAGAGAAAAAAAAAAAAAAAAAACAGACAGAAGCAGACAGACAAAGAGAGAGAGAGAGAGAGAGAGAGAATATGCCGGCTAACAACTCAGGAAAATGGAGGAAGGTCAAAGCATGCAAGCGTAAACAGATAAATGAGTGAAGAGCTATATGTGGGAAAGATTGTTGACAAGCACGTAGGAAAATTTGATTGGGTTCTAATTATGTGTGTGTGTGTGTGTGTGTGTGTGTGTGTGTGTGTGTGTGTGTGTGTGTGTGTGAAGATACAAACAAAGACAACCACAAAAAGCTGTGTGTACCCGACAAGGTACTGTAGCTGTGTTGTGGTGGTTTTAATTCCTGCTCACAGGCAACATGCCCTAATGAAACAATGACTTTAATTGCATTTCTGCTGCCATCCAGCAACATGGGAAAATGAAAACCACAACGTGAGCTCCGGTCTGAAAATCAACTCATTATAAAAAACAATGGAGAGCCGCATTGTTTTTGCTAATTTAGCTGAGGCATAAAAATATGCACTGTAACAGTTGGATTTATGGTGCTCCAGGGCTACTTTTACTGCAGGACTCTGTCTCTTAGTCAAAACATATGCCAGTATGTAACTACATCAGTAGCTATGAACCCACAGATACCACACACACATACAAATATATATATACAAATATATACATATATACAAATATATATACAGATATATACAAATATAAATATATATATATATACCTTCATGTCTTAAGGACTTTTATCCCCTTGTGTGTATATATTTATGTGAGTGCCCCTGTGTGCCCTCCCCCTTTCCTTCCTTTCTGAACCTGGTCCTGGCCTCTGTGTGTGTGTGGTGACTGACCTCTTTTTACAAACCTCCTGCCCTCCCAAAAAGCTACTTCTGATCACAGCGGAAACTTTACATCAATGGTGAAAAGTCAGTCTGGAAGTTTTTACTACACTTTTACACAGTTGGAACCTGTAGCAGTGAGTCCCAGGTCTCCCATGGAAACAGGCCTCTGTGTGAGAAACTACAAGTGGAAAAAGCTGCAGTTGTTTTGTGCAATCAGACTGGTTAATGTGGTCAGGTTTATTATTTTTATTACTTTTATTATTGTTTATTACTATTTATTTATTTATTATTATAATCATCATCATTATCATCAATATCATCATTATTATTACTGTCATTATTATTGCCATTTATTATCATCATCATCATTCTCTCTCTCTCTCTCTCTCTCTCTCTATAGATATGTATCTAGATATCTATATATAATATAGATATCTATATAAATATATCTATATCTATATATTTACAGACATTTATATATTTATATATGTATATATTTAGAGAGTCGCTGTGTTGCCAATTTGAGGTACTTTATAAAGAACCGGGTACTTTAATAGTATAATACTGTCATTTTATAAGATGTTACTATGTTTTGCATGAAAAATCATAAGCTGATACTCACGTAGAGTAAAAGTACCTCAAAATTCTTAAGTACAGTACTTGAGTAAATGTGTAGAGTTACATTTCACCACTAGCTGGATGTTAGCAGGGGAATGCCTGCTAACATTGCTTTACAGTACTAAAAAAGGAAGGCAGCACTGTTCTTCAATTTTTGAGGACTCCCCTTAAATTTGGGGATGTAAACATAAATGTATCCAATTAAATGTGATATTGATTGTGACTTTAAACTAAATCTTGGTTGCACTCCTTTAAATTTTGTTAATTAAGTATATTTTCCCCCCATTGTTTCCTCATGCATATTTTCTTCCTGAAGTGCAGTGTTGCACCTGTCCTGGAAACATACAGATTCTAAAGTCGTGCCATTTGATTCTTTTACTCTTCTACTATATGTACTTTGTTTTCCAAAAGCATAGTGCCTTCCAGTGCGTCATACAGCTTTTCCAGATTTTTCCATTTCAGTCTCTTTCATGCAGAATAAAATGAGTCTACCTTTAGATTTACCCACCATTTACCATCCTCATCCAGTGCAGCTTTTAGACATTAGATAAAAAGCTTTGAATCCTGGATCACCAATGTAACTGACAACCAGGAGCTGAATCAGTAAAACCAAGTCTCAACAATATACATCCCAAAATATTATCTGTATAATGGCAACTGTAAGTAATAGCTATTTACAGCATAAATCTACTGCGAGATTCATGCTCTTGCTTAGCAAATGTGTGTTTACACTGGGAAAACTATACAGAGGTTACAGCTGTTCTGTAATGACACCTGAAAGAAAAATACTTATTTTCCTGCACTTGTAATTTGTGGCCCTTCCACCTTTACTAAAGAAAGCGAGGTTAACTGAGTACTCTGCTCCTGGTGCTTGACATCACATGACATCAGGTATCATGTGTACAGATCAGTCACAGCTGGGAGCATATTACTCATTCAGATTTTAAATTTAATTGTCTTGGATTCCAACCAGCAACCTTGACCAGAAACCTGCTACCGCCACATCCCAACTGGTCAGTAGGCTTTATGGGGGTCTTGAGGGGTCCACCAGGGGTCTTAAATGCTTCTAGTGGCTGGTGGATTGAGGAGGAGGTGTTTACCATTATGCTGATGTTTATGAGCTACTACAGGCCTTGACAACTGGCTGGGGCTGATAAATCCCATGGACTTAATTCACAGCAGCAGCAGAAGAGCATTTCAAGGATGGAAAAATGAAAGTTACTGGCACAGAAAAGGAATGAGGATCATGAGTAGGAAGAGCTAGATACTGATTTGTACATGCAAAAACACACAGTTATCACAGACACTTCATTTTTCGGACAGTTTTATGCTTGGTAAATAATATCGGAAGATGTAAAAATTAGAGCTGGAACAAATAATAATAATAATTTTCAAGTAGAAATGCCATGCTAGATATTCTCTGGTTTCAGCTTTTCAGCATGTGATAATCATCTGCTACTATTCTTTGTCTCTTAGATTTCATGTTGAATCTTGAGTATGAACTGTCAACAGTTCTTATTCATTGACAAAACAAGCAATTTCAAGACTTCACCTTGGGTTTTAGGAAATTTTATATATTTTTTTATTTTATAAACCAAACAGATATTTGAGAAAATAATAGGCACATTAATAATCGATAACATATTGTCAATCTGGACTTGAAAGCGGTAATAGTTTTCCTTTACTTGCATTTTGCCTTAAGATGCACAGACAGGAAACAGGGGGAACGAGTGAGGGATCTGACATGCAACAAAGGGCTACCAGGACTGCCATCTGCATTTGACTTTGCCAAATGCCCGAAAATGCAGTAGACCCTGTGTTAAAGCAATCCACTGTCGCTTTTGCTAAACAGAGTGACAATTGTAGAGAACTGTTAAATACCAAAACACTAGCACAAGTAGGAGAAATCATAAGGCTAGTGAATGGACATCAGCCACCATAAGCTACTGGTCATACCAGACCAAATAAGGCTGGAGCAACAAAACCTCTGAGAGTATTAAAGTCAGCAATGGAGAGTTTCATTTCTTATTAATTCAACTTTTTTTTTTTAAAGAGGATTTTCTTTCAAAAGTTACATGGAGTTTCTTAATATCACTCACTGATGTACAGCCAGAGTGTAACTAATGTTATAGTTTAGACGGATGGGACAAGAACGATACTCTGCAGACACAACCTACTGTGAAGATGCAGTTACATCACAACATTGGATATATTTCAGATTCTCCCTTTATAGATGCTACTGGTGAATGAACTTGATGAATTTGTTAACCATTTCCAATATTGGAGATTATAACTTGCACTCAAACAGCTGTTTCTGTCTAAACATGACTTTCATCTCGGGGCTCTATCTCCCTCCATCTGTCTCTCTCAGCTTTGTCTCTCCGTATCTTCCTCGCTCTCTGCCGGTCGAGTTCCTACTCCCACCAATAATTTCCCTTTCCAGTCACAGCTCCTCAAAACACCCACTCACCTCACACATCCACCAACCCAATGTGTGAACCATCTTTGCTGCCAAGGAACACACACACACAGACATTTAAAAAAAAAAAAAAAAAAGAAAAAAAAGCTCTCACACAGATATACAGAACCACCACATGAAACGGCTGCCGTGCTGTAATAGATAGGCAGGGCTTTTGGATGGTGACACCGCGTATCTATCACTAGGGCTTATCTGACGGCCGAGCTGGGAGGTTCGACACAACACAGCCAGATGTAGAGGAGGCAGGGAGGGAGACCCCCCCCCCTCTTTCTGCTGTTCTGCATTACACCTACTGTACTGCACTGCATGGGGGGGGAACTCGGAGAAGGAGCGGGGGACAGAGAGACTGAAGAGACAGAGAGAGCGTGAGTACCAGCTAACCTGTACCAGCAAATAAACACTTTTGTAGTGGAAACTAAACGCCGCAAATGAACAGGTTTGCCAGCTCATTTAATCAAGGCCATTTCATCTTTATGAAGCATCTGGCCACATTAAAAAAAAAAAAAATAGTTCAACATTTTGGGAAATACGCCTCTTTGCTTTGATTTCAAGAGTAAATGAGAAGACTGATATCAATCTAATGTCTGTGCACCAAGTTTGGAGCTGAAGTCATTTAGCTTAGCTTAGCATAAAGAGTGGAAGCAGTGGGACAGCTAGCCCGACTGTAAAGGCCGCCATATTTTCACATTGTAGCTTGTTTGTTTAACCCATACACACTTAAGGTGGAATTACATGCAGGAGGTACTGATCAACAACAGTTTATCCATCTGCTCAGTGATTCCGCGCAACCTCTCTCACAATAGTACAGTACAGGTTGCCAGATTGGAAGACAAAGCACGGGTTTGGTCATGATAGTACCAAACCTGACAAAAACACTTGGGGAAGCTGCGCAGATTCGCTGCGTATACCTGTTGTTGCCCGAGAAATAGTTTGGCACATAATTCCCCTTAAAACCACGAATTGGTGCTGTTTAAGTATATGGATATATAATAAGGGTAGAACGTTCATTTTAGAAGTTTTAGAGGTGTTGTTAAGCATACAGTAGCTTCCAGCTTTGGAGAGAGGTAGGCCTGCTGTTCCCCTTCACTACAGTCTTTATGCGAAGCTAGGCTAACCATGAATTAACTTCCAGCTCTCTACTTAACACACAAACATGATGTTGTGGAAAGCAAATAAGCTGGTTTCCCAAAATGCTGAAACATTGCTTGAAACCCACAATTTGACTGCAATCTGTAAACACAGCACTGACATAAAGTTGATACTGCAAACATGTTGGCGAACAGTGTCTTTACACATCAAACACTCGGATTCAGTAGGAGTTGTTTGTGCTCTCCACCAACGACTGAAGAAAATATCTGGCTATTTAGCTGCTAAATGCGTCACTATGTTCACTGGGGAACTGAGGTGTTGGGTAATAATTCTCTGTGGGATTGTCACTACGAGTGTCCCTTCTCACATATGTAGTCGTTTGACTCAGTGTGAATATAAAAATACTGTGTAGAGCAGCTTTAAGAAATCACAGATAGTAATTAGGAAGAGCTAGATTTGTGAGGGAGAATATGTGTGTGTCATATTCTGTTTCATAAATGTTTTCATCCACTCAGGACATGTGCAGTTCTGTTGGATTGAGAGATAACCTCTATGACGTCATTCCCAGTATCTGGCAGCACTCAGTGGTTTTTCTGTCTCTCTCTCTCACACACACACACACACACACACACACACACACACACACACACACACACACAAGTCAAACCTCACATCTTTATCTAACCCCAGCCCTTTCAAAAGCAACTCATCACTAATCACATGATAGGTCATGATTTACAGCAGCGATTCACCCTGCAGAGCTCTCACACAGGTTTTCTGAGTGACTAAACACATGTTAGAGACTTAATACTGGGAACATGGCCAGGTCATCTGCAGAAAACATTCTTGGATGCAGATAATATAAATAAAACTTGTTGCCAAGTTGACATCAAGGCTGGCTATTGCAGACAATTAATTTAGATAGTTTGCCTCGGTTGGCTAGGTTTGAAGGAAGACAGGAACAGTGAGAAACGCAATCAGTTCAGTGTCATTCATGTTCAAAAGAATGCACCCTTTAATAAATCACTGGATCATCTTCAGCTGATGTTTCAGTTTAAAAGGCTTCACTACAGGTTGCGTTTGTGTGAAAGAGTAAAAGAAAGGAAAAAAGTATTAATGCTACACGGTAAAAATATTCCGTTACAAGTAAAAGTCCTGCATTCAAAATTCTACTTGGGTAAAAGTGCAAGTATTACCTGCAAAATAAGCATCATGGCCCCTTTCAGATTAAATCAAAGGGCCCCCAAAGTCCTGAATTAATATACAAGTTATTATCTTGTAAAACAAGGATTTCAGAGGCTCTCCTGTTAGTTTTAACAAGCTACAACTTCATCATTCTCACTGGGACCTCGCATAAATCCCAGCAGAGCTTTGCACATCTCCAGCTTCAGTAGGTCTAATCAGTCACGTAACTGAAATCATCTGTGTGGTTGTGCCGGGCCTTTAGTGTATATTCATGGATCATATTCATCATTTGATTGTATGTAAAATCAAAGTGCCGGTAAATATCTTTTTCAGATAAATGTAGTGGAGTAAAAAGTACACCATTTCCCCCTGAAATGTGGTGAGGTATGAAGTACCATGAGGGAAAGTAGAGTATATTACAGTCCTGCATGGTTATTTGGATGAACTTGAGCATTTGGAATTATTTTACATGAAGAACGTTGAAAATTCAAATTCACCGTATAGAAGGAAATCTTCTTAGTGACCTATATAGTGGGAAAACGTGACATCAGCTGATGAGTGAGGATTGGATCCAGCTGGTTTGTATTGACGTCAATGGAAAATACCATCCTTGGTAGGAACCGATCATGATTGTTGCTACTTTACACCCATCTAATGCCATTTACCCTGTTTGTGTGTTGCTAGGAAGATTTTCAACAATCCGACGAGTCTGTATGTTCAACATTCTCCGTGTGCAAGACTGTATGACTGGCTATGATCTGTGACCACACATTTACAAAGTTCTTGGAGACAGGCAAGCCTAGCTAATGGCTAGAGTTCAGGACCAGTTTTACTAAGAAAATGCTGTGCAAATTTGCGCTGCGGTTTTTCATCGAGTTTGCGACCGCAGCCTACGCTCAGCGCCGCACTGGGTGAGGGAGAGCAAAACTGGCACTTCTACATGAATCAAATCTTCAATCAAAACCTAGAGATCTTGATTACAAAATATTTACTTTGGCCATGGTTCAACTTCACCTGAGAAAAACGGTTAATAATACTCAAAATATTACACATAAAATTATTACATTATAATCTTTAGCATGTATCCAATTCATTATACATTAGGAGGCAATACATCCAGTAAGCAAAAGGGAGATTAAGTTTATGACAAATCAAAAGACGCAGAAAATATACACAAGGTACATGCAGCAGCACAACCAAGGGAAGCAGAGAGGTAGAGAGAGAGAGATGCGGATGGAGCAGAGACAGCAGAGCAGAGCAGGTGGAGGTGGTGTTGATATGGAGGTTAATACTGAGGTAAATGCAGACAAACAGAAAAGTTAAGTTGCAGCCTTAGTTATTCTTTTGCTTCAGACTAACCACATATTGTGTTCACTAATAATTGCCAAATGGCTTAATTTTTTGTTTCTAATAATCAGCTTTTAGTTACCTATGAGCCTAATCTAAATGCAGATTTATTTTCTGCCACTACAACCTTACTTGTTACTCTTGTCAGTCCCATCTGCGTCAAGTCTACTCCTCCTTTTCACAGGCAGAGAATTTTCCCCGCAAAACTGACAGTCGCAAATATCGCGACCTTAGTAAATCTAGCAGAATCCATTGTCATTCTCCGTTAATATGTCCCCTCCTATTATTTGCACGAGCCTCTTGTAAATGTATACGCAATAAGGAGTTAGACGCACGCTGCAGACACTCTCACAAATGACAGACAAACTGCGACTCCAGTCTACTGCGGCTGTTTGATACATACAGCTCGTGTTTGGATTGTGTCACATCTCCCTAGTACAAAACCCTTAGTACTTCTGGCCCAGAGCGTGGAATTTAGTGTAAAGGTCGCAAGAGGCTGACAGTCTTTCCAGTTCCTTATTTGTTAATGGTCATTATACGAATCCACCCATGTCAGCATGATAATAATCTATTTACATTTAAATGTTCTGAATAGCAGTGTTTAATGAGTAGCACCACATTTGAGCAACCTAGTAGCCCGAGAGGTCATTTGATAGGACTACTGCTGCGGTTTAGTTTTGCTCTAAAAATACGGGCCAAGCTTTATAACCCCTGGATCCTACACTTTCCATAAAGCTACTCCATTGTGTGTTGTTTGACCCTGTCTGATAAAGGCCTATGTCCTTTAATCTCCCAGGGTTTGTAACACAGATTCTCAGTTAAAGACCAAGATGAGACGACGCTGATGACATCCCCAGGGTTACATTTTCTAAGTCTTTAGAAAGCTCCCTCCAGAGCCACAGAAGACATTCTACAACTGTTTTCACAGGTTCAGTAGTTCTCCCAATAATGAGTTTACTGGGCTTGATGTGTAAACACTGACTGCCCCCTTTAAATTCAAGAACATGACGGAAATCCAAGGAACTAACTAAATACCTGGTAGAGACACCCTTCCTAGATAAACTGAGGTTGTTTTGTTTTGTTTTTTTAATTTTTCCCGCAACAGCTTGTGCTGTGAAGCTAGACATTATTTTATTCACAATCCAGAAGACTGATCATATTTATATCTGGACAGAGCACCAGAACAAGCACAGTGTGTGATTTCTGAAGTTAGTTCAGAGATTCTACAGATGCAGTAAAACGTATCATCATAACTTTCCATCATGGTAATTGATAGGCTGTCTGGGGGAAAAGGAGCATTCCTGTAGCCTGAGTCCCATGTCTCATTTTCACTAATAGGACATTGCACTGGGGACATTCTGGCTCGGAGAAAACAAGGAGCATGTATCGGAGATCAGCCAGGGAATGCAGCTAGGCAGACACAACAACCCCGAGTGAAAGTAAAGAGGGAGAAGGAGGAGGAGTGGGATGTAAGAGAGCGATGAGGGATGAAAGAAAAAGAAGAGAGGAAGAGGAGGAACAAGAATAATAAGAGCAAGATGGATGTTTCGCCAAAGTAGTAGTGCCTGTTTTTTTGTTTTACACAGACAGATGAGGTCCGAAAGCTGTGAAATTCAAGTCATGGAGTGGGAGAGGTAGGACCAACACACACACACACACACACACACACACACACACACACACACACACACACACACACACACACACACACTCAAGTGTTTATGCTAGCAGATGCTACAGACATACCTGATTGAAAGACCATTCTGCAGTGGTCTTTCATCATATTGCATCATCTCATAATATTACAAAGCTTGGTAATGTGAGGCTCTGCCATGAAAATAATAGTAATAGCAGTCTGGCCTGAGGGAGTTATGTTTGCAGTAGAAGCAAAATATGACCCGGAGGGGATGTTAATCATGATATTATTCTCTCAAACGTCCGAAACATGTTGCAATCTTCCCAAAGAAGATGTGGTCCATTGCTGCTACAGCTGCTGCTTGCACTTCAAAACAATGAATCTAGCCAACGCAAACATGATTTCAAAGATATAACTTGCAAAATATATTCCTTGGTCAAATAACGTGATGATTTTGACACACAGAACATCAGTTTTACCTGATTGGTTGACTTTGATCAGCTCATTTCCACAGCAATCCAAAAGCTGAATTGATTCAAGGAACCACTGAACATGGGCTCATTTCGGTGCTAATCCTGACCTAGGCCTTGGCCTGCACACCCTGACTTCCTTAAGTCAGGTGTGGTGTGTCATCATCTTCTTCTTCTTTGAGGTTTTTTCAGCAGCAGGCCTCCTTAATGTTGCAACACTGCATCCTTCTGGATGGAATCCCAATGAATGCCCAGTCTGATCTGTCCAGTTGCTCTGAGAAAAAAAAAAACAATCAATCAGTCCTAATTTTATAATTCTGTAATCATTTCCTTTCTCCGTTTCATGAAGTTTCCTGCATGTTATAAGGACACTGTGTGCTCTACTGTTTTTTTTTTTTTTATGGCGTTGATCACAATCACCCATCAGATATTTTTACCTATATTGAGAAGTGTGCTGTTAAAGCAGTTGTTAGCTGTTTGCCCCTGTTTCCAGTCTTTGTGCTTAGCGAAGCTAACTGGCTGCTGACTGTAGCATCAAACAGTTATGAAAGTGGTATCAATCTTCTCAACTCTCGGCCAGAAGGTGAGTAGGTGTATTTCCCACGTTCATTTCTTTAATTTTACTGCCTCAAATTTTCAGTCTGCTTTCTATTAACACCTTTTTCTCATTTGTTCCTCTGGTCTTTTCTGTTTGGGACTGAGCATAAACGTCTTAATTTTGTTGATTTGTCCCGCTGCTGTTGCTACTCTTTTTTAAATATTGACACAACGTTTCCTTTTCATTACTGGGCCTACTACTATTGAGCCATTTTGTTTCTTTTCTCATTTCCCAGGAATATCTAAATGTGCTGAGACCCACAAGATCCCTGCTGCTTCTTTCCCTTGATTCACTATTATTGAGTTACTGAGCAAGGTTTTGTACAGCAGATCCTTAAGATTGCTGGATACACCTGATTTAATACATGTGAGTGCTAATACTAGATAACTGTATATTTGTACTATAGTATTTGGATATCGCCTGTTCAGCTCACTCTAGTGCCACCAACATGGCGTAGAACTCATCAGTATATACTCTACATTAAAGTGATCGGGTTTTCATCTCGAAATTTCACCTGTCAAATGCAGACCCTGCATCATCTGTTAGTGGATCTTCTTATGATTAATTGGTACTGAAAATCACTATAGACTCGTTACTGATAATATGTATGTGTATATACTGTAGGTGTCTTAATAGGACTGAAAAAAACGCCATTCTTCACATGTTGAAAGGATAAAGGTTATCAGTCGATCATGACTTGGAAACCTTGGCAGTAACATTTTCCCTTAACCATCCAGCTCTTTACGTATGGCAGTCATGTGAACCTTCCTTTCAGGAAATCTATTTTTCCAGTGTACCATATCCTACAGCACGTGACTGCAAGGATGCATTCTTTACTAATACTCCGAAACGGTCTCTCCAGCTGATGCCCAACTTCCCTGCATAATCATCCAGCTCTCCATTGTAGATCTCAGTGTGTCCCACATCTTCTTGTATTTTGTTAGGAGTAATTACGTATTGTCTTTTGACTTTGCTGCCAGATGCAAATTGCTCAAGAAAGAAGAAGTATTAAAGTCTAACTTAAGCCTTCAAAGAGGGTATTCTTATTGCGATTATGGGCACAAATGAAATAAAGACTCAAAACGATGGTATGTGTAATGAGTAAAGCAGAATGTATGCATATTATGGCCAAATGTATTTGTGGCAAGCATCAAGCATCAAGCTGTCAAGCGTAGCGCACTGTAGGAGTGTGTGTATGTATCTAAGGAATTACCTGAGTGTATAAATCACTATATTTGGCCTTGCTCACGAAGAGTTATTATATGCATCTTCTTTCACTGATTTAGGAATATGAATTAGTGGGCCTTCAGACTGAGAGCAAAAGTTGCAAGGGGCTGTGTTGGTGGGGGGCGTGTTGTTCCAGGTACTGGTGAGACATGAAATATGACTCAGGAAGTCCAGTATGAGTAACAGATCTGTAATTTATGAGGAAGGACTTTATCGATCAGCTGTGGATATATGGCATTCGCTTTACAAAGTAATTTCCATCTAAGAATGCGCGCTGCTTTGCCAAATACTGTCGCATTGCATTTTGGGAAAAGTTGAGCCAAATTCAACTTTTTTGCTGCATGACCCCGATCCTTTTTTTTTTTTTTTTTTTTATGGATCTGCAGCTGTGATGTCTCATTTGACCCACTGGCTCAACTTATCCTTTCTTTCACTACTGAGCTGAACCCTTTTGGCCTCTCAGGTCATCAGGTAGAGGGGCAGCTAGCGGTTCCCAGAGTCCAAACTAAGCATGGAGAAGCAGCATTTTGTTACTGTGCACCATAGAGCCGGAACAAACATCCAGAAGATATTAGTCTTCTTCCAACTTTGACCACTGTTAGATCCAGGTTAACAACTTTTTTGTCATACACTGTTTTTGACTGAACCTTGAATACTGCCTCTGTCTATGAAATGAGCTCTACAAATAAAGTTGCCTTGCCTAACCTAACCATCTGCAAGGTATGAAAAATGACAACCTCAGTGCCTTATTTCAACCTAGAATTATACATACATACATGCACGTACTGTAGTTTGAGTGATGAGAAGAATATAGATAGAAATTTTCAAAAGAATAATAATTAAAAAAAACAAAACGCTTTCCCTAAATGTTATATGTTGCTTGAGCTGTTTCACTGAACATGTCTGCATGTACTCAGTTAGCCAGGTCACTCAGAGACACCAGGTTAGACAGGTAGTTAGAGAACATGTTTACATGAACTATAGTACTCTGGTTACTGTAAATCCATGTTTAGATGCAGCAGATCAGTAATGAGATCTCTCCCCTACCACTTCGTTTTAATTTTTGCATTTAAGTTGGACTTTGGATGGAATTATTTTAAAAATGTAAATACATTGATATGTAAAATAATCTCTTTATTCCTCAACCTGCTCAGCTGTTGTTACTTTCCCTGCTTTAAGTCTTTGTCAGCACGTGTGTGCATCTAAAAAGCAGAATGGCAACCCAGCCACAGCATTCACACAGCAGAGAAATCGCTGTTCTCCAGGATAATACTACCAGGGGAAATCAGGCTTCTCTAATCCCCTGCCCCGATTACAGTAACCAAGTTACTTGTTTACTGGATGTTTACAACATCAGCTAACTGGAGAAAGCTTAATGTAACTGGCTTAGTAAAGTGCATGTAAACACACTGCCAGCATTACTAAGGAATAAACACAGTTCAGAATATATTTGAAAGTTTTAGGTTGGTTACAACCTTTTGAGACATGACCATCATCTGTGAAACCTCTTGTACTCAGAAGGATGATGGCTATGTTAACACTCTAGGCCAGGTGTACAGTATCATAACGAGGTATCAGCTCTGTGATCAATATCAGATATAAGTTAAAAAGAAAACAAACAGACCTTTGCCAAACAACTACTTTGAATGTAAATTTTTGCATTCCCCAAACCCTCCAGCTGCGCAAGTGGAGCAGCCCAGTGCTATCTCAATAACTAACAGCAGAAGTCTCTGGTTGCCCTGGGATGCTCCCAGGTGTAAATGTGTGAAATTGTGTGAGTGTAAAGTAAGACATTTGGTGAAAAAGAACATACCTGCTGAGTGAATCTTTGCTGGATAAATACAGTTTAATAAAGTCAAATAAAGCTCAGTAGGAAGACTAGTGTGGCCAAACAGATCACTTGGCTGGAGCTCAGTATTGCATAAGAAAATCCGGCAACTTTAGAATTAACCGTTTCTTTCCCTCTTCCTGTATTTTTGCCATCTCTCCTCATTACTTACTTACTTCTTTCCTACATGTGTTTGGAATCATTTTACTGATTGCTCAGAAGAATTAAGCTTTGTTGGACAGTTGTGGGATACTTATAAGAGGAGCATAGCTGTTGATGGCTTGTTATCATATTTGTAATTTTTTTGTTTTAACAGCAACAGTTCCAACAAATGGACCCACTAGAGATACAAGAACATTTGGTCACCAGATTTTCCATGTTTGTCCCTCATTACTGTAAGCAGGCAAACCTGAAGGGTTTTAGAAGAAAAGAAAAGAAAAAAAAAAAAAAACACACATCAGTCAGCAGCCATGGACCATACAGGGAAAGAAAGTAGTAGAGAAATTGAGGAATAAAGAAAGTAGGATTGAGAAGGTGATGCTGCCCTTGAGGAGCACCAAAACCCTGTGTGGGAGTTGGGTGGAGGAGGCAGGGATGAGGCTCATTGCTCACACAGGGGTTTAAATCTTGTCTCATTGTCAGTAATAGCATTCTGCTGTTCATGTCCTCTGTTGCAGCATATGTGGAGCTCTGCTGCTCGTCTTGCCCTGGTAAGTCTACATATATTAATCAACCTGTTCATGTACAAAAAAAAGTTGAAAAAAAACAAAAACAAAAAAAACACAGCACTACACACTTAAAAATATGCGTCATCATCATCATGGACACCCACGACCCCCCAGTTTAGGACTATGGATATGTAATTTTTTAATTATACTGACATTTAAATAACAGTTGTGAAATTGACTATCAGTACTACTGTGAAAAAAGAAGCTGTAATGTAATCGAATTATTGCCACTTCGGATGCTCAACTGGTGCAGTCCTGTTTTGTTCAACTGAGACATTTAACCAGGGTTAGGACATCCCTCTCCATGCTGCTATCCATGCTTGTTGAAATGTATTCACTCCTCTTAAAATGTGGCAGCAGTACATAACAGTCCTTGCTGCCCTTCACTGGTCAGTTTTAGATTTCATTTTAGGATTAGGAACAGGCTTGACGTCGGCCGGGACAGCCAAACCACGAACAGACACAGGAACAAGGTTGGCATCAGCAAGGACGGACAACCCAGGAACAGGCTTCGTGTCAGCAGGGACCCCTGACGCAGGAACAGACAAGACGCTGGCTGGCACCCCTGCTCAGGAACAGACATGACGTCGGTGGGGACGGCTGACTTCGGGTCCAGCTGGGCATTGATCATGGTGCTGGGCAGCTGAGGCCTAGGGTCACTGGGCAGTTGAGTCTCTCTGCCACTGAGCAGCCGAGTCTCGCTAGCGCTGGGCAGCTTGGGGGATTGACGTCTCAGAGACCCAAACTTCCTTCTGGGGGCTCCGAGCCCTGGATATAGTACCTCCCGGCAAAAGCAAGGCGAGTCCCAAAGAAAGGGGACTGCTCAAGGTCTTCAGGGTCAGGATCAGACTGGAGGCCAGCCGGCCGGATTTTTGCTGGCTGGGAGTCAGGGTGTTTAGAAAGTCCTTAATCCAGCCAGGTAAGGAATTCCTCAGATACAGCTGAGAGGGCGCTTCCCTGTGTGCCAACCTCAGAGCAGCCTCTTTGTACTCTCTACTAGAGGCTCTATTCCACTCACCATAGAGAGAGTGGAAAAGAGAGAGCCTGCTGGGTCCATGGCTGCTCAGATTGTACTGTCACTTGTGCTGATAACAGCACAGGCAGTAAGGACCCAGACATAGACTCAAAGGCATGCTGTGCAGTGAAGTAGCTTGAATAATTGAAATAAAGCAGGCACACAAAAATGACAAGCAGGCAGCAACAGACAACGGGTTACCAAAACGTAAGTAGCAGGCACAAAGGAAAAAACACAGGAACCTAAGCACACAATCCAACGAGGAGTTGGTGACAAAGGCAGGTTAAAATACTGACTGGGGTGATGACAAAACTAAGAACAGGTGTGTGAGTGGACGGGCAAATCCAGGTGACTGAAGATAAGAAAAAGGTAAGCAGGTGGTTAAGGACACAGGAAGAAAGTCCGGTGACATCTGGTGGCGGATGGGAAATGGCAGATCTGGGGAGATTAAGGGACAAACATGGCCAGGGAGAAGTAAGCCAAGACTGGGGACAGGAGCCAAGAGGAACTGAGGAGCAGATCACGAAAAGAACCTTCTTGCTGTGAGACTGTAGTGCAAACCACTGCACCACTTTGTCTCTGTTTTAAAAATCCATTCTTACACAAAGAACATCAGTCTATTGCACAACAATAAGTGACAACGATAGCTGTATTGTCATTTTGTCACATGCAAAAATCATAAAAGCCACAACTTTTAAGTTCTATGTTGGACTCATTTCCCAATATTTGCAGTTCCAGGGATGCACTGCAAAAACAATCGTGAATACACAAATTAAACTTTTGCGAATATAAGCTTAACAAGTCTTCTGACAGAACTCCAAGGAGGTTCAATCATTCGACTAAAAGGTATATGGGGTGCCGTTAAATATTGCTGACAGGCAGTCTAATACACCCCCATACAGTGCTTCATGCCCATTGTACTGTATTTTAAATTTAGCCTTTTTTCTTGTCTGTCCTTAAACTATATGTAAAAATCTTTCTCTCACCATACAGGAACTAGGCATGGTTCTTGAAACTGAGTGTTAAGTACATAGTGAAAGGAAAAAGATGCTGACTAAATTGTCCATTCAAACATTGTTATCCTCTTTCTAAGGACGAACAGAAGAGATAAACTTCATGACAACCAGTATGGGAAATGTGGTCTTTTTGTGAAACACCCCTGTAGTGAGATACAGGATTCTACTTATCTCAATAATGCTCTCATTTATTCATTACACCTAACAGCATTAGCTGTGGTTCTTCACGATCCCGTGTCTTGAAAAGAGACGCGCGAATATGACTGAGGATAGTTACTGGTAGCTGCTAGCATGAACTACAAACAGGTCAGCTGTCAAAACAACACCCACGCAGCCAGAGAGCGTTTAGGACATGCAGAGAGGAGATGGAGATGAGAGAAGGGGGAGGAGGAGTGGCAAGGAAGACCTTCCACCCTCCTCTGGCGTCCTCTCCGCCCCCCGCCCCTTTTTCTCCCTTCCTCCGTCAGGAAGCCCCCAGTGGTTTTGAATGGAAACCAGATCTCTCATCTTTCGTCTGCATGTAGTGGTAGGATGTCCCAGCCTCATTATCATTCTCATTATACTCCCTTTTTATTCCCAGACATAAATACTATCTTCCCCATGTCTTTGTCTGTCTCTCCCTTCCTCTCTTTTTCTCTGTCTCGCACACAAACTTTCTGTCTCTCCATCTGTCTTTATCACTGTTTCTGCCCCCAAATCCCCAGTTGACCATTACAGGGCCAATGATGTAATCAACTGCTCATTAGTCAATGTGATTGACAGCTGCCATTGTATGTATGTGTGTGTGTGTGTGTGTGTGTGTGTGTGTGTGTGCGTGCGGTGGGTGTGTGTGTGTGTGTGTGTGTGTGTGTGTGTGTGTGTGTGTGTGTGTGTGTGTGTGGTGGGGGCATATCAGAGGGTCAGCCCGTCACTGCTGGGCAACTTCTTGATTTAATTTTAAGACAGAATGAGACAGGGGAGGATGTAAGAGAAACATAGTTGTGAGGTTGTGTGTGTGGTTGTGCAGCAGACACTGGCATAGCTGGGGGGGGGCATAGCTGATCAGCAGGCACTTGTCAAACAGTAAAACACGAGGGTTTGCATACAGGTTCAAATTTCAAGGTCAAACTGGAGTTTTTCCTCCAGGATAGGAAATGTAGCAAATCATATGCTATATGATATAATGTCACTCACCTGCCATAAAAGTCACCTATAAATTCAAAAATTAAACAACTGCTGCAGAAGGCAAAACTGGAATTCACTCCAGACACAACCCTTCAACACAGGGCTTCTGGCCAATAGTTTTCTTTATTGACAGACTAATACTAGAAATTCAGTGGCTCCACGAGGAATAGAGGGAGAAGAAGGCATGCTTTTTTACTTCTTTTTATGTCATTCATTTGTTTTCCCTCAAATGGGGAAAACAAATCACATAGTGAAACTGGGGGGGCTTGATCAACCACCTTTTTGTATGCAAAATGGGAGATATGAGTAATTTAAATGGCAGCACTAGGCTTTCAACAAAAAAGAATAGACTATGGGCCAAAAAGACAGAGGAGGTTGCATATTTGATACAATTGTTGAAAATAAATGTGTTCAAAAATGCTTTTTTTGCATTTAATTTGAATTTTTATGCATCAAATAACAGTATTATCTGTTTTGCAGCTGCAACTATCAGTTTAATTATCACTTGCTGTTGTTAAGTGAATAGTATTTTGTTTTTATATATTTGACTGTTTTCGTGCACCAACAGTGGATTAGTTTGTCTCTCCAGCCTGTCAGTTTCTCTCAGCCCCAACCCCCAGTGTTCCTACCGAAGACCTGAATTTTAAAAAAATGGGTGTCAAATATATAGTTTTACTTTTACAAACGCTTTTTAGTTGTTTAAAATAGCTGGGCACTGTAGTTTTTTTTTAGCAAAATTACTCAAACAGGAGTAAATAGTGCATTTGTTGGGGACTATTTTCAGCTGCAGATTATTCCACATTCGGTGTTCTAGTGAGTATTCGGGGCGGCAGTGTGTGTGTTCATGGTAATGAAGGAACATGTCACCCAGTGCAACAGTTATCCTCGGGGGAGAGAGGAGGGATCAGAATATGTCCGTTGTAATGGCACTTTATGATTTTTTTTTTTTTTTTTTAAATAAAGCTTGCATAGTCCAACGAAATTGTAAATCATTTTGCGTTACACTTGTTGCTATTTGAATTTAATGTAAAGCACAGTTAACAACACTGAACTCCACCCTGTTAATCATCCAGGCAGGGGAGACAGATGGAGAGTACAGTGTGGTGGTTGGAGTGACCTCAGTCTCGGAGCCCTTTCAGATGGAACGACGTCCGGTCTCACTCCTGATTTTCTCCTGAATACAAATATTGCAACAGCAACAACAAGTGGCTTCATGACATGTCAGCTCAAACAGCACTCATTAATCAAAACTGCCTTCCTACTGTCTCCTTCTCACTGAGATGGGCCCCTTATTATGTCACATTACACTAGTGGCCATTTTAGCTGTCAATCCTCATGCAGCTGTCATTCGTCCTGCACCTGCCAAACTGTTGTTCTGGAGATAGAGTGACAGCTCAGCAATTGCTAGGTAAAGACCAAGCTTGGTGTTAAACAGGGAAGCATCTGTAATGGTAGGCTCAGACTAAAATCTGTCCTCCAAAAATCTGTCTTTAAAACAGCATTTACACTAAACTTATTACACACTTTTGTGCTACTACTAAATTATTGAAAATGACATATCCGTGTATACTCCCAGATCTGCAATGTGTCCTTCACTCAAGAGAGTGCAAACAATTAAGGCTTGACAGATGGATAATAATACAGAGACTGAAAGACAGGATGTGAAAGTAATGGACAGAAAAGTGGCAGAGAAAGATGGATGAAGACAGTGAGGGATGGACAGATGAAGGGAGGAGAAGAGGGAGGTGTGACATTGATTAATGGGCCCTTTAGTGTGCGTATGTGTGTGTGAGATGTGAGGAATGGCGCTAGAGTTGCTGTGATGGTCAGTACACACTGTGTGACAAACTTGTTAGGGCCTTTATTAAACCTTATATTATTAATCAATACAATTTTAACATGAATATAGGCAACAACGTTGAAATAAAATAAACACATACATGTTTTTCAAGGGAGCAGTTAACGGACAGTATGAAAAACGATAGGTATGAGGTGGTGGGGTTGTGGGGGGTGGGGGGATACTGGGCAGAAGAGGGGAAGAGAGGGTATGTACTTTTTACTTTTGCTAAAATGTTTACTTTTTTCAAATGCCAGATTTATATTTTATTTCTTATTTCTTTAAAGAGTTAAGATTATTTTGTCAAATTACTTGTCACTTTCACTATGAAACATCACCAAGCAGTGACCTTTCAAGGCACAGACAAACTCCTGCCCCTTGCCCTGCAAACTTCCTGTCATTAGCCAAACAGATGATAACATCCTGGTGACATCACCGCTTATCCATCATTTGACTGGCTGGAGCGCTGCCGCAGTGATTGCAAGGCCACTGATAGTGATTGGTGATTGTGGTAGGATGCTGATTATGGTAAGCACTCTAGCGATTGTTTACCAATTGTGTGTCTGTGTGTGTGTGTATGTGTATGTGTGTGTGTGTTTGTGAGTGTGTGCATGTAATAGAAAATGAAGCTCCACTCAGTAAGCTGCAGAGATGCATTCACATTAAAACCTGATTACTGTTCAACCTGCTGACCCTTACCATGAACCCTGACAACTGCACGACTTTCTTTTCCTTCTCTCCTGTTTTTCTCTTAGTCATCTCATCACTCTCATCCTTTCCTTTTTTCCCTTTTTTCTTAACAGTTAGAGATGCTGTTTAGTAAAATAAAGCATGGTTTCACACGCTTCATCACCTCCATAAAAACATATTTTAAAGCCTGAGTTGTCATGACCACCAGCAGTTCAATAGATGCTCCTCAAGATCATGGCACCTCAAATGTTGTGGTTAGACCTTTGGTAATGAGATCCAACCATGCAGTACACAGTGCTCACCATAGTTGCACTTAATGATAGTGTTTGTAGTATTGGGGGGTATAAAATAACCCCATCTGGTCTGGGTTTCAAGAAAATATTAGTTTGGCAATCATTTCTTTCCATTTATTACATGGAACAAACATGATTTTAAAACCACAGTCATGGGTTATTCAAGCCATGGTTGCACCATCGTGGAACTGTGCTAACCACAACGCCAAAAAAGATACTTTAAACTGACCCTGCACCCCACAAAACTCATTCAACCTTTCCCCTAAATCCTCTCTCAAGTGAAAAATGAGTGGAAATTAATACAAACCCCCCACAATAGTCTTTTGCTCTATCCCCCAGTTCTGGAATGCTTTTTGCAATCACAACACACATACACAACTTCGTGGCTGCACAGCTGTGTTTAACACCTCTAGCCTCCCCTGTGTAGCCACCCCACCCTGACTCTCCTGTGTGTCTTTTCACCCAGTGTACTGAGATTCAAACTGCTGTAGACCAGAAACAGCGTGTTAATATAGAGAGAGAGAACAACTGCCTGGTGATACTGAACATTGAGTTTTAAAGCCTGTAATAACTTGTTTCCTCTCCTGCTGTTTGGGGTTACAGGGGGTTACTTTGGCTGATCAGCTGAGATAGACAAAGGAGATGCTGAAAGGAGAGCGGTTGAGATGCAAAAAACTCTTTGAGCTTTAAAGGATAGTTATTACAACTTTGGTCTTTCATAGATTGGGCCATCATCGATTACGATAACACAATTGTTAACAAATTGATTGACAGCGGGAGGAAGTCTAACACAAACAGTATAGTCTATTGGCCAGAAGCCGCAGAAGCTCAGGAAAGCCTGAAAAACTCTTTGTCCAGAAAGCAACTTTAATTGGAGTGATTGAGGCACCATGTTGGGACATGGTATCCCGTTCTCCTGATACATTCATTGGAAACTATGATGAATGTCAACAATTCAAAATTTTGTTAATAATATTACCACTTGACTTCATTGAGAAAATCGTGGCAAAAGCTACGAAAATATGACCCATGTTGTAACAAGCCAGAATCCTTGAGATTTTACTCCTGACTGGTTTGGCGACAGCTGTGGTTATTGGTGGTTGTGTTTTACAGGTCTCTATGGGAGTTCTGTTCAAAATGACGTGTATGAATATGCCTCGATGCTACTTTGCCAAAAGTGCAACAGAGGAGCAACTGGTGCATATAGTATATCCAACCAAATAATGGGCAGATGATTCATCAAATCAAGTTGTTTCATAGTGAGCTAAAAGAGAAAAGAAAGTAATGTTGTGTAAGTCCAATATTCATTTCTCTTTTAGCTCTGATTTTGGTCTTCACAAACTCCTGAGGGAAATATGTGGTTCTTAAGCAGCTAAATGCTCCACTATGTCCTTTTTACTTTGTCTGTCTGCAGTTTGGTGCTGCTCAGAAAGCGAACATTGGGTTTATCAGCGCTTTTTGCTAAAATGAGCTGTCTGCTGCTGCTTTGAAAAAAGTTGGATGTTGAAAGTAGTAAGAGCGTGCCAAAAGATTAAAGTTGCTGGCCGTAAAATCAAAACAGTGAGCTGAAAGACAGTAAGATGCTCTGTGGAGCTGACAGGTGGTGCAGGGTTGGGTGATTACTCTCTGTGGTAATCAGTGGTAATAGTGATTACTCACTATGAACAACTCTTTCCAAATTATCCATAGCCATTTGTTACTATGTTAATATAAAGAAGTCAATCAGTCCAGCTTTAAATAGTATAACTTTAAATGGACAAATGCATATGTCTTTACAACCAAACAGCACAGCAGCTGTTTCAGTAATTTGTTTCTCCCATTCCCATAAAAAGTGTACTAATCGGAGAAATCAGCAGCTTGTTTGGAATGAAAACACACTCACTCTCAGAACATTTGGCAAATGTTTGATAATCACCGCCACGCGTAATCAATCCCCTCATACCTTTTTATGATCCCCAAATGAACCCTTAACTTTCTGAGCTCTGTGCAAGACACTGGCAGAGAGCTGAGGGTCACACTGAGAAGAAAAACAAGACTCTGTGGCTATCCCCTGAGGCACAAATAAGCAGAACAGGAGATTTCAAGGCAACCTCATACAGTTAAGATTCACTTGCCGATAAGATAAGAGTGAAATTGGGTGGGCATTATATTCATTCCGCACAATATAATAGAGTAGAACAGAGTAGAAAAGAAAAGAATATCATAGAATAGTGTGTTGGTGTGTATGCATCCATGTGCACTCATGTCCATCACAGACTCAGTGTGTGTCCACATGGATATTATCCACTTCGCTGACTACCTCTCTCTCTGCTAAGATGTTGTTTCACAGTCCAACAGATGATCGAGTTTCCAAGCTCCAATCTGTGGTGAACAATGCGTTGCCAATAATAGCGTTCACATGAGCCTTGATACTAGCCAATGCGTGAGTGCCAATGCTTAATTTTAATTACGGGAAACCTCTTGGTTCGCCAACAGCTTTATCACTTCTAATTGCTCCTGTGTCAAAACTATGTTGTGTCCGCGTTGAGCAACGCTGAGGGATATTTGGAAGGTGCGGTGATAGATACTTGAGAGCTTATCCTTCATGTGTCCTGCTTAACACTCCCAGTATATTCATTGTCACTTCCAATGATAACTAAGACAGAACAACTTCATTTTTCCAAACATTCTCTTGACGATGTGAGAATAGTTAAACTAGAGTCTTCTGCAGTGGCTACATCTGTGATGCTGAGCACAGATAAGCATCTTATGATCATTAAGCAGATACAGCGAAGGCAGCGTTATCTGAGGAGCATAGAATATAATGAATGACTGATACAGTAGAAAAGATGAGACCCCATGGGAGAGGAGAAAGAAGAAGAGCATCGGGATGAAAACACAGGAAAATAGATTACGGAGAGAGAATCTGAAGGAGGAAATATAGGAAAATACCAGAGGGTGAAAGGTGGAAAAACTGCAGAGAAAAGCAGAGGCTACAGTGTCCTCTGGAAAGTCAAGAACAGAAATGTTGATATGCTTTGCAGAAAGCTCTCCCTGAAATATCATCTTCTCCCGAATCTAGAGGTGCACTGGATAAGAAGTCAAGAGAATAAAAAGGGTGTTTCGACTTGCAGCTGCAACGTCTTACACATGTCCGGCTACCAAAAGCCTACTGAAGCCTCACTATAACTAGCGGCTAGATGATGAGGTGCCTATGAGGTAGGGGTGGAGAGAAGGAAAGAGGGAAAGGAAGGGCTGGATAAGACCAGAGGATCAAAGTCGGATTCAAACCGGATAGCTCTCCTTAAACCCTCCCGTCACGTTAGGTCACCCTGTGAGTTTTGTCACCTTATGAGTTCACATTGAGCATTTTATAATTTCTTATGATTTCCATTCCTTGCCATAGCCACACCCTGACGCAATATGCTGCAGTTTCAAATAGAAGGCTTTTAAATTGAAAATGCATTTTTCTAAGTTAGTGTACATGTGTAACAACCATATAACTACCTCTCTCTTGGTTGCTTTGTGTTACCGTTCAATGAAATCCCTCATATTTCCACATGTGTAATCACACACACAAACACTCCCACCCACTCTCTGGGACCTTCGGGATCAAGTTTGTCCACCTCTGAGTCTGTGATGGGGTGGTAAGCCTTCTTATCATAGAGAGGAGTGAGTCCCTTTATGGACCGACAGTGAAGCCTTATAACTAAATATTATAGTCTGCTTCATTTTATTCACACACATGCTGCTTATATTGAGTAAACACGATCTCTAATGATATGAGCTCAAATGTATGAGTCTGTATACTATGTATTCATATGGATTTCTACATTCATGGTCCCCAGAAGATAAATCCTAATAACTTTGGTGATCACTCGACTTCTCTTCTTGCACCACCATGAGGTTGACATTTGTGGTTGTGAATGAAATGTCCTGACAACTATTAAATGGAATGTTATGAAATTTGGTAGAGACATTCATGTCCCCTTAGGATGAATAATAAATTGAGTGAACGCCTGCATTTTTTTTATGATAGTGCCATTATCAGGTCAAAATGTCAATTTGTCCAATACTTTGACCTGCAAAACTAATTACATTCCCACCAGCTTTAGCTGTACTTTGAGTATAGTGCTAATTACCAAGTGTTAGTGTCCTAACATGCTAAACTAAGATTGAGAACAAGGTAAACAGTATACCTGCAAAACATCAGCATGTTAGCACTGTCATTGTGACTATCACTAAAATTATGGAGAAAGACTCGTGTATCTTTTTATCTTTAGAGTCTGCTCAGATCTTGGTTACACTCCATTTTATTATCATGCACCCTGGGCTTGGAAGACTTTACAAGTACAAGAATGGAATTGTTTTAAATTGTCAGGTTCTATCTCTCTTATGTCACTCAAGTCTTGTTTTGTTGTGTTATATGTGATTGTTGTAAATTAATGATGTGTGTTCTTATGTAACTATGTGACACTTACTTCTTACCATTTTTGCAAGGACTCTCTCGTTAAAGAGCCTAGGAGATACTCCAGAGAGTTCCCGGCTAAATAAAGAAAAAAATAATGCTAAATAATGCTAATGTTGGCATTAGAACTTAGCTGAAAGCACCGCTGTGTCTAATGACAGCCCCACAGAGTTGCTAGTACTGCTTTGGTCTATTCTTGTTTTAAATTACAGGGTTTTTTAGGTTCACACTGCCTTAATACAACTGAACCAGGACATGTAAACAAAAATCCCATGACCTCATTTATTGAACAGAGTTTTGTCAGCTGTCATCCTGCAACATTAGACATTTTGGCAATAGGAGAAAACAAAATAAACTATTCCAATCATAAGTTTATTTCATAACAAGCAGCGATTCCACACTCTATTGTTATTTAATCTAATGTTGTCTTTGGTGCCACCTTGAATTCAAATTCAGTTGGCATTACCTACCCAACCAGGCCAAACAAATTCTAATAAGAGATGCTGTGAAAACATCCCTAACCTTTTCCCCCCATTGGAAGTTTGCTCAAAGATGAAGCCATCAGACATGGAGTTGGAAGAAGACCCACAACATCTGGTGGACATTTTATCAAGTCATGGCCCCTCTCCCTCTCCTTCTATTTGTTTGCCCCCCCCCCCCTTCCTCTACAACCATTCTACCCACTCTGGTCATGCTGGGTTGCATTGGTCTGTGCCTCACTATTTGCGCAAGGAACAGAAGGGGAGAAGCTGGAGCACAACCTAAATTGTCGACAAGTGTGTGCTGAGGTCAAATAAATTGTGTCAAAGTGTGTGTCCTCACTGTCATGTTATTGTACAGTGGTTGTCATTGTAGAAAGCTGGCTTCATGCACCTCTCATTCATCATTATCCTTTTGACCCCTGAGAGAGGAACAAATTATTTTTGACAAACAATACTCTGGAGGATGGAGCAAAAGTGCAGCGAGCTCAGCAAGCCTGTAGTAAAACGAGGGATACTTAAATGGCTACATATGTTCCTACGTCATATCTGTGGATTAATAGACATGAGCTGGATACCACTTAGAGCTGAGGCAGCACAGGACAGTTAACCCAGTCCTTGCTCTTACAAGTTGATCTCATTTTTACCTCCATGACCCCAGTGGTTTTGGATCAAGCTTTAGGCTCGGCGCAGTTTAGCATGGATTCACTCGAGAGGCATTGGCCTCTTTAGTCAGGTCTGATCCAGAACTGAGCACCATAGCTACAGAGAGTAATTGGTTTGACATATGAGTGACTATAAAGTAGCATGTTGCCACACATTTTTTTTTAATAATGAAGAACAATTTGATACATATGCAGTTACTGGGCTTTATAAAAAAACATTTTTTTCACAATCTCTTAAATTTCTCTTGCATTTTATCTGTTGCCTGCTCCAAGTCAGATTCAGATAACTCTCTTAACTGTACAAACTTGTAATTCCCACATTACAAATTGATGAATACCACCTGTTCATGGGTAGGTGTGTGCCCGTGAGATTTGATCATTAGAATACACTACTGGTCAAAAGTTTTAGAACATCCCCATTTCTCTAGTTTTCATTGAAATATAAGCAGTTCAAGTCCAGTGAATAACCTTAATTAGTTTTGTACCAATTAAGGTTAAGGTATGAGGTAAACTGCCCAAGGTACACAAAAAGTTTAGGTCACCAAAAATTGAAAAGTCATGTAAATTTCATAGAAAAAAGGCCTTTTTCAGGGATCAAGAAATTGTTTAATTTACAGCTTTTGTGCAAGTAAATGAAGCCTTGGGACAAACTGTCTTAACGATATTTGATTTCCAATGTAGAAAGAATGACACAAGTGTGTTCGGCTGCTTGATTAGTCAAAAGTTAAGACTACATTTTGTTTAACAAAAAGATTCCATGATTCAAAATCTCCAATCATTTATTCGTTCTATGCTTTATATCAGAATCACGAAAAATTAAGGTGTTCTAAAACTTTGGACCAGTAGTGTAATTGATGAACAAGTTCCATTCATTAAAATGTCAATGAAATCAAGAACTTCACAAAATGTTTCATGTCGTTCTGTCAGAAATCAGCAGATGAAAACATTACAATCTCAGTATTTTCAGTAGTTCAATTTGGGAACAACAAAAAAAGGAAAATGTTGTCAGCTGTCCACACTATGTCATCAAAGCAGTGCTGTAACTGTGACAGAATTAAAGAAGAAACGGTTTAACATATAATTAGATGCCACAAAAACATTATTAGCCTTTGGAGTGTGAGAAATTTCCTAGCAACTACTAAATTCTCACGCCAAGTTTTCATGCCAATACAACAAAAAGAGAAAACCGGAAATCTCTCACCTTGCTGAAGTGATATGCATGTGCACGGCAGGACCCGGGGACACCACTGGTGGGTGTGGTCACAGGTTTTAGGAAACACACCAAACCTCACCCAGTAAACCACATACTGATACAGTGTACAGAATATCAGTTGTACATTGAGTTTTGTTTATTCATTTTTATTATTACTTTGATATTTTGTTTTGAACCTGATTTGTGTAATATATTTAAAATCCAAATTAGTTCAAATTTAGGAAATAAAATTCTTCGGCCAGTTTTTCCCAATGCGTAGAAAGTTAGTCTATTTCTACATGACCTGGATGACAGGTCTGGACTTCTACTTCTAATTGAGACAAGCTCTTTTATATCACTCATATGTGCTACTTAAGAATTAATCTGTTCATAATTAGTTCTTGCATGAGGCCCAATGTCTTTGCTGTTATTCACTGAAAACTAAAACACAGCCCACAAAGGCAATTTAACCTCAATTCCATTCATTAAAGTTATGCACTATTAATGCACTAAATTTGAATATCACCACCTAAATGAGGCGCTGCTGCACACACACACAAAATCATTTAGCAGCAGATTACCAATCTAAAAATACAATACTCGGAAAGGCTTCTTTCTTGTAGGATACTTTAATTGGCCATAGTAGCTATACACACACATAAAGCACACACTAATCAGGCTTTCCAATGCCTCAGAGCAGCACCCAATATCCTTGCAATAACAAGTATGACCAATCCACAGCAAATGCCCTCATAAAAAGCATCCTGACGTGTGACTGCTGATGGAAATTCTATGTTCTCCTAATAGTCCTGGAACAGAACGCAGTGTCCTGTCCACTCTGAGAAGAAAAGGTCAGTGGAAGAACCTTTAAAGGTGCCTCACAAAGAAGTTCCACAGAGGGTCTTCGGAGACACTCTTTAAAAACGGGCCTTGAGTCATCGCAGTAGCTACTGGATGCTTTAAAATGTTTGACGTTCTCCACTAAATCCTTGTTGTGGTGAGAAATGGTGTTTATTAGCTTCCTCTTTAAACACCCCTAAAACAAACCCTCCTTTAAAAAGTGCATGCTCAGCCCCGCCCCTACAGAATTGCCTCTATCTTCTGCCATAAACATCTCATTTCATGGGTGGGTGGATGGGTGGTTGGGTGTGGTTGAAAGGAGCAAGAGTGGTGAGTGTTGTTTGGCTCAATGTCATATTTTCCATCGTGAAGAAAACAAGTCTATTTGTGAAGTCGCCACAGGAGCAGAATGTACCTTTGCTACAGGAGCATGTTATGTGTGCTGACTCCCCATGTGTGCCTCTGTGTGCCTCTGTGTGTGTGTGTGTGTGTGTGTGTGTGTGTGTGTGTGTGTGTGTGTGTGTGTGTGTGTGTGTGTGTGTGTGTGTGTGTGTGTGTGTGTGTGTTTTTGCAGGACCCTGCTTGGTGGCTGGCTGGCTGGCTGGTCTCAGTTGCATTTGTGCTGTAACTGGGCAGCTTGGCTGGTGAGGCATGTTATTACCAAAGCTCAAGTACACACAAATATGTTGTTTCATCAGACATTTGAACAACCTCAAATTAAACAGGACATATTGTAAAAGATGTCTTTTTTAGGTGTTGAAAAGAATGCAATTTGATTTTCCCAAGATCCACAGTACCCTTTCTTCCTCTTCTTCTCAACTCTTACATCTTTCATCAGTGTGTGGGAAAGAAAAAGGAAATGTGTGTGTGCATGTGTGTTTGTGGGAAAAGGATAATGAAGCAGAGAGAGCCTACAAGGCTGTAATTTCGTAAACCATGAGATTGCGGGGGTATCAACATGGAAGAACAAATCAAATGTTGCAGTCACCCCGTCTCTCTCTTTCTCAGCCACTTTTCCATGAGGGGTATGGTTAGCATGGTGGGTATTAGCCTGTACCCACATCCCATAGCCATAACTTTGAGGTCAGTGCTTCTGTTTAAAACCGGACCAAACGGCACCAGAACAAAACGAGGCCAAGACCGATCAAACATTTTCCACTGCAGCTTCTGGGTATATTAATTCAAGTCAAGTAGCAAATAAATGTTCTATGTTTGCTAAGAGAACTATAATGACATAATAAGAAACTTTACATACTCTACTTGTTCAAAAGAGTTTAATAATTTCATTAGGTCCCCTGATCATTTGCCTTTCTGGTTTAGTTATTTAAATTTGATTTATTTCAAGGGATCAACTATTGGGTTTTTTGTGACGTGAAATGGACAGAGCTGTGTAAAATCCAATGCCAAGTAATGTACTGTAATGTGTACTACACAGTGACACCTCACAGTGACTCAGTTCCCCATGTGCTATGCAGAGACTGTCCCAAGCAGAATGACAGCATCAGCCATTTCAGCAAGTGCCCCATAAAGACATATAGTATGTTTACTTTCAAGTAACTAGGATCTCTGGGATCCTTAGTAGCCCATTATGAAAGGAACAATAAGGAGCCAGATGAGTGTGTCATAGAGTGACAAAGTCCATGTGGGAAGCAAGAGGCAACAAATATCAGCCTTTCAACACAGGACACCGCTGTTTCTTTATCATTTCAAACTGTCAAAGAACTTTTTTTAGCATGACTACGATTGTTCCCTAACTTTAACAAAGTGTTAAAGTGGACCCCTAACCTTTATGAAGTAATCATTTTAACCCACACCATGATCTTTTCCCTAAACCTGACCAATTTTTGTGCCTGGAGGGCATGGACAGGGGGTGCAAACAGTAGTGCCAGGGAAGCAACAGATGCATTGTCTAAATACAATGATTCAGTCATTTATTTAAGCAGCCCAGAATCATTTATAATTAAATTGAATTATGTACGTCCCATACCAATGTTCAGTGCCAGTCCAGGAAGTAGTGTGCCCTTTTTTGTAGCAGGCCAGAAAGTGTGGGTTGGGGTAGTCCTGGATGCAGGAAACTAAAGTTCATGTCCCATCACAGATTTGCATTCAATGTTTCCCTTTTTTATATTCTGTTACCATGAGCTTTTCCTAACCTTAACTAAGCGGTTTAGTTGCCTAACCTTAGCCATACTTTAACTAGGGATTCACCAACTCGTATTGGTGCCAGTACTAACCTGATTAAACAGATCAGGTATCAGGCATGACGTTAGCAATCCACAGTAGTTACAGATCAATGATATCATTAAAACTCAGTGTTTCCAAAATAAGTTACAATCATTCAGTCACGCCCAGCTGTCATTTCAGTTTGTTTTTGCAGGGTGGTATACAATTTATAAGTTTGAGAAAGACCTGGCACTGAATGGGTAGTCTGTATCAGCAGATACTCGGATTTGAGGTGTAGGAATTGGTATCTGGAGAAAAACTTTAAAGTATTTGCCATGCACAGATAATTGCAGAAAGTGAGAAAGTGAGGGACACAGTGAGAAAATGTGATTGGCTTGTCATTGCAACAACCTTATTTCCCTGAGTCACAGTAACCCACATTTAGAAACCCTTGGAAGCTTGCTGGGAGATTAATGAAATAAATACAGTCTCTAAATGGCCCCAAAGGTTTACTAATTAAACTACTGTGAAGTACTGTGCTATGTTAAACCAGGGAGGTCAAGGAAAACTTGCTTTCATCCATGATTTGACAGAAATAGGGGGATATTTGTTGCAGCAGTCTTTTTGCAGCAGTCAATCAGGTTGCTGACCTCAGGGACTTGGGACACTGGGATCAGTTAGGATGGGCCATGACAGGCAAAAGTGACTCAAGAGCATGGTTTGTACACTGGGATGTGAGAAAGCTCTGGAACATTTTAGCTTAAATGAGGTCATTGATATGCTCCTATATTGTTGTACGTTATAGCCAGCGGGGAAGTAAAGTAATTGCAGACCATGCAGTACTTTACAAAGGAAAATACTTCACGAGGGAGGTCACCTTCATGTTTAGTACTGTAGACAGTCTTGCTGAAGGTTGGACTGTAAAACCATATCATTATATTCTAAACGGCTGTTTTTTTCTCCATTTTGTTAGTTAGCAGATCAATTATTTTGAATTTGTCTACTAAAAAGTTTTTTTAACCTAAAAAAAAACAACTTTACAAATCTGAAAAAAAAACCACAATCCTGCTCCTGAATACAAGAATAAACACCGTAAGTCATTTTCTATTTTAAGGGTTTGTCCCAAATTCAAATCTCAGACAATCCCTCAATCTGTCATGCTTTAGTTGAAGGACAGGCTGTTAATTGTGGTATCAGATGATAACCAAACATGCATACAGAGTATGATTAAGAGTATAAGTATTCAGTGTCAGTCCAAGGTAGAAAAGCCCGTAGCAAGGCTTCGTGTATCAAAATAAGGGTTAACAAAACAAACTGTTCAAACATTCCCCTGGCCAGATTAAAAGAAAAAAGAAGTGATGCACATAATACATCCAAAGTGTGAGAGGCTTGTGACAAAGAAAAAGAGGAAGGTACGAGGTTAGCAGACAGAGATAAGCCTAGAGAGAGTTGCATTGCTGATAGATTAGAGAGAGCATGGGTTTTACCATATATTGTTGAAACCACAACCCCATTAAGGACTGTAACTCTAGGACTGTATTTTAACAAGGACTTCCCAAATTTGGAATATGTAATCAGTCTTTTATGCAAAATTCTTAGTCCATGCATGTTTACCAGAGGTTGCTGCAGAGAAACCAGACACTTGAACCCTAGCAACATGGGTGTGAAGAAAGGAGGACAAATGCCTCTCCCTGTTTTGTTGGGGGTCCCAAGGTGTGCCCTTTTTATTTTTTCATTTACATTTTTAACCCACCTCTAACCACCCACTCCCCAATGAATGAATCGCCAATGAAGTGTTGTTAAAACTGGTATAGTTTACGATCTACACTCAATGAGCACTTTATTAGGAACACCATACAAATACAGGGCAAGACTCCACAAGATGCTGGAAACTTACTTCGAGATTCTGGGCTATGTGAACTTGATGGCATTATATAATTTCTGCAGATTTGTCAACTGCATGTTCACGCTGCCAATCTTCCGTTCTACCAAATCCCAAAGTGGTGACTGGGGAGGCCTATGAAGTAAACTGAACTCTGAGACAACTTTTGCTTTGTGACATGGTGCATTATCATTCCGGAAGTAGCTATTAGAAGATGGTAAACTGTGGCAATAAAGGGATGAACATGGTCAGCAACAATACTCAAATAGGCTGCAGCATTCAGACCATGACTGATTGTTATTAAAGGGCCCAAGGTGAGCCAAGAAAGCATTCCCCACACCATTACACCACCACCACCACCAGCCTGAACTGTTGACAAAAGGCAGGTTGGATCCATTGATTCATGCTGTTGATGCCAAAACCTCACCCGACCATCTGTGTGCCTCAGCAGTAATCCAGATTCATCAGACCAGGCTACGTTTTTCCAGTCTTCAACTGTCCAGTTTTGGTGAGCCCGTGCCCAATGCTGCCTCAAATTTCTGTTCTTGGCTGACAGGAGTGGAAACTGAAGTGTTCTTCTGCTGTTGTAGCCCATCTGCCTCAAGGTTTGATGACTTGTGCATTCTGAGATGCTTTTCTGCTCACCACAGTTGTAAAGAGTGGTTATCTGAGTAACCGCAGCCTTTCTGTCAGCTCCAACCAGTCTGACCATTCTCCTCTGACCTCTCTCATCAACAAAGCATTTCTGTCCGCAGAACTGTCCTTCACCGGAATGTTTTTGTTTTCGCACCATTCTTTGTAAACTCTGGAGACTGTTGTGTGTGAAAATCCCAGAAGATCATCGGCCTCAAAAATACTCAAACTAGCCAGTCTGACACCAACAATCATGCCACAGTCAAAGTCACTGACATCAAATTTTTTCTTTTTTTTGATGTTTGATGAAAATATTAACTGAAGCTCCTGACCTGTATCTGCATGACTGTATGCATTTCACTGCTGCCACATGATTGACTGATTGGATAACTGCATGAATAACCAGGTGTACAGATGTTCCTATTAAGTGCTCATTGAGTGCGTGTTTTTGCTAAAAGCCATGCTGCGGAGTTCTGTGGCAGTTGGACACAAGCTAGAATAGACATTACTGTAGTCAAAGCATGATGTAATAAAAGCACAGATGCCTTTTTCCAAATCTTTAGGCTAAAATAGGGGTCTGATTTTTGGAATGTCCAGTTTTGATCTGTCAGTTTGCTGACAGCCTCATATATTAATAATTTGTTTAGTTGTTTTTGGCACAGTGGCCTTTGCTATTGTGTTTCTGTTTGGTACTTTTAAGAGAAACTGATCCAAAACAGCTACTTTGACACAAAAATGACTTTCAACCTGTCATGTAAAGGTGTACAATTGAGGGAAAATTCTGTGATCTGTGATTTGACTGAAATAGGATATTGTCTTAAGCAGTCATTTGTCCCTAGGACTTAAACCCTTGGACTGGCAGAGATGGGTCATGACCGGCTCTGACTCAGTGACGTTTTTCATGGGGTAGGAAATAGCAATAAGTGAGAGATGGAGTGGAAAAGAAATGGAAAATTTCTTTTTTGAGGGGGTCATTTTCATCCTCATCCTATTTATCTTCTTCTTTCAGACTGCTGTGGAGAGGCATGTCATATATCTTAATGATGAATCTGAATTTTGTTGTGGAGCTACATGGAGGTTTGAGGCCAAGCGGTGCGGGACTGACAGCAAAACTGACCCAGACAGACATCTAGACAGATAGTCATCCTGCCTGCCAATCTCACCTTGTCCTTCGAGAGACTAATGTTTCTGGGAAAATCCCGCTCTGCCTGCTGCCCTGTCAGTTACTCACAGCTGGCATGGGCACATGAATGGATGAGAGTGAGGGAAAATGGGATCCAGTGAGCTTGTAAGACAAAGAGAGTGGCAAGGATGTGGATGAAGAATATGGGTGAAGGAATGGATATGGTTTAGTCCATTGGTGACTCGGTAATTGGAAATAATCTCCCACTTCTGGTTCTTTCTCACCTCCTCTAATTGCATCCCTTTCCTGTCTATGTTTACAACACAGACACAGAAACCCAATTAAAGTAGCAAGCCACAGCTCTTGAATATCCCTCTCTTTGCATGGTCAAAGGATAAAAACAAAAAAAACAAAAAAAAACAAAACACTTTAACATAAGACCACAGGATGCAAGCCTGTGGAAACAAGGTGGCTGGATATGGTTTGTTTTTCAGAATTTGCTTTACAATGATTTCTCTCGACTTCAAATAAGGTGCCATTATTGGGCAGACAGACCTGGGCATTTGCTCCAAAGGGGAGGGTCAGACTTGGACGGGCTGTCTAAACAAATGCAACAATGGTTTTTATTGTCACGCTGGCTCAAACTCACCAACACACCCCTGGCAGGGAGCACAGCTTTCAGTGGAGCAGCCTGTCAGTACTTATAAACTTAATCTGGCTGATTATGAACTTGACTTGACTACTCTTACTGAGACATGGCTTCACTTTTTCTCTCTTTTTCTTTCACTCCAGCGTGTTGTTAGATGGAGATAAAGGAAAATGAGGCTGTCAGAAACACAGAAGTGATGGAAAAGGGAGTTTTTTGCTTGTCCATGAGTGATTTCCAACTGTGTTTTCCTTAATATCAATCCGTAATAGATTTTCTTGGAGTTGTCCATTCCCTTTAGCCTTTCACATGTGTGAACAATGAATATTGGTGGCTGCCCAGCTAATGTGGCCCTCCCGGCTGGCACCATACATCCATCACTGTGCTGGCAAAGTGGCTGTTTAAAGCATAGCATGGTCGGCACTGGAAAGCCTGCGGTTATTAGTGGTTAACCCAGGGATCCCCGCCGGGTTTGCTGCTCACTTTTCATCCTGCCAACGTCCCAGTGAATTGCATAAAGTTTCCGGCGTTGATGACGTAGGAGTGATCATTCAAAAATGTAAGATGGCATATACATTTAATGGTGAGAAAAAGCCAAATTTTCCATGTTTTGATTTTACCAGCAGAGAAAAGATTTTCCTGTAACACACAGTGTTCCCTCATATGATGAGATCTTACGTTGTTCTAACTGGTTTCCAGACAAATCCTTCTACAATTCCACAACCTTGTAGGTAACCACTTTTGATTTTGAAGCCCTGGAGCTCCTCTGTTAAGTTACTGAAAAAGTAGCAATCCATGCATCCTGGTGCTAGAAGTTTGGTGACGTAGTGACTTTTTGCAGGGATAGTAGGTGAACTACTGTAGCTGGCGAGTTAATTAGTCTGTCATATTAGCAGTTGTGACAGACTGATCGTAGCTTTCTGCGTGACTAAGGGAACATTAAGTTCACACAATATTTTTAGCAAACTCTTCAACTCTTGTTTCATAACTGCTAACAATGCCTTTCTTGTGGAGTTTATACTCCAACACATGAGGATTAAATAAAAGTGGGTGGTGTGAAAAAGCCAATAAGCTAAGATAGATTCCTCCATCACCTCATAGGTCAGCACTGTCAAGACAGATAGCTAGTGGTCAACAGTGCAAATTTGTTTGTCTCCAAAGCTGAGCTTGATGTGAGCTTGATTTCACCACGAATTCTCACCACTTTAAATGCCGATGTGACCAGGCCCACAGGTGAAGTGGTGCATATACCCACCTCTGGGCAGGGGGGACTTACTATACACCTTCCTAAAAATAGCTACAGATACACATCATTGCACAGCTTGTACACTAAAGGCAATCATGTTACAGTCTATCATGTAAACAACAAATATGAAGCAAACAAGTAAAAATCGTAGTCCGATGATATTTAGGCGCTGGAAAGAGAAGAATCTCCAGAAGACGACGATGAGATGAAGATAAAGTTAGATAACAATGTTATACCGTGGCATCACGGGAGGAGTGTGCTGATCAGCGCTAAAAGAAGTATTTAGATCCTGAAAGTTGCAGTACTGCAATATAAAAATACTCCATTACAAGTAAAAGTCCTGCATTGACAATGTTAGCACAACATACCTAAAGTATCAGAAGTAAAGGTGGGCTGCTTATAATTCAGTCCACTGTGACTCTTATACTGTTATATATAATGTTATTGAATTATTATTACTGATACATTAATGTGTAAGCAGCATTTTACTGTTGTAGTTGGTCGGGTTGGAGCTAGTTTGAACTATTTTCTACACTGTAGGGCAGTGTGATCTATAACAGTGCATCGTATTTTATCATCACATCATTTATTTTGTATGCAAAGTGTGAATCTGTGAAGAAAATAGTAACTAAAATTGTCAAAAAATATATAGTGGAGTAAAAGGGAGAGTGGTGATTGGGGAGGTAAGTCCATTGACGCTACAGTTTACCCACCTACCATCACACCAGTAGACCACTGGCAAGGCGTTAACACGGAAGATACAGAACGAGAAAAAAAAGAGTGGTGATGAAAAAGTGAATGGTAAGAAAGTACGACTCCTGCCCTGGATAAAATGACATGCCAAGGTAACACAACTCACCGATTCTGGCTAACAGCTATAAGTGTTTCTTATCCTCCCTCTGTCTTTCTGTCCTTGGCTCCATTGGACTTGCCTCCATGCACTCCTCTTTTCTATCTGAGCTTCTTTCTCTCATTTACCACAAAATACCACAAGTAACCCACTGAGTATACCACAGAGAACCACAAAGTGCCACCAAATACCATTTAAAATCATAAAGTACCACAAGGTTTTGTACCAAAAAAAACCCAAGTGCCACACTTATGAACCACAAAAAAATGTAATAGTACTGGCGGGAGTTTTAGTTTGTGATACTTTATGGTTCTTTGCAGAAGTTTATGTTGATCGGTTGGACCGTGCAAGAGAGATAACAAGTAGGAAAAAGTAAAATCCTATCATGAACCCTGACGGCTCAGCGTACTCCCATCTTATCATCAGGATCCGACCCAGTGATACTACGTCAAGCCTAACGCTCACGAAATGTGCTCACTCAATTTATTTTCAGTGCCTATTCCTCAGCCTAACCACAAGTCCTGGCTGCGACACCAAGCTTCAGTTTTATTACTTCTCCCATCTCCTCCACTTCTCTCTTCTTTTTGTCTGATGATTAGTTCTCCATGCCGCTCTCCTGCATGTGTCTGGTCTTGGGTATCAGTCTTTTTCTGAGACTTTCTGGCAAATGCAGAGCTGGAGGCTAAATGTTGCGTGGTGTTTTGGTTACTGTGGTGAAACCTGTTGCCATTTAGCACTTGAGCGGTTATTTTTCAAAATGCTTTATGTCCATTCTGGGGATAGAATAATTATATAAAGTTCATCATACCATATTTCTTAATTATTAATGATTTGGTTTGCAAGTGGTTGCCGTTTTTTTCAACAAAGGACTTACAGTAAGTTACCTAATAAGTGCCATTTCGTGTGTTATTTATATGCTATCAGTCATTACGTAAGAGTACACGTTGCTATTTGCCATTGGTGTATACGAATCTCATTCTCTCTCTCTCACTCACTGTCTGTCTCTGTGTCTCAGATGAGCTGCCATCAAACATTAGAGCAGAGGTAGATTGTCTAAAGGGCACGACTCCCAAAACCACAGCGCCATCAGAGGAGAAAACCACAGATGCAGCTGTTCAGACAGAACAGAGCAAAGGATATGTTTCTCTCACTCTCCTTCTCTGTCTCTCATTTTTAAAGACGGGCCTCATTAAATGGAAGTAAGGTTGCTCTGGTCCAAAACCAAAGAGAGTCATGCCCCTTGAGAGTGCTCTGCTGCTAACCATAGCGCTGGCACAGTACAATGTGGAAAACAAGTGAATCAAATGCAACCGCTGAGCTGCAGAGAGCGTACAAAGACATAATATTACATGATGTTACGTGGGTTCAGTAACACAGGATCAGCTGTAGCAACAGCAATGCTGCTTCACAAAACAGTGGTGAAACAGGATGTGACACTGACTTTTGTACCACTGAAGTCATGTACCAATCAGTGGAAGCACACAGTCAGGGAGAAAGGATGATAAAGTCACCTCAGTCTTTGTTTTGTTTTTTCAGCCACAGTAGCAGCACAGCTTCTAGGGATGGCAATGTCGATTAGTCAGTCCACTAGTTTGGTCCAGACTGAAATATCTCAACACATATTAAATGGATTGCCAGGACATTTGGTAAAGACATTCATGGTTCCCAGAGGTTGAATCCTGATCATCATCAACATCTTGATCACACCAAAAGGTAGCAATGTCTTTTGTTTAATTTTTACGGACAGGACTGAACTCTGTGGAGCCCAACGACTACAGCAGTTTTTGACATAAAAGTAAAAAAAACCATGAACATAATATTTTCTCTACCATAACCAAAATATTTTACCTCATGCAAAATAGCTTACTTTAACATTAAACCTGCAGTAACAGATTTTTTGAGAGCAGCGGAAACAAGTTGCGAACACAGCACTGGCAGAGCATCACGTTTTAAGTTGATATGGTGAACTTGTTAGCAAACACATCCACCAGTTACGGAGCAGCATTATCATTTATTTGGGGAAAACATCTGGCTCTTTAGTTCCTGAAAGCTCCACTATGTTCATCATCTAGTCTCTGACTGTGTTTGTCTGCCGTTTGATGCTGCAGTGCACAGCGGGTTTTTTAGAGCTTAGAGCTGCTTTGTGTGGCTAAAAATGACATTATCAGAGTTGTGTGAGTGAATGAAAACAGTAATTCTATGGACTGTGCAGCTAAACGATAGTCGAGGGGAGCTGTAGATTGGGCTGATGATTCTCTGTAGGTTCATCACTACCAGTGACCCTGTTCACATTATGATATTGTTTCCACATTGTCATTTGATACATAGTTATTCTAAAACACTGGTTATAGGCAAGTTGAAAAATAAAAAGAACACCTATACATGATCCATAAAAAACTAAAAGGTGCTGTGTAGCTAAAAGATGATACATTTGTCATAGTGTTACAAAAAATTAATAAATAAAAAAAATAATCAGGATATCATTGGAAAAGTTGTGTATTTTGTGTAATATATAAGTAATATATAAGTTAATGGCCATGAGGATATATTAGAATTACACTAAGGTTATATGTTTGAAACTAATGCAAATACTATGTCCAGAGGCAGAAATTATTTTCACGGTGTACCTTAAAGTCTCCCCATTCTGAATTGCTTTTAATGGCAAAAAGCTGCATGAAGACATGCTTCTTTTATTAATTATTATTTGGAGCATTTGTGTGATATCCCAAGGCTACCTCAATTGTAGCTGTAGCCATGACAAAACATAAACCTTACATCATTTATTTGAGTAAGTTGTCATATTTGACATACCACTGCAGCTTTAACTGCATTAACAGGAAGGACAAGGAGACATAACAGAAAGACATGATATTGACTTGTACCACAATGTAGGAAGCGGAACAGTATTTTGTGATACTTTATGCTTTGGGTATGGTTTGTGGTTTGCATTGGTAGACTTCCCTGTAATTTGTGATTATCCAACTGGAAAATCAAACAGATATAATCTTTTATTTTTCTGTCGTAATCTCAAAATCACGTCAGTTGTTGTTTTAGATATTATTTCCATCCTACAATAAATAAAAGTAGTCACTAATCAGGTATGCGCAGCAGTTCAGAATTGAGGGTGAAGTCCTGCGATATGGATGTAGCCATTTGCCAGAGACGTGTAGACCGGCTGAGATTGTGAGGAGTAAAAGAAGTAGAGAGAGGTAAAAAGACAGAGACAGAGAAAGGAATGTGGTTAAGAGTCTGTTTGGTCACACTCCATAACCGACAGCCTTAAACAAACATGCATTCTGCTCCTTCTAAAAACCATTGCTACCTGAGACTGCAGTGTGCCCTAATCCTCCTTGCCTGAAACTTCCTCTGTGGATTTTTTTTTTTTTTTTTAGTTTGTGCACTGTTCACCACCACACATGTCTAATAATTTTTGTTTTTACCAATGGCTAACTTGTAAGCTCCAATGGTACCTTATGAGGCATTGAAACTGTGGAAGTATAAGATTTATAAATGGCAAGGCTTTGAAGTTTACCATATTTAGTAGACTACCTCTGCCATAGTTACTTATTTGAAGTAATCAAAAGTAATACTGTGTGGATTTACATTTTTGATAGGCTTAGATATTGATAAACATTTTTCTTAAACTGTCCTTAAACTCAAGAATGTGGAACTGTGACAGCATCGGTCCTTTTTTTCTAATTTTGGTCTAAAGCCATACTCGCTTCTCTGTGATGCTGTGCTTAGGCACAGCAGTGGTTTGAGCTAAATGCTAAGATCAGCATGCTAACAATGTGACACTGACAATGCTAACATGATGATTTCTAGAAGTTATAATACTTACCGTGTTGGCATGCTAACACCTACTTATTAGCACAAAATAGGTTATGAAGTTTACCCTGTTCACCATCTTAGTTTAAGACACAAGTGATCTTACAACTGTTAATTAGCACTAAACTAAAGGTGCACCTGAGGCTGATGAGAATGTAATTAGTTTTGCAGGTGTTCTAATCAAAAAAGGTATTAAACAAATTAAAATAATGACATGATGGTGGTGCTAGATGAAAAGTGATGATTAACAAAGTCATTACACTTCACCCAAAAGGGCATACCAATGTATTAAATTTCATTGTAATCCATCCAATAGCTGTTAAGACATTCTACTGAAAAATATGTCAACCTCATGGTAGCACGAAAGAAAAAGTGAAGGGGATCACCGAAGTAATTAGGATTCATCATCTCAGAACCTTGAATCTATTTGCAAAATTTTATGGGAAACCTTCAAGTGGATATTGAGGTCCCGTATTTTACTGGATAAGTGAAAACTTTGACCTACTAGATGAAAAGCCAAAGGATTATCATTACGATTCATTCTCCAGTGACCATAAACATCTGTATATACCATTTTATGGCAAACCATCAAACAGTTGTTGAGACATCTAACTCTGGACCAAAGTGTTGGACCCAACGACCGCATGACATTGCTATCCCTATAACCATGCTTTGGTTGAAAAGAAATTCACTGACTGTAGTTTGATTACCTACATTAAAAAAATGATGTAAAAGTTTTGACTGATCATGGCGAGCTTGTAATCTTTTCTCAGTCCAAATGTAGTTTCCACCTAGTCCCCCAGGTCTCAAGCAGTGAATCTAATCTCCATTTTTGCCACTCTCAATCTTTGTTACCCTTCATTTCACAAATATGACAGTGTAAAGAAAATAATAACACTGTAACTGGCAATGTCCCATTTCTGTTAGACATCGAGTCCTCGCCGTGTGTGGTTGGGATACCTCAGTCAAGCTGAACAGCATTCCCCTCTCCACCACAGACTGAGATCAGTTTCTCTAAGATAACATCTGAGTGGATGGTTAACACAGCCTGTTTGGCTCCTCCTGCAAACAGATGATCAGGTTTACATGTGGATGTTCCATCACACGACTTCCTCGACAGGTTTTTTTTGGTCAGTGTGGCGCCCTATGCACGAATACCTGGGAATGGATAGCATGCAGACACAAACACGGGCATGCACCCACACAACAGTGCACATGCAAGTACACACACTCTCTAGCAACAAAGAGAGAAAAAAGCTGAAAAACCACACTGTTGTCTTTAATGAAAACATTTCCTGATTGTCATGGCAACTGCTATAGTCAGCCAAGGAAATTCAAACCACAGATTTCACCATCTATCCTGTAAAGATGACAATTATTTATCTTGTCCCACATTCAACAGCAAAATGATATGGTATCAAATCTGGTCCATGAGTACATAAAAGAGTCAGAAACCTCAACTAAGCTGCTGTGAAACACATAATCTCATGGCGGGTGGAAAATCAATTTTTGTTCACCCTTTAAATACTTTTCTACAGATAATCACAGAGCACAAGATTAGGCTAATATACAGGTAACGTTAGCTAAAGGGAAATGCAGAGTGCCCTTAAACAGCATGAAATCAGCAAATTGAGGTTCCATCACATATCACTGCTGTCCCACGTTTTTCTATTCACTTTAATTGAAGCTTGTACAGCTGATAAATTCTAGCATGTGTTTTGTTGTTCAGTGTAATCTCCGTGTCAACTCTGGCAAACTTGCATGGCAGAGTTCACCTTTCTTTTCAACTCTTTTTTGTGAATTCTCACACAAACTGCAGCTTTGCTCTCATACACTATTTACAACTTGTGATTGCTCTTCTCAGTATTTACTTGGACCTGTGCTCTCACATGCTTTTTTCTGGATTCAGTGTGTGGCAATTTAGCAGTGAAGGCTAATGTGACCGTACCTATCCATCAAAGTGATGTTCTGTACTATTAATTACTGAAATGAAACCTAATGTATTGAGCTGTGTGAGTGCAAAGGGACATGAAGGTAGGAAGTAGACTGCGAAAAGTGTAGCGGATGTAGCGTCTGAAATTTTTGAAATGAAATACCATTTAAAGACCTTCTATCACCTCATGTAATCAGTCATAATCCATTACATTTTTAAGTTAGTCATAGGGCACGGGGCAACATCAAAATTAGTTTTCTATCTTAGCTCTTGCCTTAAATATGTACTATACAGATTTAGCATTGCACTGCATTAAAACGTTGTTTAAAATGTTGTTTAAGGTATAAGTGAGACATGAAATATGATCCAGGAAGGATAAATGCATTTAAAGACTTATCAGGTGCCTAAACACTTAATAGTTTGTACTACTCACAGCCATGATTTTACAACTCTGGAAAGTTATCATGATGGCAACTATTTTAACAATCGCAAGGTAAACCGTAAAAATACTCATGTTACACAGTTATCTACCAAAAATTTATTATGATTGGCAAACACAGAGCCTGATGTCATGTTGCAATGCAACAAAAGTTGAACCTGGTTCAACTTTTTTGCCCAATGACCTTGCACTGTTATGTCGAAATCATCTGCGTTGGCACCCCAACTGCGCCAAGAGACTGTCTCCATTCAATTGAATGACAGAGCTGAGTTTTTTCATGCAGGGCAACTGTCGGTCTGAACGTGGCCTTATGCTAGTTTCAGTTAATGCAGCGTCGAGTTACTGAGTTGTACTGAACCAATGAGATGCTCTCATTGTTTTTTTTTTTTTTTTAAATTAATCTCAATCTGAACAGCCTGCTTAATGCCTGCAGCTACACACATGAGTATGACATTTTGGTACAATTTAGCTCAAGTACCTTGACTTGTTTTTGACTTATGGTACTAATTGATGTTAACCGTATTGCTGGGTGTGCAGCCTCAGCCTTGTTAAATCAAAGACAGGTGCTCAATACTTGCAAAGTAATTTTTTACAGTAACCAAAGCTTTGAACACAGATCAGGCAACATCACTCTTGTAAGGTTGTCAGTAGACATACAATACTGCTCATGTGACATGTGTTAAGCTTTTAGGCTTATTCATCTCAACACTGGGTAAAATGTGTTTTCCCCACATCAGATATGAAGAAGTAGCTTGCATCAATACACAGAAGTAGTGACACCACGGGGAATGAAAAATTATAAAAACAACCGACCGTTCACACCTTCATACACCATACACAACACAATTGCGTCAACTGTTTATTAACAAAATGCAGTAGCATTTGGCAAGGAGACAAACACTCCGGTGTTGGAGCCCTATGCCATGCAGGTGAAAATTTGCCAGTAAAATATATTAGTTCTCATTAACTTTAACAGAGCAACAACCCCCTACCCAGGGTCCCGCCCCTGCAGCACCAAGGGTGGTATTTTACTGACTCGTTAATGTGACTGACAGCTCAATAAGGTTGGTCTGTTTGTCTGCTGCGATGCAACGGCTTCCATACTTCATAAAGAGAATGACGACAGTGAGTCAGTAGTGCCAGTGAATTACTGGCTGCAGATATTACAGCATACAGGTTTGTGCCAGCTGGTTGGTTATAAGCTCTGTGGTCATTAGACACGCATAGCTCACTCTCTCCCTTCTATCTTCCACCATGCTTGTTAACTGCTGACAAAAAAGAAACCAGTCGGCCATCACATAGACAAACAGCTAATGAAGTTACATACAGATCACAGTGCCAAACCAAACTCTTTTCTGTCAACTTTTCCACCACAACAATCAATTCTTGACAAAATATTTGTCCGGTGCTTCACAGTAGAACTACCTCTGTCCCATTTGCATGGATGTGGTTCTCCTCTGTAGTTGTAACAGGACAATGGACGTTCTAAATTTGGAGGGTGGCCACTGCTCTAGACCTGCCTGCACATTCTTGGCAATAATGTTCCAAACATGTTGCAGAAAATTTGCAGATTTCATGAAAAAGAAATGAACACTTTAATTGGCATATCAAAGGACTGCATACATAATATCCAAGTGTTTAGCACATACATTTTAAAGTTTGAATAAATAGACCAATGCCAACCAATGTATTTTGCTGATGTTGTGAATTTTGCAATTTGATATTCAGTGTTGACAGGACTGTACTGAGTTTAAAATCCATCAAATGGTAACAAAAATATTTGTTATTCATACTTCATAATGCCAAAATGTGTGCCAAATGGCATCAACATTGTGAGTTGTCCCTTTGTTGTTCCTATTTCCTTCCAGATATTACCTTTGGTAACTGTCATTGTCGGAATAAATGCTTCCTTGCAGGAAACTTGAATTGAAAATTTTGTTCCACAAAAAGCTAGTCCAATAACCAAATGTCACAGATGCCTTCACAGATCATGACTGGTCTTGTGACTTCTCAGTTAACTAAATTAAAATGGCTTAATGTGCAACTGCAATGTTTATTACACATTTAAAGTTTGTAATGAGAGTACCATTATAAGAAAGGTCATGCAGTGATTTATTACCTTTAGAGCACAAATGTAAATAGCACATTTCATCTTCTGAGAAGCATGAATATTTTTGGTACATTTCATTACACCTGGTATTGTGCATGTTGACTCACTGTGACATGGTCTTGGTTAGTGGTGACAACTGTGCTTACTCTAATATCATTTTAAGTTTTAATTTGTCATTTTCTACATTTCCATTGAAAGAAACAAAAAGTAAACATTCAGCTGTGGGTTGTATGTTTTAGTAGTGGGAGCAATAGTGATGGAGATAGTATACCGAGACAGAGTGACAGCCCTTTCCTGTTGAGTAAAAGGGATGAAACCAGTCTTGCCCCTGCATTGCCTTCTGGTCTCTTTTTTTACTACTACAATGGGTGAAGAAATTTGTGTCTGTTCCCCTTCAGCGATGGATTTTACTCTGTATGACTCTTGAACACTAGTGCAAAATAGCAGCCCTAAAGGCCACCTCTTTGTCTCTTATAGAATGCTACCAACACATGACCTTTACTATACTATTAATGGTTTAAATCCCATCATTATCTACAGTAGGTTTAGCATCAATAGTATTAAATTGTATAAACGTAATTTTCTTTTTGATGAGGAATATTATGTCTTTTTCCTGTATGCATACACGTGTCTACAGATTTGTACAGAGTGTTATCTGCACGGATAGTATCCAACACAGTATCCAGGCAAAAATAAAGAAAAAAGTCTTGCTCAGATGGAGTCTGGGGACAGATTTATACAGAGGAGATTTGGATGATTACACACCATGAAAGTTCTCAGTGATTGAGATTGGAAAATTACACCAGCCAATAAATCAACTATGGGGTGCAGTAGCCAGTGTTGTCTGGAATGCAATGTAATATAAAAGTAATCTTCTATTAATGGTACAAATAAGTAGAGATGTCCAGATGTGGAGCTGTACTCATTGTAAGTTACGACATTCTATCATATGTTCAAAGAAATAATGCTGTACTGTTTCCAAGAGGAACCACGTCTAAAAGAAACACTATTTTGATGTATCTTTCATTTCTATATCTAGTCTAGTTTTTTTCTAATTCATGTGGATAACCAGCTAAATGAAGATGATATGATACATGATATGATATGATGTGTGATGATTTTTAGATAAGTGATAATGAAGGTTGAAAGCAAGATTTCAAAAATTTAAAAAGAGTAAGCATTTAATGGCTGAAAAAGAGCTGACACAATTAAAAAAATGAAATATGTACGGCATTCTGGAAAATGTAGGAACTGATTGATGAATATGAAAGCATCTGGGCTTGAAGTTATCCCTCTGCTCTACCATGCCATGGTCAAGAAACAGTGGGACTACATGAGTGGGGGCTTGTACAGAAGGTAAAAATGATGTTTTGCAAAAAGGAGGAGCCGTAGTTAGCCTGATAATCAGACTGAATTGCTGTTTCAGTTGCCTTCATTATCCTCAAACATTGTGTTCATGTAAGCCAATTCACTATTGTTTACTTTAAATGGTCAGTAGTGACTGACAAACTCATCTGATTGATGTCATTTTCAGTAAATATGAAAGCATATCGATCAAAGAAATTTTCTTTTTTAACTTAATGCCTTTATTGGATGGCTGAAAGTAGAGAAATGACAGGAAAGAACAGACAGAAAGAGAGATGGAGAATGACATGCAATGAAAGTTCCCATCCAGACGTGAGTCAGGGGCTCTATGATTCCTTTACCCCTCTTTGTTATTTCTGTAAGTCATATACCCACGACCCATACCTGTCACCTGACAAGAATGTTAATATTGGACTATTTTACAAAACCCTAGATTACGTCCAATGGCAAGATTCTCATTATTTACAATATCTGCACATAGCAGCTATGGTATGGTTAAGTTTAGGGAAAGGTTGTGGTTAGGACACATTAAGGATTGGTTATGGTATGATTAGGGTTGGCAAACAAGGATAGAGAAAGAATAAATAAACGTGAACATTAATTGCAGGTCTGTGACAGGAATCAAACTAACGTGCCCTTTGTGAATATGCTTATACACCTCCATGACCTCCACACCCTTCTCTCTGTCTTATATATAGAGCGCACACTACATCCTGCATTGGCACTGAACGCTGACATTAGATGTACATTTATCGTGAGGTGTTGAATTGTCCAATATGATAATAGTTCCCAGGAAACGGGGCTGTACAACCTGTATAGCTGAACCAGTCTCATCCATGTTCTCTATTTTTGTGATCCCCATTCCTATCCCTGCCTTCAACAGCTTAGTTTGGCTAATTTCTATGTCCACTCTGGGAAACAGCCATCAACGAGCACAACATCAGACCTTTTGGAATCACTGAAAAATTCAAAGTTGTGAGAGTCAATTCAGAGGTCTAAACGAGAATAAGTCAAAACAGGTAGTTGGCATTTCATTTCTGGTCTCCCAAAAAAAATAAACATTGGAGTGAGGAGGGAGAGACAGATTCACAGCCAGATGGGCACCCTTCTCTCTCGGTATGTCCAGACTGCTGAAGAGAAATGGACTGATGGCCAGGTGAGAAAGGACTTGTATGGATAGATGGGCAGATGAGTCTTTGCACTTTTGCAATTAAGGCATGCGGGCAACATCCCCAGTCATATCTGAAAAATGCATTAGAGCAAGCAGCAACATAAATTACAAAATATGCAGTCTACCATGGCTGAATTTGTAATATCCATACTAAATGTGTGCACAATCATCAATTGTGAGTTGGATTGGATTGAAGAATCCAGTAAGTTACATATATTAAAATGTACGTTTCCACTGCACGATGCCATTTTCGAAGTTCATTGATTGCAAATAAGCTATTATATTACCTGCTTTGCATGAGCTATCGTTACATATTTTCCTCAGTTTATGTAAATACTGGTACATTGTGCCAACATAAACATGGGCATGAATATGTTCCATTTTATAGTGTTTGCCATCTTTATCTCAACTTACTGGCGTAAGTGGCTGCCCGAATCGTTCCATGTTAATGTTCTCTGTCTCTGATTAAATCCTTACATGAGCTATTATTTCAACTCTTAATATTTGCTCAGATGCTCCCGTTCACGTTACAGATCTCAGTTATTCCTTACTGCGTCTGTCTGTCTCACTGAAGAGGCCAATTGTCTCCTCTGTGCGCTGGTCTGAGGCCACCTGGCAGCGAGTTGAACAGCAGCAGCAGTGCAGGACTGATGCTGGAGAACATTAACTGATCCCAGATGACCTGCTTGGCCCACCTGTGTGTGTGCTTGTGCAGTGGTGTAATTGTGCTGATTAGCATTGCTTGTTATCTCTCTTCACTGGAAGCTGCCTGGTATTTTATGAATCTTTCTCTCCGGGGGTGTATGTGCGTGTTTGTGTCTGATTGCATCCCTCTAAGATTAGTTGCTTAGTTGCTTTCATCTCCACATGAACACACACACAAAGACACACACATACATGCCCAGCAAAGTAGACTCATAAAGAACCAAGACATCGCTCAATGCCATTACCTAACCAGCTCAATGCCAACGGCAGTACAATGGACTGGGGAACGCCAAGTACAAGCAAACCTGTACATGTTCTCTGCCACCAAAATGTTGCACAGGTTTTAAGAAAATGTATGAAATTCCAGCAACATAAAATTAAATGTTGCCATCAACAACCTTCACTTTCATGTGAATATGAGTAATATTTAAGAGGACATGGCATGATCACAGAATTAAAGGGGAATTGCACTGATCTTACACGTTAAAGTCCGTTTACAGGTATTGGGTAGTACTACTGCATATATGAAAATAATTGTACAGAGGAGCTGAGCAAAATCTGATAAATTGCCTCAAGTGAAGTCAATTGAGACAGCGTCAGTTGGGTCTGAAGACTACAAGTTTGAAAATGAAAAAATCTGAGGATGTAGAGTTAGACAGGGTAGGGGTACAGCTCACAGGTTTTTACAGATTACATGCTTGGTTTTTGGCATGTTTTTGTAATTCTTAAGCTTGTTAATTAACTATGGTGTTTTTGTGGGTTTTTTGTTTGAAACGTACAGTATATTTTAGAGATATTTTATATATATATATTTGTGCTTTAGTCCAGACTGAAATATCTCAACAGTTATTGGATAGAGCAGCTTCAGCTGCACTTTGCGTTTGGTCCTAATTAGCAAATGTTAGCATGCTAATAAGCTACATTATGATGGTGAACATAGTAAAAATTACACTTGCTAAACATCAGCATTTTGGATTGGCATTGTAACCCCGTAAGCAGGCTAGCAAAAATAGCCTCATAGAGCCTCTAGCTTTAAACTCTTCGTCTTATTGTTAACTGATTGTGTTTTTATTGCAACATTACAGTCTTAGTAGTTAGGAATCTCTTTAGGACAATTGTGTTTTATTGGCGACAGTAAAGTAACCTTTACCTCACTATATCATGCATGCATGTTAGCATGGGTATCCATGGAGAAAAGCTCTGACTTTAAACTGTGACCATCACAGCCAAGTCCAATCATTTTTAAATAGAGCTGAGACAACATAGACAGTTAGCTACATAAAGTAGATGGTCAACCAGCTTGTGATGCTGAGAAAAATTAGCTACAGCTGAACTTTAAGTGCAAATGTAGATTAAATTTGCAGCTAATTTTGAAATTTCCAAATTTTTATGTTCTTGATTTTATTTTGTTTTAATTTACCTTCCTTACTAATAATGCCAAGTTTTAACTTATTCACTCCCTTTCCATTCAGCTTTCTTCAGTTTTCATATTAGTTATTGTACATTTGCAGTGCAGACTTTCGTTTCAGTTTCCCTGCTGACACATTTATCTGTTTCTTATATCTGTCCATAAGAGCATAGTGACTCATTTGTCCCCTGTAGCCTCCTGTCGCTCATCCTCATCACCAGGAACTACTCACAGCATGAGGGTTGACTGACCGGCTTAAATGATGTCATCGGTCATACATCATAAACCGTCTGTGATTATTTACCAGACTATGTTACCATGCAGGCTTTTTATAGTTTCTGTTCCGATGAACCTTCATAAGGAACAGTTTCCTGTGTGGATGCTCACTGATGATATCATAGTCTGAGAGTTTAGAGGTTAGAAAACATTTTGAGGTAAGGAAGTGAATTTGTGTTGTCATGCTGGCATGAATCATGCTGGCCTGAATATTAAAGGTAACAGATTGATTGTGTGACGTTAAGCAGTCAATAAAACTAGGTTGGAAATTTGTGGGTTCTGAACAAGAGAAAATGTTAAAAAAACATTTGCAAGGGAACATACTGTATGTTGTTAAAGAAAGAAGGTAAATGGACCACACGCACACATAAATGTAAAAGGTTAGGAGTTTAAGGATAGAGTTGGTAATGGCATTGTCCAACAGCAGTCTTGGGGAAGTCAGTGGGTTTTATGAAGAATCTGGCCTGAAATAAAACTAAATGTTATAGACAGCAGCTACTTTCAGCCAAGAACATGTTCTAATCGCACCTATAATTCTTATAAAGTGAACAGTGATTTATCCAGAATTGGCTGTTTTGCTGACTCTTGCGGTAAGCAACAACTTGGCAATCCTCCTTATTTTCCTGTGTTTTACTCTTGAATATGCAAAACTACTTTGAAGAAACCTTTGCAGTTTGTCATCTATGAACCCAAAATAGTTACTTTAGCATTTAATGGTATTAAAAAATAAAATTTTTCAGTAAACTGATGGACAGAAACATGTAAATCAAACCATTAAGTATTCAGACCCCTTCACTTTTTTTCTTTTTGTTATGTTGCAGCCTTATTCTAAAATCGTTTAAATGAATTTTTTCCTTCATCAATCTAAACTCAATAACCGATAATGACAAAGTGAAAACAGAATTTTAGACAATTTTGCAAATTCTTAAAAAGGAGCATTTACATAAAGCATTTACAGCCTACAGTCTTCTTGGTTAAGAAATGACAAGCTTCACACACCTGGATTTGGGGATTTTCTGCCATTCTTCTCTGCGGATCCTCTATAACTCTGTCAGGTTGGATGGGGACCAGTGGTAGATGGATATTTTCATGTCTCCCCAGAGATGTTAGATTGGGTCCAAGTCAGGGCTCTGGCTGGGCCACTCAAGGACATTCACAGAGTTGTCTCTAAGCCTTTCCTGCATTGCCTAGGCTGTTTACTTATGTTAATTGTCCTGTTGGAAGGTGAACATTCGGCCCAGTCTGAGATCCTGAGTGCTCTTGACCAGGTTTTCATCAAAGATATCTCTGTATTTTGCTCCGTTCAGCTTTTCCTCAACCCTGACCAGACTCCCTGTCCCTGCCACTGAAAAACACCCCCACAGCATCATGCTGCCACCACCATGCTTCACTGTTGGAATGGTTTTGGGCAGGTGATGAGCGGTGCCTGGTTTCCTCCAGACATGATGCTTAGAATTGAGGCCAAACAGTTCAAGCTTGGTTTTATCAGACCAGAGAATTTTCTTTCTCATAGTCTATGAGTCCTTTAGGTGCTTTTTTGCAAACTCCAAGCAGTTTTTCATGTGTCTTTCACTGAGAGGCTTCCATCTGGCCAGTCTACCCTAAAGCTCAGATCGGTGGAGTGCTGCAGTGACGGTTGTCCTTTTGGAATTTTTTTTTCCTCTTTTTGCGCTGCGCTCACAGTGCTTTCAGTTAAAAACAGTTCAGCTTTCGTAACGGCACTGAGTTTGTGAATGTCACTTCTATCTCGCTGACCAATCAAAATCAAGAAGGGGGCTGTTATAGGTTACAAGTTAAGTTATAAGTTAAGAAAGCCCTGTTCACAACAGCACCTTTACTGTGTAGTATTTCCCCACTTTTTGCTGGTCCTAGAAACAACTATAGCAGAGCATGGGGTAATGTTAGCATTTGTGTCCTGCTCTTTCCACTGGACTTGAGGAAATTTAAAGCAACCCCAGCCTACTTGTTATGTTAACCAAACAAGTTTAGTCCATTGACCATTAAGTAGTTAATAAAAGTTAGTCCTCATAAGCCTTTTCTCCAAGTATGTAATCAAAGCAACTGAACCGGGATATATAGTGTTAGAACTATCTAAGAGCCTGATCTTAGATTTTTCTTTATCATACTCACACATACACACAGAACATATTTAGCCATTCTGCTGAATTTGCTAACTAGCTAGCTACAGTCGCTAAAATCTGCCAGTGACATTGTCATTTCATCTGGCAAAAAAAGACACTGCTGGGTTACAAATGATTGCCCATGTTGTTGTCTACCTCTGTCCCAAATCAAGGACCAATTGTTTCAAAAATCACTTGAAATTTTGAGTGGTAAATCTACAACTGTTATAATTTAAACTCCATATGTGCCATGTGAGAACGAAAAAGTAACTGAGGAAGGTTGGGTCAGAGATGAGGGCAATTAAGATAAAATTGTTTATATAATATTGTTGATATCTTCAAATAACATTGAGGTACTAGTCTGAAATGTTTAACTTTGGTAGCCAAAAATCATGTAACACATTGTTTTTCACCCTCAGGGCTCTGCGCATAAATGAATGTGAAACCATTCCTAATTAGATAGTCTGGTTGCTACAGTGATTCGGTCAGCTCATACTTAAAATAATTTTACCTGAATAGGTTTCCTTTTGTGTTTTGACAGAAGGGAACTTTTAACTTTATTGTACTGTTTGATTTCATACCATGTAGTCTGATCAATGATGTGTTTACAGGCTAAGCAACGAAGCAAGGCATCTCAAATGTGACAGCTATTGGTGAATTGAACGCGTCACGAGCTGATAACAAATGTGTTTACAGCAGTTTCATTTCCTTGCCCTGCCTAGCTGTGTGACATTTGTTGACACTGAGGCATTCTCCACAGGGCAAAGACAGATTCTACAACAACCGATCAGCTGATCAAGGTCGAATAGATTTAGTTGTTCTTGTGGGAACCTTGGGACTGACAGGCAACAAGGCAAGAAAGAGAGGAAAATGAGCAAAATATGAGGTGAAGCTCATTTATTTTACATTTGCTATGTCATCTATCTCATGTGACCTGGAAACTGATGGCATTATTCAGGACGTCTCTGTTCTTTTAATGTGGCTCAAAACAGAGGAAGAGGGTAGGAGCTGTTTATTGTAGTGATTTCATGGCCTTCACCAGCACTCAGTGGCACAATAACCTGTGGCTGAATGGATAGAGCTATGATACCAGGAGGCAAACAAATGAATGTCTTAGAAAAGTAACAGCCATCAGAATAAACAATGGAATGGAATTTCTGGAGTATGGAGTAATTTGACATGATTGACAAATCACCATGAACTTTTTTCCCAATTAAAACTTTTATAATTTTACGATGGTTGAGATAATGTTTTTGCTTTGAAGGATTTGGGCCATAAGTTTTATCGTTCTTGCTGCTGGCAAAGCACATGCACAGCACAAGATTTGTTAGCCTTATCAAAAATCGTTAATACTTCAGATTGTATTCTAGTTGTGTGTGAATAGGACATTTGAATTTGATTATATGCTTCAAGGTGAGCCTGCAGCTGCATTTGGAGGGAGTCCTGGCAATATCAAACATACATGCCTGATATTTTGTGACCCATCACCAATCGTATCACCGTGCACTACATTTCAGCATTAATAGCTACACATCAGCATTTGCATATTTAGATTATACATTGAGAAATAGTTATTTAAATGCCATTCAATTGGCGATTTCTATTATTTGCAAGCCAGACATATAAAAAATTTTCAAACCAAACTTTGACCAAATTTAGCCCAGTTTTAACCAAGACTCCTAGTCACCTTTTGTCCGGCAGATCAGTGCTTAATGGGTGCTACATAAACTCATTCAAAGTACAAGGAAAAAAACTCCCAAATTTATGCTGACATCATGCAAAAAGCATTTTTGAGCTTGTGCTCACTTACAAAAATTCTTATGCAACAGAAGAAAAAACTGTCTCATATCCAACGAGTTAGCAGAGTTCTCTCTAACATATAGTAACTAGTGAGCAAGTGAACAAACAAGCAGCTATATTTCACCAAGCCTGCAGTAAAAAAAACTTTTAATAACAAGCACGAGACCGACATTTCAACCCTGCCAGACAGCTCCCATCACTCTTGCCCACAGCTGGTCGACCTCTGGATGACCTCAAGGGGAAGGGTCAACCTCCCAGGGTCAAGTCTTACATTAGTGTTTCTCCTGACACACACTTGCAAACATGTCTGTGCACAGGCGTACATGAGTAGACCAGACTAGAGGAGGGTAGGACACACTCACCATTACCCTCTGAACCCTGTTCACCCCCTTGAGAAATTTACCTCACTTGCCTTTCTTTTTGCCCCCCCACAGATATCCGGCTCTTGTTCCTGTTTCACCATCTGAAACATGATCTTCCTCCACAAGGTTGCATTCTGCCATTGACACGTTTATGTCTTTCTTACATTTATGGCTTTTTTTGACCTCCCCACTTTAATTTTCTCCATAAATAATGTGCTTTAACCCCAGTGGAACACACAGGAACAATGACACATTACATTTTTCGAACAGATACTGGTGACATTTTCATTCTCAGAACACTAAAATTAAAACTTTTAAAAATGTATTTATACTTTTTATAGCTTAAAATAGAAAGTACAGTCTTAATCAAGAGCTGACTCTTTCGTCTGCACACAGATTGGGAAATCAAGAGGCAGAACAATAAATGCTTATTAACATTTGCATATCTAGGTCAGTTTCACAACAGAAATGGCCTGCTGTATTGCTGTTCTCATGATGACATGACTGCAGTTCAGGGGAGTTCATTTTCTCAAAGCCTGGTGCCAGCTCCCTCACTGTATATGTGATTATTAAAAAAAAAAAAAAAAAAAAGAAGAAACACAAGCCAAATGTCTGTGGTTGGTGGGATTTTGAACTTAAAACATTGAGGTTTGGGAATAAGCAAGAGGAAGCGAGACTTAAAAATCAACCCAGAGTTAAATTGAATTAGATGGAAGAGGAGGAAAATGTGAACAAAAGGGTAGCAAGGAGGTATAAGTAAATATAAGGCCCTGTGTTACACTATTGTTCCTGCTAGCTGTCTATTTACCTGACTAAGTTAACAAAAATGCATGACTGATTTCATAAAGATAATTTGATCAGGCGTGAAAAAAGAAGGGAGATGCAGGGGAAACAACAGAAAACCGGTCAGAGGAGGATGTAGCATACTCTTTTTAATACTCCTGTTGATCTTTATCTCCTGTTTCTAATGAGCTCCTCCCGTGTCAGGTTACAGTGGCAGAAAAATGCCGCACTCTACAAGGTTTCAGGGCTGTGCTAGTGACAGAGCATGTTGGCTTTCGTTCAGCTTGGTTCAGCTGTGCCATCTAAGCTCCTTTGCTCAGAAGGCAATTCCAGAGAATTCCCTGTTTCTTCTTCATTACAAACAGGGTCACTGCCTTTGAATTTAGTATGTGTGTGTGCTACTACTGTGTGTCTGAGCAAAATCCACATAAAGAGAGGACCGATCCGTCTCATGTGTCAATCCTTTGCAACCGACCAAGACGTGTAAAATCTGAACCGGGGTGGATAAGGTTACGGTGTTGCTATTATGTATTTGTATATTGCTCAATTACATATAGACAAACACTTGTTCTGTAAGTAAGAAGCTCATTTACTGGAATGAGTTTTGGTAACTGCTTCTCCCTGCAAATAGAACACACAAATGCTATCCCAATAGCTATTAACTGGAATAAAGTATGATGACATTTTCTTTGCTCATTGCTTTGCTCTATTTACTTCCTCCGGTGTAGAACCGAATGTGCTTTGATCCATTTATTGCTTACTGTGTAAATTAGACCTGTGTATGGCCCCTAGGTTTCACAATAAGCAATTTATAAAAAACACTTTTGTGTACATTTGACAAAATGCGTGCATGTAGATATTTCAGTTTTTGTATGTCTTTTCTTGGGTCTGAATCCTGTGTTTATAAGTGAGAAGCCAGTGAGGGATTGTGTTTGTATTGCGGTCATTTGCGCTAACACTTGTTGGTCAATATGCCTGTGAAATTACCAACCCATTTCTCCGCAGGTCAAGAGTGGAGGTAGCACTGACAAAGACTTCAGTGCATAGGAAACTTGGAACTCCAATTTGGGAGAAAAGGGAAAACAATTGAACAATGGTGTTGATGTTTTAACTGATACCAAGCCACCCAGACTAAGTGGTGCATGGCAATTGCTACTGCTGGCTTTCAGGCATTTACACTCAGCAATGGTGTATGCAGTTTCGATCTGATATATTTCTGATAGCTTTACGTTACTTAAATAAACCAAACCGTCTTTGCAGCCTTGTTCCATTATACAACATGGATACCTTACTATATTACAACATTACTACTGACTTATTGGCCATGTAAAATAAGAAAATCTAAGAATTACTCTATCACTGAGTAATGGACAGTAATGGCAGCTCGCCAGCTGAGCGGGCCATGGCATTCACATGAAACTGCCTCTCTCAAGCCAGTAGGGCTAGTCGTTGTAGCCGCTTAGCCTAAGCAGATGCAATCTATGTAGATCATCAAATTTAAAACCTTTAACAACTTCTGAATTTGTATTTCATAACTAATTAGTCCAATAGCACTCAGAGAGTTTTGTGTATTTTGGTAATGATCTTCCTCCAAATCAATAAACATTAAATCTTCCACTTTAACTCAAGAGGATGCAGAACACCTCAGTTCAAGTGTGCAAACAGGGCAGGGTGTCCTTCCGGCAACAGTCCCTCAGAAGGGAGTAACCTGACACCTGAGCCTGACACTGCGCAGAGACAGATCATTGCATGATGTGAGATGGTAAAAAACTGGAAAATTACCAGGAGAACCACTATCTCCTCCCTTACATGCACCTGATAATCCTGTACATGTGCTGCCCACCAGAGCCATCATCAGTCCCAACGCAGGGGTTGAATGGATGGGGCTGGGGGTGACAGAGAAAGCAAAGACATGAAGGAAAGACACAGCGAATGAAATAAAACCAAGAGAAATACAAGGAGAAAAACTGATTTTGTGTATGTGTGGTTGTGTGTGCGAGTATTTGCGTGGCTGACTGTGTAAACCCTACGCCCGAGTCCCACTGGTCTGATTGCTATAGAGGAATGAATTTGAAATGAGAAACACACAGACTGGATGATGTGGTTGAATCGTCTATTGAACTTTTTAATTAGAGGCTTTTTTGAAGATTGGACTGAGTCAATGAGACATTCACTAATGCACAAAACCTGATGTAACTTCTCCTGTCTTTGCTCTCCTGCAGCTGACAAAAGCTGGAAAAGAAACAGATGCTACAGTGCCGATCATAATTTTAAACTTGCTCGTCATAGTTTTAACCTTACAAACTCTGGGTAAAGAACAGCGAAAACTCAACGTCGATGACGGCATCCAACCCGCACTGGCTGACACATAAAAAGTCTGTTACTTTAAAGTCATACTGGGGGCATTTTGGATGTTACCAACACCTCTATGGCCCAGCAACATAGGACATCAATAGGGAAGAGTCCATGCCAAAATATGCAGATGTGTGAAACCTAACTCAAGGTCTCTGCTGTTTACACGCACCTGCGGTTTTCATCATACCTCTGCAGGTACACATGCTTTCTCACTGGACAGGCTCTGCTGCTAATCTGTGGATCTGGTGGGAAGTCACTGTGGGTAAATATTTGTCAGTCCCGTAGGTAGTGATCCTGTAGGACTGTGTTTTCACACAGATGATAAGAAGCTCAGTTGAATCTGAGAGCTGTCTGTGATGACCTGATAACTATGGCCGTACATGTAAGGAAATATTAACCTGTGTGTTGTCCTCCTGTGAGTTTAGGGTTAGATTTTAAGGGAGCAAAGCTGACAGAGATGCTGAATAAAATGTGAGCCAAGTAGTTTTGGTAGTGAAGACATGACCTGTTGATCAAGTGCTTCTCTTTGGGGGAGAGGATGTCCCTGTATCGTCAGGTTAAATCAGTGAATGCTATCAGTGTATATGAGACACCCCCCGGTAACCCAAAAGCTTCAGGTCCACTAGGTATCAGGTGATTTTTTTTTTGTTTGTTTGTTTTTGGTTCGTTACATATCAACTAGGATTTTTTGGGGATTATAATCTTATGTTGTGGTTCTGCATTGTAAAACAGTAGGTGCTATGGCCAAGGGGGCTGCAACATTAATTGAATCAAAGAGTTAAATAAAGAGTTGGCATTTACAGTAACTACATTTTATGTTTTCAAATATGTCCAAACAGAAGAAATAAGCAATGAATATCAAATTTTGTTTTATATGCTGCTATCCTGGAGTAACATGAGGGCTCATGGTTGCTAGGTGTCATGGTATTGCACCACCCTTTCCAGCTCATAAGATTTTCAGGTACACAAAGGTCTGTTAAAGCAAGTGACGGAACAATTTGTCACTGTCAAAAGACTTCAAAGAAATACTGATACATTTCAGACATCAGAGTCTGAGACAACTGCACCGCACGTGAAAAAAAAGAACAAAAAAAACTATGAATGGGTGCTGTGGTTTAACAGAGTTTGTGAACCACTGTTCTAGAGGATCCCGGTGCCATTGTCTTTACATGGTGTTCACTCCAAAAAAAACATTTTTACTCAAATTACCATCTGGGACCAAGTAAAATTTTTCTGGCATTGCGGTAGAGCTTGGTTTCTGGGTCTCTGTCCACATAATAAGCTGCCGTGGCTGTGTGCACTGTAAATAATGAGAACTTTGAGGCGTACATACATGTACATACAATATACAATTCACAGACTATGGAAGGTGGTGGAGGTTAATGATGCTGTCAACAGAAAATTTTTGCCCTGGTACCTGCAAAAAGTTTCATTTGGCCATGATTGAATCTATTCATTTTCTGTGTCTGGGCTCCTACAACTCAGGGCTGGGGAAGGCTGGATCTATCTCATCATGCATTAGGCAACAGGTAGGGTGGACCCCTGTCCCACTGCCAGTCCACATAAGTAGATACACATTGACTCAAATGTAGTCTCTGTTCACCTAACCAGCATGTTTTTATAGTCTGGGAAGAAACCGAAACACCAGGAGACACGAGGAGAACAAGCTCAACACAAAGTGCTACATCCAGAGAAACACCCAGGACCTTATTGCTGAGAGGCGACAGTGCTAACCACTGTGCCACCCTTTACTGATGTCACCTTCCACGATCTGTGGGTACTGCAGTCAAACAGTTCCCTCCAACCTATCCAAATTTAAAAAAAACTATCAAATTATCTAAAACTATCAACATTTTTGCCTTACATACAAGAGTGAACAGACTGACTTGCAACTTGTCACAGTAACAAGGAGACAAAAACATTCAAAATCCTTCTGGATTTCCTCGGAGTTTCGTATCCTCCTCCCGCATGCACGCGGCCTCGTATTGCCATTTATACACATCAACCAGAAACACCCATACTGTACACATTTATACACACACACACCTCATAAAAGGTCAAACCACATAACACTGCGCTGTATTGAGTCATCACCAAAAATGGAAAGTTTTAATCTTTTCAGTCTTTTTTTTTTTATTTTTTTTTTTCTCAGCACAAAGAACAAACTGAGAAATAGGAAGAAAAAACAGCCATAAAAACCAGGCCATTTGTCATAATTTCCCGCTGCCGGTAGCTGTGGACAGAATGAGAAAGTGGTGGCAGTAGCTGGGGACATGATGGTGCATCTTAAACAGGGGAGTTCTGAACCAAAGGGTGGGGTGTTGGGGGGGCAGGGTGTTACTGGCTTGGCCGAAGACAGTGCACAGGTCTTGGACTGGAGGGACTGAGGTGGCCCCTGATATGAAGCGTAGCGTGGACATGGAGGTGATAGATGGAGCTGGAGGCAGGATATCTGGGTAGTGTTGAGTTGTGTATGTGTGTGTGTGTGTGTCTGGTCGGTGTAGAGGGGACTTGTAATGATGTTGGTCTGGCTGGACTCATGACTGTAGGACACAAGCCATTCGTTACACAGAGACAGTTACACACCAGGCTAAATGAGGCTTATCCAACAGTCTGGCTGGAGGTGTGTGTGAGGGTGTGTGTAGGTGTGTCTTAGAGTTTTACTGTTTTTTTAGCATGAGTGTGAAACGTGTGTTTCTGTGTGTGTGCGTGTACTCCGCTCTGCCATGTCACCACACTCGTAAAAGCCATCACAGCGGACGCTAACCTCAAAACCCGCGCGACCCAAAAAAGCGGCTCTTGATGTGAGAGGAATCAGCATTGAGCTCATTACTTTTTCCACAATGAGAAAGTTGTTTGTGTGACACTCCTAATTCTAATACTTGTGCAGGGCCCGCTTTTATTTGGAAATTTCCCTGGCTGTCCTCTTTCCTCTCCTCAACACGCTGGGTCGGCTCACTTTTTCTGAGCCGCATTTTCCAGAAAAGGCAATAAGTTTGACATAATTGACAATAAACAGAGGATAAGCAGATTAATTAAATCAGCTCAAGACATACATTGTAAAATGAGCTTTCTTTTGGATGTGAGCAAAGAGACCAAAGACTTTAAAATCCTGCCTGTGTGCCAGTGACAAAAGAAAAAAGCCCTCAAGTTGTTAGAGGACAGAATTGATAACATCATGAAAAACTGTATTCCAAAACAATGATCTGCATGGTCCTGGCTTAACAGCTGCTTTGGGCTGCAAACAAATTAACTTATTGCCATTGATTTACTCACAAAAAAAGGAAAAAGCCCGATGTTGCAAACATCACTTCTTTTTCTTCTGTGTCCAAACTTTTCTCTTTTCTCACCATTCGCTTTTCTGAAACAGTTATTTACCCAGAGAAGACTCGGCACGCAGGTTCATTTTCAGAAGTGCTCGGCTTCACATTCAGGCGGTAATATTTGCAATCGGGAGCTGCCAGTTTAGCCACGGTCTACCACTGAAGGCCACCGAACAGCTCTTTTGGAGAAACTGGGACCCCCCAATGGTAGAAGCGGATGGAAATTATTTTTCTTTCACTTTTCTGTCACTTTCGTAGGAGAGAGGAAGTGAACAACTGATCCGCTGATCACAGGCCTTCTCTGAACTCTAGGCTACAACCAGTCCTCATTCAGTATTTTCTCTAATAAAATTCGTTCATACAGTATATTTGGTGTGGTGTAGGGATGCTCAGGTAGTTTGGCACAGAGGTCAGGTAAGTGCAGGCATTCTGACCGAACACAGCACTGCTTTAACAATGTGTGAATGTGGGAACTGACACCGGTGAGAAGATTAGATGTGATCCGGAACATCCAGTCTGAGGGATTCATTCATGAGTTTAGGGGCTTATCAGTTGCCAAAACCGTCCATTGCAAGATATAATACTACGATTCAGGATTTTATCAGAGAAGCAATCAGTTTATTCCCTTTCTGCACAATCACATGGTAAACAGTAGAAGAAACAGGAGAAATATGCTGTTCACTTTGGAAGTGTGCACTGGCAAGCCCTGGATGACATTGCAATTTTTTTTTGCCACACAACCCTGTATTTGTTCCCGCCGGAGCCTAATATGTTGGCATGTGGCGATCTCATTTCAATGAATGAGAGGGCTGTATTTTTTCCTTGCATTACTAATGTCGGCCTCAAGACATTTTTATTTTTCTTATTTTTCAAAATTATTTTTGGGTGTTTTTCACCTTTATTGGGCAGTTGTCAGTGGAGGGACGGATACAAGGAAACAAGGGGGAATGGGAGAGAAATATGACATGCAACACAGGTCCCCGCCGGGAATGGAAGCGTGGATGTTGCAGATGTGTGGCATGTGCTGTAGCTGTTCGACTACCGAGGGACCCAAATGATGATAAAGAAGTTCAGGAAAGCCTCTTCTCCTTTCCAGTAACACAAATCTAACAAACTTCTGTTAAGAAACAAGCGCTCTTTGTCACAGTAAATCAGTGAACTTAAACACGGCAATTGCCCTGCCGCAGTCTCCTTTTCTCCTCTAAAGTAATGAGAGATGAACCTTACAGTGTTTGTTTTGTATCACAAAAAGAACGAAAGAATGTAAAAACTGTTTTTATAAGGAATGTAATTAAAGCCCAATAAAACATCATACATCAAGCATTACATGAAATTAACTACACTGGCAATCCACCATCCCGCTTCCATTTTCTATAGCCGCTCATTCTTTGGTGGGTTGCAGGAAGATGGCGTCTATCCCAGCACACATTGGGCAAGAGATGGAATATACTCCAGACAGGTCAGACCGGCAATTTTCATTATATGTTACGTTCTCTTTAAACTGGTTAAGAGGAGGATCAATATTACATCGGAGGCTCAGATTAGCCTACATGCGTCTCTCTTTCTCTAACCTCTGATCATTTATTTGTTTTTACTTCCTGACCAAAATCAACTTCTGCACTCTGTCTCGCCCTCGGTCCACAGTTCTTTTAGCTGTCTTGCCATTCCTCCTACCTTTCATTCCTCCATTGCATTCCTCTCCCCACTCTCCCTCTCTGCCCTCTCTGTTTCCTCCATAATGATGTTAATAAAGTGAGCAGAATGGATTATCCAGATTCCCATGGCAGCTGGCCTGCCCTCTGCTCCATCTCCTGCTCCCCCTCTGTTTACTAGAGGGAATCATTCACTTAGTCTTATCGCTTTACACCCACGCTATCTGAGCGCACACACACAGGCCTTGCAAACACATATACTGATTAGCGGCATGTTTATATGGCTGTGATGTGAAAACAAGGTAGTTAAGAGATGGGAAACACAGGAGGGAGTTGATAGAAGCTTTGCACACTAAAGACACAGATCAAGCCTACTTGTAATGTAGGAGATCAAACGCAGAAGGAGGACAGAAAGAAAGAAGGGCAGGCAGCATCCTTGAAATGCTTTCCAAATGTTTCCTCCCTAAAGACTAAGGAGACATCAGTGCACAGAAACAGGACCATATTCCCACCATTGGTCATGGTGTAATTGCTCTAGCAAACCTCTCTCGAATCTAATATAAACTAACGAGGCAGATCACTCCATCAGACGTTACCAGACAGTGGACGGTGAGCAGAGAACATGCTGTAGTTCCATTAAGCCAAAGTTTCTCAGGGCTGTGGAGAAAGAAAAAAAAAAGGGCGAGAGGTGAGGGGAAAGGAGTTGGCTGGATGTAGAATTTGTATCCTATTTTAATAATTTAAGCTTCTACATACCGTAAGCTTGTTCTTTACTATTCTATTACTTTGTCCCTTGATGGTTGTTACCACGGTTACTCTTCCTGTAAAACACGAAAAGAAACCAAAAATGTGGAAGATGATCATATCAGGCAACGAGGATTAGAGGAGTATTAACTGCGAAGCAGCTGTGAGAGATGATTAACTGTTGCTGACCAGGATGCACCTCTCCCTTCTATCATGCCCTGAGTGGGAAAATGAACCAAAAGCACTACTGACAAAGGCCAGGCCAGCCGTGTGTCTTAAAGTGAGAGATTGGGCACATCTGGAGGATATCAAAAGGAACAGGTAGTGTAAGTTTCCCAGAAATGGTACCCAATGTAGAGATGCTCCCGTCCTGCATTTATAATGCAGAACAGTGGAGGAGTGTACAGTAAGGACTTTCACTGAAGCACTTTACCTACAGTAAGTGTACATTATAGGTACTTGTACTTTTACTTCAGTATTTCCATTATACTTTAACTGCACATTTCAGAGGTAAATATTGTACTTTTACTCTGCTACATTTATTAGAGATACAGTACCGTTACTCAGTAATTAAGATTTTACGCACAAAACTTATCATGAGCTCATAAAATATGATGAACTGTTACAGATTAAAGAACCCAGCTGTATATAGAATTTTAAATTAGCCTCACCTTGACCAACTGCAATAGTTAAATGCTACATACATATTAATGTATCTGTAATAAAAACCTAGTAACACGATATAGAATACTATAACACTCACTGTGGCCATTTATAGGCTTTGAGTACCTTCATACTTTAGGTGCATTTTGACATTAATACTGCTATGTACTTTTATTTAAAGGCCTTCATTTCCCCTAAGAGGTCTTTCTTTGGGGTTTTTTTTTTCTGTGCTCTTCTCACTATTTTGAAACAGGCCCATGTGATGCCACGTACATCCACGCAACAATGACGATTTAGTAACATTTACATGTGATGATGCTGCGTTTTTTGATTATCTTCCCCGGCCACTGTCAATCAAGTCTGATCAAACCACGCCCACACAGCCTTGACAGAGCAGATTAGCAGAGTTTTTCAGTGTTAAACTCATATAGTCAAACTAAATTTAAAAATTTACCTAAATAAAAAAAGACGATCTTTGATTGTTGCTTATCTACACAGAAATATCTAATGTTTTTAAATGAATACTTTGAAATGAAGTTTTTAGCGCCGTTTTTCTTAAACATTATTCCAATCTCTATAAATACATGGAAACTGTTTTTGTTTGCTGCAATTGTTCCATCACACTGGTTGTAATAAGATCCGTTCTTAATGCAATACCAGTGTAAGTGATGGGGGCTAAAATCTACATTCCACTTCAGTATTCTGAATTAGTTAAATCAAGTTGGGATCGAGCAAAGCTACGGTTTCTCTAGTGCCAAAAGTTCCGTTACTTCTTCTTACTGAAATGTGGTACTAAAAAGACTGTAAATTTGCCTAAACTTCATATTAACTCCAGCTGAACTTTGGTATACATTTTAACACTGAAAAAAAGAGTGTGGATTTTTTCCCCCATTGCTACATTGAATTCGCTGTAGGAAGGGATTTCTTTTGTATGAGCAGGAGAAAACCTTACAGTGACCAAAACCTCCTAACCTTTAAGTGTCATTTTCAGTGCAGGACTTTCCATTGTATTGGGGTATTTTAAAAAGTGTGGCATTGCTACTTTTACTTAAGTAATGGATCTTGGTGAGAAGTTTAAGAAAAACCTAAACACCTCTCAATCAACTAATTCTCAGTCCAGAAAAATAAACTCTTTCCTGATGAGGATGGAGTCAAAGTGCTGAGGGGGTTCAGTAAACATAGGGTATGTGCCATCTACCTTGGCTGTATCAGCCGGAGAGCTTGAATAATGAAGGCAATGGAAGGAACAGAGAGCATAAGTAAGAGGGGTGGGGGTGGGGGGGATTTGTGAAAGTGAAAACAGTGATTTGGAGTAAAGAGCCATGGAGGCGAAGAGTAGGAAACAGAGGTGAGATTGTGGAGTAGGGTCAGGAGGGAGGAAAACGGGATGGAGACTGTACCTGAGAAGGGATAGGCCCATTGCAATTCCTTAATACAGTTAGTCATTTAGCTAAGAGGTGTGCCATGTCAGCTCCAAAGATTCGTCTCGGCCTCAATCAAGTCATCCACAGTCATATATGCTGGCATTCAATGTGGAATCAAAATGGAAAAGTGCTTGATTGAGTTTAGAAAGGCATAGTTCTTAAAGAATTAGGAATAGGAATACTTCTGTCTTTATGTTGGTAGGAGTACAACACTTGGATGTTAGACCCCTTTTCACTTTGCTCTTGGAGACCAGTCAGGATTACGCAGCAACTGAGGAGATCAATTAAATTTAAGCAGAAACGGAGGATCAACTCTTCCCTCATCCTCCTCATCCTTCATGCTTTCCTCACCAATTCTCCTGCCTTTTTCTTCCCTTCATTCATCCATTCCTCCTCCTCTCATCTTTCAGACATCATCCATATGTCCATACATCTTTTTCCATTAGTAAGCGACTCCAGCCATCTATCAAAATATTTAAATCTTTTATCTTTGTCCTCATCGCCCCCATCTCGTTCTGCTCAGTGGGGCTCAGCAGAGCGCCACCGGGCTCAAGGCAAACCTAATTTGGACTCTTAATTTCTGTCAGCCCTGTTGGACGCACTCATGAGTAGGAGGAGGGGGAGGAGGAGGAGGAGGGGTCTGTGTGCAGCCTCGAGCGAGAAGAGGGAACAGTGCAAAATGTTCTCGCTGCTCTTTCCCTTTTTTCTTCGTCCTCTCTCGCCACTTTTTCTTTATTGTCCCCTTGTCTGTCTCTAAATATCTTTGCACTCCTCTCTCTTGAGATGCCCCCCCCATTCCCCCACCAACACCAACCCCCCTACACACACACACTCTGCTTAATTATGCTGTGAATTAATTACCAGGAGGAATCTTCCCAAAACAGAGGAGACAGGGGCGAGAGTGGGGAGTAATAGAGAGGGGATCTGCATTAATCATGCCTCTATTCCTCAGCAAAAGGAAAATGAAAAGCTTGAAACAAAAGAGGCCACGAAATGAAAGAACACAACAACAAAAACATGATAAACAAAATTGTTTACTTCGCCCTCACCTCCGCAGCTGAAACCCCATGGGGATGTGATTAGGAAAACAGAGCTCTCTCTCTCTCCCTCTTCTTCTTGTTTTTTCTTTTTTTGTTTTCTGCCCCTCCTTACTCCGCTCACTCTTCTTTGATGAAGTTGTGGGAGTTCAGAGGGAAGCGGCACGGCTGGGATATCGCCCGAGCACAAAGCACCATGGGAAGAGCAAACTTTGGCTCGTCTGAGAAAGAGGGCCGGGAAGAGGTGTCTGCACGTACGTGTGTGTGCGTGCGCCCACTGTGACGGCTCTCTGTGCTTGCTTATACTCAGGAGTCCTGTCATACCCGGCTGGTTAAAACTTCAAAAGTGAGAAATGTGAAGTTAAAGCCATTCGCTGATATGTTACCTCATGCCAGAACACTTCCCCGTGTCCTGCATACTAATCAAGACGTTTATTTAGCAGAAAACACGGAGGCTTGTCAAACTTCAGGGGGCCCAACAAACTAATGACTCAGTCCTGCTTATGTGCGTGTTGCTGAGGTAACCCAGACTCCCAGAGAGAGGGACAACGGGGGGATATGATGTCAGGAAGGCGCAACCTGATTGGACACATCTATGTCGAACAATGTTGCATTTTTTTATTTCGGATTTCTCAATTCCCAGCTTGGGTGGGAGACAGAAGACATTTTCATGTTCCTCTCCCACATGGGTGGCATGTGAGCAAAATCCCTCTATCTGTGTGTATAAAGTGCGGGGGGGGGGCTCGTCACACTCACAATGAAGATGTCATCAAACCAAGCTTAGCTCCCCTCCCCACAGACACATGTCCACACAGCAACTTGCCAGCCCCACCCAGAACCAAACACACAATGCGTTCACACACTCCGTCTCCGCACCATGCCAAGCCCAGACCATCAGTACAATAGCTGTTTCCCTGCAATAAAAGGGGGATTTGAATGAAATACTAAACTGTGGTGCGCCACATAGGAAATGTCTTGACCGGTTGTCAGAAGGAATAAAACTTGTCTGTTGGGATACCTTGAAGAACAGAAAAACAAATGGCCTGAGGCTCCCACCTCCCAATCAGTTCTCAGGTTGGGACGACACCTTCAGTTTGTCTCAAAGTCACATGGACTCACTGGTAGCTGCTTTATTAGATAGTCTTCCACCCTAATACCATTTGAAGAAAATTTGAAGCTGAATATGAGCAACCATCCGGATTTCATTTTGTTATGATCAGATTTCCAAGCTTTAAGTAACTACTGGCTATCACATGTCACCATCCATCTCCTCATACCCAAAATTCTGTGATTTGGGGTTTGTTTCATGTTGTCAGTTCAGATCACAGTTGTAGTGAACCTCACCCACCCACTCACTTGCTTGGCAGTGGAGTGAAACCCACATTTGCAATCATCAATTGATGCTATTATTTCATGTGGACGACAGTTCAAATGGCGTCTTTCTCACTAATGGAGTCAAAACTCCAGAGGTTGAGTAAAACACTCCAAACATGTTTAGTTTAAACATGCTCTAAAAGGCGTGAAGCTTTCCTATATGGCACCTCTTCACTACCTGACACCCTCCTGCTACCAAACTAAACTGTAAATATGTTTACCTTGCTAAGGCGGAGACAATGTGGCCAGTTATTATGATATAACAAAAGACAAATCTTATTATGATTCATGTTTGTGAGGTGATACTAGAAAAAATAAGGTTCGAAAGGGTTGTGGATGAAGAGTTTCTGTGGGAATAAAATGTTAAAATATTGCCAGCATATTACAGTAAATGACACTTCATGGGAATGAAAAATTCAGACATGTTATATAACTTCTGGTAAAGTTTGTACTTTAACTCCAGCATGCTTCAAAAGGGTAATCATGTTTTGCCAAGCAAGGGTGAATGAGAATGTTTTCCTTTAAATTTCAAAATATTACCATGAGCTTCCCCGGTGGAGATTTAAACTTTGGTAGTGTTAAGGTCTCGCACTCTTTATTAACCCTTTGAACCCTGGCTGTTTTTGCTTGGTGTACACTCCCGTTAGTTATGCCTTAGCCCGGCATTCCATATATTGTTAATTTCACAAGAAGTTAGGCAATCAGATATGCCTTCATTTGGCTTGAAAGTGACATTATATATGTTCTAGGACACTTTCAATGAAAGAAGACTTTTACGCAGTTTGAAAGTGTTTGGGTTTTTTGCCTGTACAATATGTTCAAAGGCTTTCAACATACAGGAAAAGTCAGCGACTCAGGTACCTATGAACCATGTTGATAGGATATTATATGTATTAGTATTGCCCTTTACAGCTCTCATTGTGCTTTTGGTGAAAAAAGTGTAATGTTGACATCCAGTAAGTGACCAGGTCCATGTTTTGGATCGGGTGTTCATTTTGTTAATGAAAACTATGACTAAATTTGTTCGCCAAACGCCCTTATTTTCCATGACTAAGATGGGATGATAACGAGACGGCACCGATGTCATTACAAACGGTGACTATATCAACATGCGATATTGAAAAATAAAAAAGATTAGACTAAAATTAATTGAAAAAAATAAAAACTTCACATAAATCTCTATATTTTCATTGACCCAAGAAATTACATAGAGCTTTTTTTCAAACAATGAAATAATGTAAATGTTCTTCTTTGAATAGCTGCACTTCACATGTCTCTTCCTTAGCACTGAAATGATCACTCTGGCGATTCTGCACACCAGGAAGTAAACCACAAACCTGAAGAGACACCTTAAGGTGCACCACACAGAAACTGAGGTAACCTAATGTTAAGACGTTAGATAACATTACTTTATCTTCAAAGCCATATTAAGCCGACTACTAAAGGCAGCAGAGTAAAATGATCTATTAGCACCTCACAACAACGGCTGTATTTATTCTCACTGTCAATAGCCCAGTCAGCTACGTTGGCCAACCTTTTGCTTAAAAGAAGTTCGTTTGTTTTGGTGTATTAAACATGCCATCGATGCTGAAGCACACACAGCTTAATTGCCATACACATTTCAGGTCTTTTCGAGCTTGAATGGGTCCATGACAAATTCTAAATGTAGTTTACTTGAACTATCTGCCGGTTATTAAAATACACAGCCTAGAAGGTATAAGGTTGTTTTGGGCTTGAATAAAGTCTGTTGGGCAGCAGTTAGCTGTGTAGTATTTAGCTTGCTTTGTGTGCAAAGAGGGTCCAAATATTATTTATAAGTTTAATAAGTTTATTTAGATGTTACTGTACAACCTGTTATAAACACTTACTGTAGAACGCAGTCTAGTACAACACTCCCACCAAGGCCCACAAGATTCCAGAAAAGAATCAACACCTTTCTGGCACAGTCTTGACAAACCTGAACAATATAAGGGTAGGATCTATTGCAGGGCTGTTGTACAAGGTTCTTCCTGGTTGTGAAGGGTCTTTTTCTTTTTTCTGGTTACCCTCTGATTTGACTCATATTGCAAGATTTAGAATGCATTGGATTTGCTAATGTCATTGCATCTTTCCAGACTTAATTGTTCAAATCAATTCGGTGAGGTCTTATTTGAAAGCAGTTTGCTGAAGTTTGACTAAAATGCTAATTCTTGGTCTTGACTAAAACTACACTAATATGTTTATGTTTTTCTTTGACCAAGTTGAGACTAAAATGCCCGGAGTTTTAGCCAACTAAAAATTGACTAAAAATAAAAAGGGTGAGGTTGACTAAATAGGACTAAAACTAACATGGAATTTTTATCTCAGGAGTAAGCGGTGCTGATTTCTGCATTATATTTATGTCATTTGTGTGTTCTGGTTGGACTGACTTAAGACTCTTATTGTTTGTTCAGACAGGACGTGAAGTTAAGTTTAGAAACAGTGTAATTACCTACAAATTTAACGTGAAGATAAGATGAGACAGAAATACACCTGGGATGGTGCAAATTGAATTGAGCTGAAAATGTTAAAACTTTTACGCACATGCCGGGGTTTTTATGAATCTGCTTAATAAATTAACAGAGACAAGAAGAAAAATGAGAGAGACTGGAGGGCAATAACGTAAATAACTGGAGTATCTGGTGAGTTCTGAGCTTGGTCATAGGCTGAGCTGAGCACAAACACACTCCCACTTCCGGTATGGTTGATCTCACCGTAGCTAGCTAGTTTACAGCTTACATTTGTACAGTTGGAACAGTAAATTGGCTTTTTGGGGCGACAGTCCAGTGGTCACATGAAAATCTGCTCTGCTTTCCGTCTGAACACACCTGTAGAAGAGGAGGTTCCATATTTGACCAAAAAATCATCAATTGGGTGCCAAGCTGCAAATGGTTAAGCTGCAAAAGTAAGACAATTCCAGACCACTGCTTTGCTCAACCCAAGTAAATTACACAAGACCACAGATATCTCAAACTGCTGCCATCCGACACACTCGATCACACTCGGTGATGCTTTTTTCTGGGTTTTAGCGAGGAGCCTTCAATGTGTCTCAACTTAGTCTGGGCTTCTGTCCTCCACACAGAGGCCTATCGACACCGTTGAGAAGAGGGGATGATCGATGAGTTACTGCGTCATTCCCCAGAGCATGCTCCGTCAGATCTGTCACCGTGCGTCTCGTTCCAAGCTCGCCGACGTCCAAAGACGATGTGATGCGTCAGTCATTGAGCCAGGTTTTTTCCCCGGACTAGAGGATCTGAGCCCAAGTTAGAGGGTGGTACATTTTCCCCTGCTCTAATCCCATCTCTAGCCATGAGCCATCAGCTACTATCCCAACCCAGGCCACATAGAAACCAAAGCCTTGTGTATTTCATCCCGAAGCCAGGCCTTTCTAATTTAGCTCTCTTTATCATCCCCATAATCAGACCACTGCTCCCACACAGAACAACATGTCCTCTTCCCTCCAGATTTACGCCAACACTTCATCCAGTCCAGTGTATCTCAATGAGGCTCAGCTCCTGGGCCAGCAGAGACCAACATGTTTCTACCTCATGTCCAGGGAACCTCTGCTGTCTCAGTCCTGAGCTGGCAACAGCAGCATGTGGGGAGGGGTAATGGAGGAACTGGGATTTGTTGGGGCAGGAGCTGCAGGATGAGAGACATCCACACAAACGCAAACCAGATGGAAGGATAGACGGATAGATGAGTAGCGAGGAGAGCCTGAGTCATTCTTTCTTTCGGTCTTCCTCTAATTCTGTTTGTTTCAGTGAAGAGGTATGTAGCGATGTAGGTTGTGTTTGCCTGCATACTGTATGTGGTATTATAGAGTACAATGGGTAATTTCAACCAATTGGTCAAAGCTAGCCTTGTGGATAGCCATACAAGATGAAAAATAAAATTGGTTAAGCTACTCAGCAATCCCTGTTTCTTATTCTTCGGGAACACAGTTTTGTAGAAAACTCAAGACTGCATGTTATAGTAACCTTTGTAAAAAAGCTGCACCCCAAAACCTTCAGCGTCAACATACACCCTGTAATTACAGGTATTACTACTATTATACATATGAAAGTAAAAGTGTTTATTCGCTTTTCTGAAAAGCCACACTCGAAGGCACGGTGCAAAGCCATGTGCCATAGAGAGGGACAAGATGCGATTAATCATACGAATACGAATAACCATACTTTTGTAGAGTCGCTCCTGGAAGACATGCATGGTGTTTCACCTGGTTTCACATACAAAGATGATCAAACTGATGGTAAAAAAAAAAATAAATAAACAGCTTGCAAGAGAAGTTCAAACCTGTCATACTTTATCACCCATAGGCACCTGACCATTCTCTGCATCAAATGTGCATGCTTGTCAGATTGTGGGTTTCTGGATAGAAAAAGTTTTCGGATGCATGCCCCCTAATGCAAACAACAAGCTAGGGCTGACAAAGTGTAGCTGAGGCAGATGGAGTACAGTTTTAGGTTACGGATTTCGAGCTTAGCACAACAAACATACAGTCTAGACAAGTGGTTCACAACCTTTTATTGTCCACTCAAATACATATTCTTTGTGCCCCTTCAATAGATGAGATGGCTTCATGGAATTGTTTTGTAGTATTTCACTACACTTGGACTCTTTCGAGGGGCGAAGGTTACAAGGTGTCATATTTTTGTTATTGATTGTTGTGATGTTGGAGTGGCAAAAAAACTGGATGTTTCAACCATTTATTCTTTACTTTACCCTTTTTAATGGCTTTTAGATAGTTTTCATGCACCCTAAGTCTATATATTTGGTGTAAAAGTGTTACAGCTGACTCAGGTCAGTTGAAAACTGAGGCTTGTCCTGTTCAATGAGACGACCAGAGTTCTGTATCACACCAAGTTGTCTGTCTTTTGGATATGTGGATATTATCAAATAGTAATTTCTATTTTTTCTAATTAGTTGAGCTAATCCACAATCTTTCCATTTACCCCCTTGTAACCGCAGTACCCCATTGGGTACAACTACTCCTGGTTTGAAATCACTGGCCTAGACTGATGAAAGCTGAACCAAGTCTGATAACATAGAGTCACCATACAGTTGTACCTATTTCTGTAACCCTGTCTCCTTGAAACTACATTTCTATAAGACAAAACTGCAATAGCAAATACAGTACGTTTTGTAGGAAATGTAATAGCTGGCTAGATTATGTTCAACATATTTTTTTAATGAATGAAGCGTTACATTTATTAACGCCAGTGGTCTCACTATGAGGTGGCTGGTGTTGCAGACATACAAAGCACGCGATTATCACTCCAGAGACCATTTGCATCCAGAGTTTTGTCTGTGGTCTAGGCAACAAAAGCTCTTTGGTTAAGGTTAGAGAAAGATCATGGTTTTGGTTAAATGTAGATAAACACTTTGTGTCTGAAGTCACTGAACGTTTTCTGCATTAAACCAGAATACGAACCTTAACCAAGCACTATGAGTGCCTAAACACAACCATTAAAAGTGTAATAATGTTGTAGTCACAACAAGTGAATGTTGTACTGCAAGATCAAACATTTGGTGGAAAACAAATAAGTTGTCTGAACATTGTACTGATATTTTCTGTATCAACTGAACACATTGCAACTTCCCTTATTATGTAATAGAAAACGTAATCTGGCCACAATTATGTTTCCTACAAAATGTATTATCTTTTGCAATTCCGTTGTATAGAAACATAATTTTTAGGAGACAGATTGCATTTCTGATTCCTTGTATGCAACCAATATTTTCATGTCACTGTTAACAGCATATGACATTTTTTTAGTTCCTGTCCAAAGTGCAAGGGTATGTTGCGCAAATCAGATCCTGAGCCTCTGAACTGACATGCCACTTGTACTCAAACGCCCATGTCAGCATACATCAACATTTCCATAGCGACGAGTAAATCTTACATCATTCATCTGAGACAGCTGTCGTAGTTTTGGCAGCTTTTGCGTGGGCGACAACAAGATACAACAATGATGAGAGAACCAAATCACTGACACCACTGGAAATTGGGGAGACGCCCCATTTCAGTAGTAACCTCAATGATATATCATGACTGAGATGTGTTTGACACCATACAGATTAGACATCTTTTGTTATTACTGTATACATAGTTTTTTTTAAAAGATTGCTTTTAGTTCATGTTGGTATTGGTTGGAAACAGTTTAAGTTATTATATAACTTTTGGGAGTACCAAAGAAAGAGATATGATTAGCAATTTTGGCATAAGGAGCTGTGTAGTGAACTGCCATACTTTCCCTTCTCATCTGTCTCTGTCTTTTCTTCTTCTGTCACACAATTTTCATTCATCTTCCACCTAGAGAAGAAGGCAGACAGAAGGCAGGTACAGGACTGCACAAAGTCACTCCATTCATCACACCCTTTCCATCCTACCTAATCTATCAGCGCACAGGCTAAGAGAGGCTGTGGACTCCACATATAGAGCCATACACTTCACCAAAGGGAGAGTTAGAGTGACGGAGAGTTTGAGACTGAAATGAAAGAGAAAAAGTGAAAAATAACAAGAAACATGACAGCTCTGATGTCATTCACCATTAGAAGCCATTAGTGGGTTTCAATGTTCCACTGAATGTTTTCAAGCCCATTGCCATCTTACTATCACCCCATAAGTAACTTCACACACACTTGTGTGGATGTTTAGTGGTAAATTGGGAGTAATGGAGCAGAAGTGGGGTCACAGTAGCTCTTTGACTAGCACAGCTTCCACTGCACCTACAAAATCACACATGGACACAAACACACACACACACACACACACAGGCCATCACTCCGCCACCACCTAGCAGTCGATGGTATGACGTCATCAGCAGCAGCCCATCCTGTTTTTCCCTTGGCAGTATGTTTGGTGTGCCAGGCTGAGGTAGCGCTGACCTGAGGAATAAAACATGAAAGAGAGGGTGAAAAGAGGGATGAGGGCTGCAGGAGGAGACAGACATGCACACTGTGACCTGTCACCCCTCAACACCGCACTATTTCCAACCACTTGACCACTCATGATTTCTCCCTTCTTTCTATCCAACTTACCTGTTATTCGCTCATCTTATTTTGCAGTTTTGAACTTAACTTAAATTAACTGTGTTTCTTTTCATGTCTTTATTGGCTCTACACAACATGATGCATCTATGGCTGCTTTGTCAATATTTAACCTCTGGAATTTTCAATTGAAAAATGGGAAACGGAAAAATTAAAATCGCTCTTCCTTTCATTTGTATTCATGATGTGGTTTGATTAAGACAAGGGGAAGCCAAGCCATAACTTAAATTGCTGTTGACTGGCCAGTGGGACCAATCATCCCACCATCCCTGCTTTCTTTCATCATTCCTGACAATCATGTCTGGTTAAATGGGCTATTTGATGTAAATGAGTTGCACAATAGACAAAAAGACAATTTCAGCATGGAGAACAATAACAGACAGTCAGGAAGTGTGGTTTGATTTGCAAAAGTCAATGCACATTGGCATTCACGCTTTTAGTAATTTAATGATGTCTGTGTGCTAAAAAGATGGCGCTGCAAAAAAATCCAGTTTTCCAAAATTGACCAGTGGTTCCAGTCCAACCAATCCTTAATGCAGGCTTTTAACAGCACTGTCCATCTTGCATTTAACCCCTGAATACAGAAAACATGCCCTATTCATTTTAACCTTTTACTACAAACTTTTCAGCCAATGGAACTTTGGCATCATAAATAACTTTCATGGACTGCAAGTACTGTTAGAGCTGATACTGTCCGTACTGGGATAATTGTAGTTTTCTGATTTGCTCAGTTCATGTGCTAATTTTGATGCTGATACTAAATCTTCACTTTCTGCATGTAATTCACAATGAATACATTTTAAAAGAAATGTAAGCCTTTAAGTTCCATTATGGGAAAAGAAGGGGTTTTTGGACTTTGACCAACACTAGGGACTAAAAGTGAGGATATCTCCGGTGCTTCAGTTTTGACTACTCTTGATTACTATGTCTCTTGCAAGTCCCCCAGCTTGCAATGGAAGTGCAATGGCAAATTGCTTGAATACCCCTTTAACAAAATGTGTCAAATCTGTTACATCTTATTCATGATAAACCTTTAAGCAGCTGGAGTTAAAAAAAAAAAAAACACTAGGGAGGATGTGTTTAGCAGATCGGTTTGGGTTCAGGAGGAAAAAGACCGGCACTGGTAAAATGAGTAAGTGGAGAGATGCAAAAGCATGTGATCAAGCATTGTAATGACGCAATTTCATTAAAAAAAATTATTACATTTGCTAGTGCCTAAAAAATATGCTAAACATGGTTAAGAATTGTCTGATGTTGCCTTACACTGAAAAGGATTATATTAATCAACGAAGAGCTTTACAGACTTTTAAAAAGGGGGAAACAGAGTACTAGTATTGGATCAGTACTCAATATTGGCATTTGTAGCAGAGTCAGTATTGGGGGGAAAAATAGATACAACCCTACTTATTGGACATTGCTGTCATTTTCAACTCCTTGTTAAAACCAGGTTCCATGCCAATCCAGTCTTACATTTAAACTATACAACTAAAACCTCAAATGAATGAAGGCTGTCATTTTTATTTAGGTAGACCACAAGTTTTGGTGGGTTAAGAAAACTTTGATTGACTGCTCGCATTACGGCATAATCATCTTAATCTAAACAGAAGGGCACTTCTTCAATGGCTGCCACTGTATGAGCGCAAGGGGAGCACATGTGGGTCACCTTGGGCCCAGATTCACATTCAGAACCAGCGTCAAGACCAAAGCAAGCAGAGCAACACGGAGCCCAGCAGATATGCAAGCTGCTTGCCAGGACCGCAGCCCAGCCAGGGAACTTTATAGGAGCTGGGTCTGGTTATAATAGGAGGGAGAGGGAGGATAGAGGGAGGTTGGTGGGGTGGAGGAGTTGGACAGCAGGGGTTATGTTTCCATGCCCCTGTATGAGTGTGGATGATCCAAAACCCCATGTTTGTAAATGTCAGAGTTAGGAAGCAGAATCCAAGACTGAAATCTCTTTAAGCTGTCCTGTGAGAAGCAGTAAACCCAGACTGGAATGGAACTGATCTTTATCAAACTATAGACCAACACACTACGCTGCAAAGGTGCTGCTGTGCCACAGGGGCAGGTGTTGTGTAAGTCCTCCTTCATTCTGCTATCCCCCATCTACCTTTCATTAGTACTGGAAACAGCTGTTGCAGTAAATTAATGCTTATATTGTCAAACAAAAGTCTCTACTATCTAGTTAACAGACCAATCCTTAAAGTTTCCCAAACAAAAAGATCAAAAGTTGATATTTCTAGTCATTCAGTCAAGGAAAAACGACAATCTCATTTGGCCTCCTTGAACTTGAACTTTGAGGGACCCCTTTGGCATGCAACTTGCTGTTTGTCTCCAAAATTTGACAAAGTTTTCATGGTAAATTAACTCTTTGACAGGAGATAACATTTCTTAAGTCATTACCATTTGAGCGTTTCTTACAAAATGTGACGCATGGGGACATGGCGACAAATGTGAGAGAAAGATGAGATTTATTGACTCAACAAATACAATAAGAAAAGATGAGTCATTTGAAAATATTGATACTTTTGAGTTCTTGAGTGTGGATGCTTCAGGTCACATCTCAAATCTGCAATAGGATGTGGTGCACAGTGGAAATCTTTCTTCAGAGCACTAGCTTCTTGTTCTCATTATTCTGAAGGGACCGGACCTCTTATGCAAGCCCTGCACTGTTATAAGCTTAGCACATTTTGTGAAAACTGAGCACAAATATTAACTTGAACTTTTAGAAAGGTGGTCAAACAAACTGATTCAACTGATGTTCAGTTGAGTGCCCAATCACATTGGACCTCTTATGCTCATGAGTAACAGTGAATGCGAATAGCTGATTGCATTCAGAATTGTACAAGTTGGCCTTTGTAACTTGTCAGATTGTTGGTTAGATAATAGCCCATGACTAGCTATCCTTTTTTTTTGTTTTGCCAAAGTAAGCAAGCTGCTTAGTATAACATGGAAAAAACAAATACAACAATATTTCCTGAAGAAAAAAATGTGGTTCTTTAGCCGCTAAATGCTCCACTGTGTTCAACACTACCTGTGTCTGTTGGCTGTTTGCTGCTGAGCGGGTAAGGTATAGTGGGTGTTGGAAACTTCTTTGCTGAAAAAAGCTGCCTAATGGGGCCGAAACCAACTCTTTTTTAGCAGTGGAAGAGATTCAAAATAGTAAAGTTTTGGGTGGGAAAACAAAGGGGAGCTGCAGATTTGGGTGTTAATTCTCTGTTGGTTCATCACTACACTCAACCCCTTTCACATTGTCACATTGTTTTCGCATTGTCATTTCATAATTGGTTTTTCATAAAAATATAAGTTGAAAAAGGGCAGTTTTTGACCACTAGCAGTGCACTGTTTGATGAGCATGTCCTTGGTTTGTCTGTATCTTGTGCGCATGCAGGAGGATATAAAAGAAGCATGCACTGATGCACTACATATTCCTGGTGACATTTCTCGCAATTCCACGCAACACTCACATGTTGCAATATGCCAGCAAAGGCGGGGAGAAGCTAGTTAGCAAATACGGACATAAATAATCCAAGTTTAAAAACATATAAAATGAGAATCAGAGATCTGCCTTGACCTTGAAATAGTAGTTCTCCAAAATACTTCCACGTCAAGGTCCACCTGTCTCACTTTCAACCATGACAACTGAGCTCACTCAGGCCTCGAGCTGGGATTGTTGTCTCAGCAATGTTATTTTGGTGAGTACAGTGTAATCACAACCAAGAGAACCACCAATGTCCAGATTACGAAAATAAAGCCAAAGTTGTAATAAATGGTAGTTTCCTTTAACTGATTAAATAAGCTCATTCAAAATATGAAATTCTATCAGATTTTATGAGCTTTAATTAAATTAAACCTAATTTGATTTGCTATGTATCAGATTATTAATCAACTGTGTTTGTTTTGTTTTGTTTTTTTTAAATCAGATCATAGACAATCTAAGAGGTGCAGGTACACACCACTGCTGCTTAGCTATATGTCCTAATATTGGAAATTATGATCATATTATTGTATATATAAATTATCTTAAAATATATTATTGTAAATGATCTTAGAATACCCATCAGATGCTAGCATGAAAGCAAAGCAAACCAGCTGTTCTAGGGCTAGAAGAAGTGCAAAGAGTGGAATGGGGGGCTACTTGACCTCAGGAATCCCCAGCAAGGTTTTTCAACCCTGCAGCCTTTTAGGAAGACCAGGGAGAACAAACAACAAGAGGTAAAACACGGTCAGACCAGGAGTTTACTTCAGTGTCTACATCTATTCACTGTGCAAGGACTGCAGTGATTCTGCAGGGCATCAGCTGGATGTAATAAAGTGATCAAAATGACATGATGGTTTTGTAATATAAACCAGATTTTAGAAAGTGCTCTCCAAAAGGCTTTACATAAGAAAAACTACTAAAAAATATGAAAATAGAGGAAGATGTGAAAGAAGCGATTATTAGAAACACAAGAAACCACACAGCATGACAAAGTGGGCAAAATAATTCCATAAAAGCAAGTCTGTGAATGGCAATTCAGGGGCGGTAATCTTTAGCTTCTATCCTCTGTTAGTGACACACATAACAGAATTTTAAACTGTGTGATTTGATGTTTCTTTCAAAAGTACACCTTTGGAGTTAATTATGAAGTTTCCCCAAAACAAATCTGACTTGATGCAATACAGTATAAAATGCTCTATAAAAGGTCCATATATTCTGTACTGTATTCTGTCACGGTAATGGTGATGAAGAGCAGGATGATAATGAAGAGAGTCACCCTCCACAGGAGAGGAACTTGTCCCAGACTGCTTCATCACAGAGCCCAATTTACAAATTTACGTTTTAGGCAAGTTACAGTCAATGTAATATAAACACTGGTGCCTGTATTGAACCAACATACCATACAGTTTTACTAGGTGTACATTAGAAAGCATGTAGTTATAAAGACACCTGAATGCATAATTTGTATTTGTATTTTTAGATGCTCAGTTTGTAGATTGTAGTCTTCCTGTAAACATAGGACTCTTCTGTGCTGGTGTTGGAGCGGCAGCAGTAGGCAGGCTTAACTGAGACACTTCAGTCTCAGGGTCGCACACCTGCAACAGTGAAGGCCCCGGTTATCCTGATATCTCCCAAAAACGGAAAAAAAATTTAGCATATTTTATTTAAATGTTGTTTAGTTTGAATTTATTTTCATTCATTTCATGGAATACCACCATGGCAGTGAGCATGCAGCTGTAAAAGAGAAATATGAAACATGGCCTATATAAACATAAGCAAATAAATATAACAACTATCCGCATGTGAATAGGCTACTGCGCAAGTACTCCTGTGTTTTCAAACATTTTGTAGGCTACTTTTAAAGTATGGCTTACAATTAAAAAATAAAAAATAAAAAATAATATTCATAATTACTCCATGTCTTACCAGAGACTAAATTCTTTGATTAGGCCTGTCGATTTTTCTGTGCATTCTATGCCTATTATCGGTAAGAATGCGTTTTTCTGCGTGGTACCCAGCAATGGGGTCAAACACACCTCCTCACTATGGTAAAAGTTTCTGTCCCTTCCTTGCTCAAAGTTGTTCAGAGAATTTTTCTAAATCACTCTTAAGCTACGACTCTTTGCTAGAAATGTTTAGGCTAAGTCAGGAGCTCTCTGAGAGTCTTCTCAGAATGTTTGTTATATACAGTTTGGGGTCATGAGAAGATTAATGGGGTACAAAAGAAGAAAAACTTAAATTTTACCACAAAATTTATTACAATATTACTGGAACAAGGCACACAACACTGGTTGAACTGAGTTTCATCCGTTTACCATAATTACAACAGTAGTTATAGTTTATTTGATAATTTTCAGTTAAAGATGTAATATGTAGCACTTAAAAGAGAATAAAAGAAAAGATTATGTATACACAAGCAAATTGGTTTATGCACACACACATAGAGACAGACACATAGACACAGTTCAGCTGGACACATTATGCATTTTTTGGCTAATGGCTCACGTGGCTGGTGGTTAACTGGGTAGGCGTCTCCACCACCCCCAGCAGTGTCTGAGGAAAGACCAAAACCACCATCTCCTTTCCTCAGCCAAACCTCCAGCAGCCTCAGGAGAGTGTGAATATCTGTGCCTGTGTGTGTGGGTGTGTGTATACGCCGTGTTAAAAAGGCCTCCAGAACCTCCAGCACCTCCCTCCTCCGAGCCAAGCCCTAATCACAACAAACCAGAAACAAACTCTGAATGGGGTTGCAACACGCTGCATGTTTGGATCTCACTCCTCCTAAATGTCTTCCATTTTTTTTCCTCCCAGGGGTAGAACAGGGTTACATAGACCATCTGCTGCCATGCTACTTAGATAACATTCCTTGTAAAACTGAACCCCCGGCAATCCTAAACTCAGCCAGGAGATGACATGCCAAACTGCAGTAGCAGAGAGAGTGTGTGTGTGTGAGTGTGTGTGGGAAAGAGAGAGAGTGAAAGAGGCAACATGGTGGGGTTTGTGTATTATCAGTCACTGTTGTAGTTAATGGGCTTGATCAGTCACTTACTGTGGAGATTTGTGGCCTATACAGTAGCTTCCAGGAAAAATCCAAAGCAACACACATAGTCAAACATACAGTATACACTTGGAGCAAGTTTATTATCCTACGTACAAACACACAAATCCTCCCTCGACATCATTCTGTCATAAAACTTCCTCTGCTATCACTTAGCATTCTTTTGGCTCAGCCTATCTACTCGTCTTGGACATTTTCTCTCGCTAGCCATCTGGCTACCTCTGCGAGAACCAAGAGCTTGTCACCACCTTCACAATAAAAGACCTTTAATCTAGCCTTGGCCTGCAACTCCACCCTCAATACACAATTCTCCCTCTGTGCCTCTTTCTTTGTAAACTCTGTTATGTGAGACAATCTGTGGTTAAATACACAATCAAATCCTTTGGCTCTGGGTAACGCAGGTTATCTAATTTTCGGCAGTGTTTGGAAAGCTCCTCCCGTACCTCTCTTCCTGTACAATTCTAGCAATGAAGGAGATGGACATTCTTTGAAATTACGCTGCATTTTTAGCACATATGTTCTTCAGCTCCAGCCCTGTCACACCAGCATTTAAAATGCCAAAATTCTGAGGCAAAAAATCAGCTTATTTCAATGGAATCACAGTAATCATTGGAAGTAAATCCGCGCACATTCTTGTCGAGTTCAACTTCGGTGAACTTTGACACACAAATTTAAGCCATTGTCCAACAGACAGTGCTGACCGAGGAAGAGAAGACCCGGAGAGTCCAAAACAAATGAAAGTATCCTAGCCTATTAGCCGTGTTGCACCATCAACTTTTATTAAACCCTCTTCTGTCAGAGTATAAATTGCTCGACAAAAAAGGAATAGTTTTCAGACAGTTATGAGACAAAACCTCCGATACTCATTACTACTTCAGTCACTCTTGATTGAATGAAATAATAACTCTTAGAACAAAATGCCAGGGGGGAGTAAACAGCACAGTACAGAGAAAATAAAAGAGAGTTTGGAAAGCTATTGTGACTCACTCGCGCTAGCATGCTCTGAGCTTGCTAGCATGTTAGCCATTAACTAAAGTAGTTAAAGTAGTTTACCAACTAGTCCTGCAAGTAGGCCCCTACGTTACCAAGCCTGTAGCCACCTAGAATCACCTGTTTGACAAGGACGCATACATATAATTTCACTGTGCCACGTTCTGCTGTGACCGTTCAAATCTGCACTCAGCATGCCTTTATTTTGTCCCTCTGAGGGGAACATACAGTAGGTACAAAATGAAAGCTGAACAAAACCTCCACACCAGCAAATTAACAAAAATTACCATACGAATTGCAAGAAATTTTTTGATTAACCTTTTATGCATATGCTGGAGCATGTGTTTCTGAATAAACAGTTAAACACAGTTAGTTATTTATATTGAGTTTAACTGTTATAAAAAAAAGTATTATTTCCCAAACTAGACACAAATGAGCTGAAAATGCCACATCGAAGTGTGCCAACAAATCTTATTTTATAAATTATAATTTAGAGGTATGTTTGGGTTTCTTGCGTTTCCCAGCTTTACCATCCATGATTTTTTTGCATTTTACAAACTAACTTGGCATCAATAATAACATTAATATCAGTTTCAGAGACCCTGAACTTGACCTTGTTCCCTAAATTAACTAGGCTTAACGGAGGTCGCCTCAGCTTGGTCCAGCGGTGTGAAAAAGTCCTTCATGTGGTACTACAGTGGTATTGGTCCTAATTATGTTACAGCAACGGAGCTTTCTCTGACCGCAGCACCAAAGGTTTATAGGGCTCTCATTATACACTTAGCTTCTACTGTAAACCAGGAAACAAGGAGCCTGTAAGCTGCTGCTCCAAAACCAAACCACTTCCTAGTAGGTTCAAAAAAACAGGTTGTTCCTCCTCTTTGTTGTCCACTGCGATCACTGTCAAAAATCAAATGAATCTTTGATTTGTTTGCCAACTGGCGCACAATCAAAATTGTGTTGTGATACTCTTAACTCTGCATTTGCAGTTGTTTTGATTCAATTTTATGTTTTGCTGGTGGTTATGCTATGTGATACTTTGGCTATTTCCAACTCCACTGACATTTTAAGTATATTCTTGTGCTAATGGTCACAGCTGTCTTGTGATCAGGGATGTATGTTCCAAACATACATATTTTCTCTATTTCAAAAATGTATTTAAGAGTGTAACATACTAAGACGGTCCTGTTGGACTGCTCAGTGTTATTTCAAAGGATTGGTTCTGAAAATACAACACATTCCATTTAAATACACGTTGAACCATTAATCCTTTTGGACTTTTAATGTGGTATAACACATAATTTGGAGAACGCTTTCTTAAAGAGCCTTACAACACTTTGAGTGCATATATTTTTAGCAAAAATTGTCCCTGTGGGAATCAAAGCCCCAACACTGGCAGTGCGCGGTCCTCTCTGTGCGCTTTGACTTGTGCAAGACCACACAAAAGACTTGACTACATTATACATCTATCATAGTTTCTATTTGTCAGAATATACAATAGCTTATCAGGATCACAACTGCTTTACTACCACTGATAAAGAATAATAAAAATTTAATAATGATAATAAAAACTAACAAACTGGCATAAGGTTTGTAGCTCACAGAGCCAAGGCCTTGCATTAGTAGAATTAGAGGGTATTTGAGAGTGGCTCAAGCTAAGCCAAGAGTACTGGGCATACTGTTGAAGATTATAACCCGGTCTGCAGCCCTCCGCAGTTCTGTTTCCAGCTCATTTCTGCAAAAGATGATAGTCTATTGGCTGAGTACTGCTGCACTAAGTGCCATGGAGGGAGAGAGTCGTACTCAGCCAAGTCCACTGGTCCACTGGCAGCAGAGGCTGGCAGGAGAAAGTCCCAGCTCCATAGTTTAAACAGCCAACAGTAGATTGGCCTGGCAAAACAGACCCTCTCTGCCTAGCAAAACACATGGCAGTGCTTATATTCTTAACCCTTACTCAGGCCCTACACTATAACATAGCTCATACATGCGGAAGCAAAGAATAGTGGATGGGTCAGGCGATGTCAACACAGTCCGTTTATAATGCTTTCTTTAAAATGTTTGTTTGTCTTCGGCTACGGGCTGAAGATGTGGACCTTTTATCTGATCTGAGAATATCTGAAAAGTGAATCAGAAGTGAGCTGCCAGCTCACAGCTAGTAGTGTTAATTTGTTTTTTGAGAAAAGCACAAAATAATGGATGCTGCTGGAATGTTCTGATCTGTTTAAAGGAGTGACTTAAAATATTAGCATTAATAGAATGATTGATAAATTCCATGATATGCATAAAAATAATTTCTAATTTAAATCATGTATCTTGATATATCAATCAAGATTGACACAATTGCATGTAATCCAATGATAGTAGGAGTGGATGTTGTTTCAGCCTTTAAAAGAGCCCCACTTTCACTTGAGATTTTCCTGAATTTTCAGTGCGGGGTTTTGCGCCAATCTCAAAGGGAAATGATGCAGAGAAATTGAGATTTACTGCCTTTTTCCCGGATGAATTCGCAAGTAATGGTAAGAATTTCCAATTATTATGCTTCTAACATTCAACAAAAAAAAAAAAAATCCCTTGCAGAAGATACGTATGGTCTGCAGGGATTGGATAAAAGAGTATGAGATATACTGTCTTTTGCTTGAGCATCACTCACCAACAAACACACATACCAGAGACAAACATCATGCTATTAACATAGCATCTGTGATGTCTGATGTGGATTTGGTTTTATCAGTTGCCGCAATCCTGGCAGTAACTGGAGCCAGAAGGTTCTAATTTGAGCAAAGAGGTGGGAGCCGTGATGGATATGAAGTTGAAAAATCAAGCAACAACCATGCTGGTTTTAGAAAAATGCTGATAATGCTAACATGCTGATGTTTAGCAGGTATACTGTTTACCGTGTTCACCAAGTACAGCTAGAGCTGATGGGAATGCCATTAGTTTTTCAGGTATTTGGTTGTAAACTAAAGTATTGGACAATTTAAAATTTTACTTTGTGAAATCAGTAGATGTCATTATCATTCCTCCTCTTGGGACCACACGTATCTGTGCAAAAATTTAATTGCATGTTAACCTCATGATGGTGCTATAAGATGATTTCTATGAATGTAGGCACAACTCCTGTTGTTTGCCGCAACAGGTTGTGTGTGGTCATGCATTACTTAAACCCGCAATAACTGATTTTTTGGCCACTTGGGGGCAGAGGAAAGAAACAAGTTGTGAACAAAACGTTGACATATCATCATTATAATCTCCACCAACTCCGTAGGGAAATATCTGGTTTATAGCTGCTTAATGCTCCACTATGTTCACCAGCTAGTGTCTTAACTGCGTCTATCTGCTGTTTGGTACTGAGCAGGTAGTGTGCAGTGGGTTTTTAAGAGCTTTTTTCCCTGAAAACCTGCTGGCGCCAAAAACAATGCTACAAGAGTGGTTAAAGCTCTGTAAAGTCGAGGGAAGTTGCAGATTCAGGTGATAATTCTCTGTAGATAATTCTCCCCTTTAACACTGTCACATTGTCATTTGACACATTGTTACTATAAATATATCAGCTATTGCTGATTTAATGTCCATTTATTTTTGCTGAAGAATGGAGGGAGCTCTGTCCACAACACTTATGATGCACAAAACTGTGACCAAACTATGTTTTTCCCTTACATGTACTGAGTAATCACTTGCAGTTACCGATGATATTGATTTAACATTCATAATCCTGGGACCTTTGACTCATTGATGAAATGCTTTAATAATAACATCAAGGAGAAAGGGGTAAAACTTTCAGTTTAGTTTATGGAACAATCAATAGTAGAATAAACCCTACGCATGAATGCAATGCATCTGCAGCGCAACCGATCTGTCATCTGAAAGGAATAGACTTCCATCTGAGAACAACACATTCAACAAATTAAATGTGGGCCAATGGTGAAAGTGACAGGGTTGTGAGGAAGAAAATGTTCCCATGTTCATTCCACCATTAACTGGGAACATAACTCTAAAACTCTGTCTTCACTGTGACACCAATGGCAGCGCCGGGATAAAGCTTCGCACCTACTACAAAGTCCATGTTCAAAAGCACAAACATACACCGTCAGATACGCAAAAAACTCAGTGAACAGCAAGCTGAGACTGTAGTCCAAACCTCAAGCCCCAGACCTCAGACCTTAAGGCCTGCTCGTGGCCTTAACATCTCTTAACACGCCGTCTTGAGACACAGGCAAAGTGAGTGAGTGAGTGCCAGACATTAAGAGACAGACAGACTGACAGGAAAGCAAATTGGACTAAAAAAATCCCCTGAAGCCCATTGTTACACAGAAGGAAGAAATAGTCACAAGAAGCGGTATAAGAATAGAGAGATCTTGCAGCCTATTTCAGTGTGTTTTTGGTGCCGTATGTTGGACGGAGGGGATCAGATTGCAGCGCTCAGCCCCGCCAGCCAGATTTCTTGGAGCGCCTGACGCTGCGTTCTGCCAGGATTGTGTCAATAATCTGAGGCGGTGGACTCCTTCCACCTCCCAACCCACTGCCTGTTTATCAGCCATGCCAACCACACACACACCCCCACACCCACACACGCACGCACGCACACACACACACACACACAATACAGCAGGGCACAAGCATATGGACAGAGAGACTTCTACATAAGCTTGTTGATGCTGCGCACAAACCCATGTTACTGGCGTGTTTTTGCTGTCATTTTTAGAGTAGATAGACAAGAAAACAAGAGGATGCAGAAATTCATACTGTACGGTCTACGCTTTCCTTTCCCACTCGCTAACATGCATGGAGCACATATGACCCATAATTCAATACTACACATTAGGTGTTGAAGATTTGCCATACATTAAATTGCACAGATGTAGTCATTGTGAATTGTTGTCGGTTGCGTATGTTTATATAACCCCGTTTACTCTTTATATCCTATTTTTCTTTGATGTATCCTATTACTTATTGCTGCTGCAATAACCATATTTCTCAAAGTCATCTAATCTAATCTAAAAGCCCCATTTTTACCCCATGCGGCACCTCGGCTCTCTGTCCAAGTGGAATTGTTTGGAGAAAGTTGGAGCTTTGCTCTTTTTTAAGCTGCCAGAGGTTACAAGAAATCTGAAATCTGGTCTGGTTGGTTGAGATACAGCAAAAGTTTTATGTAACAATATACTAATATGCTCAACTGTATGACATTCAGAAAAGAACCTCCTGCAGTAGTTATGAAAGAGAGATGCTAAGTAAATGCGTGAATGGTGACTTATTCAATAATACATATTTGATGTTTTAGATGTAGGTGTAACTGTAGCAGAGATAGTCATGCAATCAGTGCAGCTGAACTGTGAAAAGGTACACACCACAAGCTGTGAATTCCAAGGTAATGTTAGATTGTATTACATGAGATCCACAGAGAGGCTAATTTGAGATCCTGCAAAATTCTCTCACACCCTGTTTCTCTGTGATCGCTGAGGACTTAAAGAGTCCGCTGAGGGCCAAATCTGGTCCGAGGCGAACATCCAATATGAACCGATGGGAGAGGAAACGCTGAATAACTCTAATAATAATAAAAAATAAATAAACTTTCGATTTCTCACTCACTTGCCCTCCCTCCATCTGCCTCTTTTCTCTCGCTTCACTGTCTTCCAATCATGCTTTCCTCACTTTTTACTCTCATTCTGTCTTCAGTCTATTTTTTTTCTCTTTTCTCTGAGCTTTTCACACATTTTTGAGTAGCAGCAGTAGAGACAGAGGGGTTAGCATTACAGGAAACATAGTCTTTGACACGAGCCCGTCATTGGACGTGTGGTCCCACACATTGGACACGTATTACACAGTGCTGTGTTAGTCATGAACATGGCTTTGTAGTAGTAAATAATGTTTAAGATGTGCTCCTTGGCCTCAGAATAATGCTGGGCAGGTTTTACTACTGTAGGTAGTAAGCCGTCAGCCTATGTAGGCTTATGTTATAGCTGTTTAATCCATTTTGTACACTCTTACTACAGCTCCCTTCACATGGCTAGCTTCGACGTGGAGAAATCTACAGCCTAACAGGCCCGTCATTTTAAGCTGTGATTGGGCAATCACTATTTGGGGGAGAGTTTTTTCCAAATGGTCAATTAGCAACAAAGATAGGCTGGAAAAAAAAAAAACCCACTAAAGTGATCTCTTCTATCTGCCAAACCCAGTTTGTCCCATTTACTCCCTTTTTTCTCCCTTTTGCTCTCTGTTTTTTTGCTGTCTAAACAGTGAAAGGATACAATGTTGGGAAAAACACAAACACAGAATCAAATGGTAACAAGCTGAAGTAGTTATGATTCATCCTTGCCGAGACATCTGGATCAAGGCGGCAGATGGGATGGTGGGTGGGAACACAGACCCATGGACCTAAGCCTGCTGTCAGGTCCTCTTGCAGGCAAGGGATGTCACATTTAGCTCCAGGTCCTCTGGACTGCTCTGGTCCCTTCTGAGCTCTATTATCTCCAGTATATTGGGTAATACACTAATTTGGAGATACAATAATTTCATACAAGAGGGGTAAACACATGGAGAAGAGAATGAATGCGGTGTGACAGTAGAAACAGTGAAAGATACAGGGTTAAATGAGCAAGCAAATGTGTCATAGCATGAGAGATTAGGACTTAACAGAATCAAGACAATGGCACCAATTCAAGGAATTTCCTCAAACGAACTGACTTACATTGGCAACAAATGATATCATCTGACCCCACTTGCAGTTTTGTTTCACTTGTTAAAAGGAAAATTACTTGTTTTTGTTGTTTGAAGACAAACAAGATGTGAAGAATGTGACCTTGAGGGCTATCAGGTGCAGAAAAGGCTTTTGTCCAAACCTCAATCCCCAGACCTAAGCTTATAGTTGGCCTTAAACTTCTTTAATGTACCATCATGAGAGGGGAAAGGAAGGAGAAAGAGTGAAGAGGACAGAATGAGAAAACAGAAAAATTATCAAACACTTGAGAGTCAGAAGAAATTGAAATAAAAGAGGAAATGCAGGCCAAATCACAGCAGGCAGTTGATACAGTCCAGCTCCAACCAACATCCAACACTATTTCAACATATCACCTCAAGCGTATCGGTCAAGATCTGAGGCCATTGGTGTGTTGATGTCTACACAAGCACAATCCCGATCCTGAGTATTCCCCAGTTTTAGGAAGACCGAAGAGCCACCTTCAAGCCCCAATACAAGCTGCTTTCATTTTTTAACCCTATGAAACCCTGTGTACAACAGAGGATAATGAGCAGCTACAGTAAGTCAATCTGCATTTGACTATTCATACCAAACAACTGGTGCTCCGGGTGCTCCAGACGGTCCAGTGGTGAGGGTGGGTGAGAGAGAGAGAGAGAGAGAGAGAGAGAGAAAGAGAGGCAAGGAGGGGCTGAGTGAATCAAAAAAAATCTACAATGAAGCACCGCCGCAAAACAAAATGTTAGAAATCTTTTATGTTATAATGAGAAGTGTAAAAATAAAACATTTTCAGTTCATTATGAAACGGTGGCAGGACAAATTAGATTGGCCACATTCTAGGTAATTCATGGGAAAACTGCATATCATATTGGTTTGCCTAGTGTGGCTAATGTTAGCAGTGCTAACACCAGAAGCCTTCTTTCCTTGCAGGTCAACGTCCACATGCCTGTGTTGAATGCGGTTACACCTTCCTCCGTTCGAGTGGTTTATACCGGTTTATCCTGACACAGCCTACATTCAAGATTATTTTCATTTTCTGGATCAAAATACTGCCAAATCGCACTGCTTTTATGAGATATCTTCTGTCCCACTTTACACCTTGCTTGTTTACCACATCCGGGCATTAGCGTAGGGAGAGGGGTGCTGTGGTCCCAGCTAATGGCGGGCAGCCGCGTTACATCTTGCAGCGGTTAACCAGTGTTACACGATAATTAAAATATTAATTAGTGTAACTTACTAATATTTCTGGTGCAGACTAGCGAGGGCAGCAACCTTTAATCGTTTAGTCGACTAATCATACACATCCCTAGTCAAGGTATATTTATAAAAGCAAAACTGAAACTGTTGCTTTATACACATCCCTACTAAACTAAACAACACAATATTTTATCATACATGACAATCATACCTGTTTGGTCAGTAAAGACCCAGATTCAGGATCACTTGTAAAGCCTACTCAGACCTGTTTAACTCATCCCTTCATCTCTGTCTGAGACTGATCTCTCATTTCCTTAATACTACCTGTATAATTCAGTTCTATCCAAGAATACCCCTTTCCCTTTTTGTCTTTGGTTACAGTCTGGGGATCTCAAGAGGCTCAGATAACATGCCATCTGAGAGATGGACCCCCACAGTGTTTTTGTCCAGATGGCTAGCCTTAATTTCTCTTATACTTTTTCATCCTCAATAACTTAGTAAATCCTCATTCGCTAATTATTGTGTTGTGGTTAAAATGGAATTTATATGGATGATCTGTTGGCTATATTTTATTCATTCTGTTACTTTGTAAAAGGTAAATTCAGCTGCTTTTAAAGTTTTACAGTTATGTTTTAGTATAGTGAGAAGAGCAGGATTTAGGCCTGATACAGCTACAGTTCACTACCAGCACCTACTGTTTGACCTGTGTCACAGGCACATTGGAGTCATTTTAGTAACTTGATGTTGACTCATTCCCATCAACAGAAAAGAGGTTCTTCCTAGGATCTCAAAGTGATCCGAAGAGAGTTGGAGTCCCAGGCTTAATACCAGTTTTTTTACCAGCTTCTGCTCCACCTCCTCTTCCATCAAAACTACCACTTCCCCGGCCCACTCCAAACCGGTGCACCATCCGCATCCCCACTCCCAGTTCCAGCCTTAATCCAGGTCTCAGTTGCAGCTCCTGTGCTGAGCAGCAGAGTATCCAAACCCCAGGCACAGACCAGGCCTGGGGTGGGCCCACCAGTTGCCAGCATCTGGATCCAATCGTGGGTGTTTGTCGTCGGGAATTGAATCAAATTAAAAAATTTAATATTTAATGCGACACCAGATGGAAGCGGAGAGGGGAAAGAGGCCCTGCGGTCAGTACTAATATCCCCTCCTGAAGAGCCATGCTGCATTCCTGGAGGGAGAACCGCTGGAAATATGCACACACACACGCATCCACACTCGACACACACATACACAGACAAAGACACACAAATGCATGAGACATAATTAGTGCATCAACACTGGAAAATGCGATGACAACCGTACACACATAAGAAATGCAAAAAAGGTTAAGAAGTTGTTCTGTACCTTAAACACAATAGCTCTACAAGCTGGCTTGGCAATCAAAACGACAGAATGCGAGACACACGGGTGATAAGTGCAAAACATACCTTCTCACACACACACGCTTTTAAAAAAACAACTCTAGCTGAGTCATTTAACTCAGCAGCTCCTCAGCTCAATCACTTACTTACTCTCATACAAAACACGTAATCATGGAAAGTAAAATTTAAAAAAAATGAAAAAGCAAAACTACAAGCTGAAATATAAACAACTTATATTTCTGACAATTATTGATACTCACATTTTACTGCATCTTCCTCAAGTATACTTCATTTACTGAAAATATAGCACTATTCCCTCAGACTCAAGTCACTCACATTTCATAGCTTTCTGTAAACGTGTGTTTAATTTGACTGTCAGACCCCAAAAGATTCGGGGTATTCTCATTTTGTGAAATCAGGATATAAATCTTTTGACATGGTTCAGAACGTCTCCAAAATGTATTTTAATATAAACTTTTACCATGCCATTATATATTGGGTTTGTGCAATTTTATGCTTACTTAGGTTGATATTAAATGCTTCGAGGACAGCGTGGCTCCAGTATTCAAGAATAAAGTCATGTTAGATTTGGTTTCCTTCGTTTGTTACTGCTGCATTATAGTATTTATTGGGTTTTGGTGTCTTTAGTGTGAATATACAGTACAGTATGTGTTCCTGATGTGTTTTATTTTTTTGAGTGTGAGGGGTTTTTATGATTCCCTCTTGGGTCTATAAAACTCAACTAGACCTGACCTATACTCAATCAAATTAAAGTAGAGTAAATTAGTTTTATACCTACAAAGGCTTATGGCCTGGAGCTGCCCGCTGTAATCCAGTGGTCTCCCACCATCATAAAATAACTGGTGAGGCTCTGCCGCTGATTAGGTACTGTACAGCTATACTGGTATAGAGCAAATTGGATTTAATAGCTGCTGGTATCAAAAATTGGTGAAAATCGGATTTTAACCGTCATTATTTTTTATTGTTAGTTTGTGACAAGCTAGTAATAGTGATGAGGAACTGCCAGTTAGCTAATGAGTAGTTTCTTTTCACAGACAAGTAGCGTTTACTAAAGCAACAGTCTATACTAATTGAGGATTTAAATTTACTAAGGTCATGTGAGCTGATGAAGCATCTGTATTTACTTACCATTTCTTGCATTTTCCCATTAAAGGCTCTTTACATCTACTCAGGTGTTGTCTGGCTCTTAAAGAGCATGCAGGGCAATTCGGGTAGAGCTAGGCTAGAATTTAAATTATGTATCTAGTATTTAAATATATAAATCAGCTCTATCAGGTGTGACAAAAAGAAGATTGCTGATCGAGCACCTAGTGAAAACACCTGTACAGATGTAGCATTGGTGGCCAGGGTCTTTATTTTTTCAAAAGGTTGATTTGTTAATATAGGATGTGTGTGTCTCTAAATTAACCTGCAAATTAAATAAGTAAAAAAAAAAGAGTGAAGACTCCACTGGTTTTTGAATTTGTGTTCGTTGGCAGTACTTTGCCTTAAACATATTAAAGACATTATTTTTTTTCCTGGTGGATTTGTAGGGTATTATATTATGTATGTATCAAATATTTTGAGTTGTAAATGTGATTAACATAAAAATAAACAAGAAAAAGGGGTTTAAGCTGAAATGTATAATTATTTTGCAACATATGTGTGATATGTCTCCGGTTAGACCCGGGAGTGTAAAGTGTACTGCAACACATGTGCACACACATGTGCTTTGTGATTAAGTTGGCTCATTGTGAGTGTGTGTGTATGTAAAACTGATTAATGTAATGAGGATTAATTTCAGCCCTTCTCAGAAGACCACCCTGAGTGAGACACAAGACTGGGCACCACCTGGTTAGCTGTCTCTTTCACACACACACACACACACACACACAGCAACACTTTGTTCATGATGCAGGAATTTGCATAGCAAATCACTGTTACCATTACCAAGCCTCAGTGTGTGTGTGCGTTTGTGTTCCCTAGCTCATACACAACAGTGCAGCTCATCACAAGTAACAACCCAAACTTCTGTCACCACTTGCTAATACATGCGCAAAAGCACACTCAAATGCAAAAATGCTCTTTTTGTATTATCTCATTGTCATGTAATATCACACACAGACACACACACACACACACACACACACACACACACACACACAGGGAAACCCCATCAAGCAGCAATGAATCTATAGGGTTGGCATGGAAATAGAGGCTGGGCTGCTGGAGAGAAATCCAGCCGAAGTGATTTCCATCCCCAAACGGTTCACTGGTGCCCGACTACTCTCTGATCCCCTGGCGGTACCGATATTCAGCTGATATTTCATTAGAGAAACTTAATCCCACCTTCCCCTGCCCGGATACCTTATAGCAAGGCTGGCATGCACACACACACGCAGGCACGTGTAAACCATCGCTCGATGTAAACCATCCACACATGCATGTAACACAACTGGAAAAACACAGCCATGGCTGACTCTCATCCAAGTCACATCCCCTGACCAACAATATTTTCCCCCCTCCTATATAACATGTATGTGATATATGTTTCTTAGGTCTTATTGTGGATTTGGTTGATACATGGGAACAAAGTGAGCATACCATCTTACAAATGTTGGAAAACCACTAACTTGAGTATTACAACGTGTGGTAAAGAGTGCAAATGCAGAGAAAAAGGTGATAAAAGCAAACATAAGGAAAAGGTTGGGACTTCTGCTTGTTTAAAAGGGATTCCTTACATAAAATTAGTAACAATGCAACAACAAAATAAATAGGTAGTAGATGATAAAGAACTAAACCTACATTGAGCAAGCAACACATCCACGTCCACCAGACTGCAATTGAGAAAAGCATTTGATAACAGTAACAGAGAACCTAGAAAATTATCATTTTTGCCCAAACCTAATCCTGTTGTTTGTGCTGCTGCTGATTCAGAAAGTCTTCAAACTGCAGGGAGTAATGGTTTACAACTTAAATCAAACGAAAAGGTGTTGCTGCACTGACTTCTATGGCGGGAAGTTTAACCACTGATCTTACCCAGTAGTGATGTGACATGGCATTGTAATGCAGTTTAATAGCTTCTGAGGTGGGGATCAAACACAGCACGGTGAAAACTTCAACCTATAGATGGCAGGCAAAGGTGAGGTTTTCAGTATGTGTAGCTAGAGGTCTTAAAAGTGTGAATTCTCTCTCTTCGTTTTCGTAGATGTTATTGTACATTTATAATACCACGCAAAGTTAAAACACAGTTACTGTGGAAACATTTGAGCCTGGTGGGAACTATATGGTCAAGTGAATATACTTACGTTGTAACACAGTTTTTCTTCCATTTGTCTTTCTGATGAAGTTTGTGAGAACAAAATTTTTTCAAACATCAATCATCAAGTTTCCATCCAAATTTAGCGCAAATTTTATCTGAATGTTCAGAAAAACGGCAAAAATGCAAATTTATGTGCGTTTCCAGCCACTATTATATATTAGGAATTGGCAGCATTGGGATAAACAGGTGGTGGCAGATCTTTCTAGTCTAGTCCAGCTGTATACAGACACGGAGGCAGAAACTATCATCAGTGTCTAAACTGTCTCCTTAACAGCAGCGAGTTCTCTGTCCAGCGGAAACTGGAGTCAACACATTAGGTCTTATTTTATAGAAGTCATTCCTTTTTTATCCTTTCATGTAAGCATGCTTTCACACCTAACCTGTTTGATACGGTTCAAAGAAAGTAGTACATTTGCCTGATTGGTTCAGTTCGTTTAGGCAGATGTGTGACTATGACAGAGATGGTCTCAAACGATGATCTCAGCCTAGGTCCAGTTGGACTTTGGTTTGTTTGTGGTGTGAAAGCAAAGCAGACAAGCCGAAGCAGCAAGCTCTAAGAGAGATCTGCTGATCTTAAAGTATCAAGAAGTCCATCTCAGCAACCTGTATGAGCAATGAATATATTGCTGCAAGATCATTAGACAACCATGGTAACAGCAAGGTTTGCTGATCAGTGAGAATGAGTTAAAACAGGTTTTTTATACTTTTGTCCTACTCCTTAATCTCCTATACATCCCTCTATACAGTATTATTGTATCAGATACTCTTTTTCATTCAGCTTCTACTTGTCTGTCACTATTTATGACATATGAGGTCCAGTTTTAATGCTCATGATCAATTATTTCTTCATGAGTTTTTGTGATGTTGTAGAAGATAAACACACAAAGCACAGTAAAGTGCTCCGTGACTCCCAGTAACCAGGTTAAACTTTGATTTTTCCCTGGCCATGTAGCGCTGGCAATTCAGGATAACAGTGGAAAACACTGTCCAGAGAATGAGTTACAGACTATTCCAAACAACCTTATATTTACACCTCTTGCTTAAGCTGTAATTAGAGTTTGCGTACATGAAATTGATGAAAACTTAAGGGCAAAAGTCCATCAGAAATCATTTCTTTCCATGGTTTGGACCAAATGACCCAACCTGCAGGTGTGAAAGTAATTGCTATTACCTGTGACTGTCATTTGGAGTACGAAGTGTGAAACAAGTGTTACTTTTGACTAAGTAACAGTTTTGATTCTCTATACCTGTAAGATAAAAGTTACCGTTTACTCCTAACATACATACATACTGTGTTTTGAATGTAAATCGCTCCGATTTTGAGGTGTTTGGTGCAAAAAATTCACCGTATGAGTCTTTAAAAGTGTTACATTAACATTAATGCAAGCTTGTGACCAGGAGTAGTGAATCTATGTGACTGAGTCAGACAAGTAGGGCATGGCTGAAAAAGATCCAATATGCACAGTCAACTTTCCCCAGATAAATAAGGTTATAGGAAAAATCAAACAGGCATGCAGGCTTTCATTGCTAAAATTTTGGGTGCATGATTTGGGTCTGGCATCTCGGCATTTTCCGATGTTTTCCACTTTCACGTGTATTAATCAGTTTTTTCCAATGTGTGAAATTGGGAATATTTAACAAATTGAGTGGTAGAGGCAACTACTACTGCTCGAAACAGTAACCCTGATTTTTTGGATTTTGTCGGCTGGTGTGTGATTCACCCCCTGGTCCTCTGAGTGCAACACGATTCCCAGGCCTAGAGTTGGGTGTCACATTCAAGTCCTACTGTTTACATTGGATTGTGGACTCGGCTATGTGAGCTTCATTGCCACTGTTATAGAAGAAGCAGTAAAATAATGGAAAAGGTTTAACACAAGCTTGTGGAAAGGGAGAGGCGTGTGTGTGCTATATATATTTAAATGAAGCGTTCTTGTGTGTACGCCTGCACGCTGTTAAATGTGCATATGTGGAGCTCACGTGCGTGTAAAAGCATGTGTTAGTGTGTATAGGCATGTGCGTGCATGTGTGTGTATGCGTAGGCGTTCGGTATGCCTGCCAGTCTGGGGTTCTCCTGGCAATGAAGGCTTCCCGCTGCAGCATCAGAGGCGTCGAGGTGCGAGGGCGTACACACACAAACACACACACACACACACACACACACACACACACACACACACACACACACACACACACACACACACACACACACACACACACACACACACACACCAAGGGTTTTCCTCACTCTAATGCCAAAGCAGAATGAGGAAAAGACCAGTGTGATCTGCTGGGAAATAAGCAGCATTAAAATAGTGAGGGCTTTTTCCACTGGCACAATCCCACATATGGCGAATACACAGAAGTGACAGGTGACTAGGCCTGGCGTGTCTTCTGTCTATACACACACACACACACACACACACACACACAACACACAAAAGGCACATAAACACATGATCCTCATATACATACATACAGTAAAAACACATAAACATAAGCATGCATTGCACACACTGTATACTATATGTCAAAAAGTACATATAGAACGATGCTCAAAAGTGCACACACATACTGATTCATCATTAACACAGTTAAGTCCGCTATTTAGGAAAAAAGTTCTGTTTCTCCTTGCCATGTGCTTGGGGTTTTGGCTTGTATCTCTGTGTGAAGTGTTCCACGCCATGAACTTGATTTATTCATTCGTTCAGAGAGACTCTCTGGATCATGTCTTTCTTGCAGCTTTCTTTCTGCTTCCATTTTTTATTCTGTATGGTTCCGGTAAGCAGTAACAGGCCATCGTGTTCTTATTGCTCTCCAGTGCATATCTTAGCTTGGCGGATATTAGCCAGCTATTCACACACACACAAACACAAAACCGGTCTCACATACACTCACAGGCACACGTATCCTTAAAAAACACAAACTCATGCATACAGGTTTGCAGATTCAAATTTACTGACTTGCATCACTAAACACATTTTTTTTTAGAATAACTTTTAAAAAATGCACTCTATACTGGCATATCTAGTTTGCTTAGTAACCCTTTTAACATTAATTAATTTTTTGGCCATTTGGGGGCAGCGAAACAAGCTGTAAACACAACAGTGGCATAAAGCTGATATGGCAAATGTATAAGCAAAAAGATGCTCGTTTATACATCCAGCACACAGAGAGCAACATTAGCATTCATTTTGAGTTGGGTTTCTGGCCACCAAATAATTGTAATGTTATGCTCTCCACCAGCATCTGAGGGAAATATCTGGCTCTTTAGCTGCTAAATGCTACAGCATGTTTACCAGCTCGTCATTGACTTGGTCAGTGTGCTATTTGGTGCTGGCCACGTAGTGTACAGTTGGTTAATGAGTGCTTTTTCAAAAAAAAAAAAAAAAAAAAAACCAAAAAAGCTACAGGTAAACATTACACCTTGATGAGAAAACCAAAACCGTAAAGCTGTGGGCCGTAAAACCAAAACAATGAGCTCAAAGACACTCAAACACTCCACAGAGTTGAGGGGAACCGCAGAGTCAGGTGAAAATTCTCTGCGGCCATGTCACTACGAGTGACCCATTTAATATTACACACGCATTATTGCAAGAATTCTGTCAGAATTGAAACATCAGGCTTTAACAACCTAATTTTCACCAAACCAGACAGACTGAAAACTTGAGTTGGCAATGATAGTCTTGGCTTATATTTCAGCCTCATTGGACCATCCAGCCAACAAAGAAAATGTCACGCTTGGCAGCAAAAAAGGTCAGCTACTGAGCTAGCTTAGCGGCTATAATGGTTCAGACAACAGCCACTTTGCCCTCCTTAGCTGAACTGCCCCTCTGGATGCAACAAATAAATGTGAGTTATATAATTCATAAAAATATTACTGTTGTTGTTGCCAACACAATGAGTAGAAGGGGGGGTGTCCCTGTGTAACTTAGCCACTCACCCTCAAAGTATCTCCATACGTCCCTTGATGGTTGTATATTGTGAGTTCTTCTCTTCCCATTACCTTACCCAATTTGCCAGTGGCTGTGGCTCTTGTGGCTTGGTGGACTGAGGTACGACTCAAATAGTGGGTTAATTCCTGCCTCTGAGAAAATGTTTATATACAAATCCAATGTATTTAACCCTATACACATTAAGAAAACATAAGTTCTAATGTGCACAGTAGAAGACATCATAGGCACATAAAAAGTGCCAGCAGCAGGGTACTGGCTTAACGTGTGAAAGCCGGCAGCAGATGGTCGCAGTGGCTGTACACCCTTCATCCAGCACATGAAGCAATCAGCGCCAAGCCTGCACCAGCAGATCATCAGAGCAGGAGACATGATTCAGTGGTGCCATATAGCTCTGCCACTCCCTGCGCTGTGTGCGTAGGCGCGCTGTGTGTGAATGTACCTGAGCATTCCCACTGTTATGACAGTGAAACAATAAGACTAACGGCAACAGTGATGTAATGTATAGCATCTTCAGTTTGCCTTGAAAGACACTAATTTAGATACATTACAGAGAGGGAAAAAAGACGTGGAAAAGACGGGGAAAGGGGCAGGGAGAAGCGTGAGAGCGGGAGCTGTGTTGCACAGACAACCAGGCAAGATGAGGAAAAATTCTGCAATGTTAAAAAAAAAAAAGAAAAGAAAAGAAAAGAAAAGAAAAGAAAAGAAAAGAAAACAGCAACAAATCCGGAAGTCCGTCAATACTGTTTTTGCGTAGGAAGACGTGGCAGTTAGCATCTGCATGGTTTGTTTGCCATGTCTTTTAAAGAACGAAAAAATAATCGTTGTTGCTTGTCATATTCATATGGGTTTTTATGTTCTAATCTTAAAAAAAAAAAGAAAAAATCAAAACTCTTCTAATGAGTATTACACTAATCTGTGAAAAAGAGAAAAAAAAACCTCACAGACTCAGCTACCACAGACTAGATGTGGTTTCCAAAAGTCAGCCAAATGTTACTCAAATATAACTACTTTAGATAATGTGTCATAGCCAAGCTACATATGACCCTCAGCTGTGTGTTCTTTTCTTGGCCTTTTATCGTATTGTCGATGATCTACATGGGACATTCCGTTCAACGGTGACTAGGCCATATCTCAGAAAAATGTGCCAGTAAACTACCACATGTGGTGTGAAAGTATGCAAACACAGAGAGAGCTTATAACCCAGTCAGTGTTTAAGAGGTGGCGGGGACTTCCCACACATTAACAGGTTTACAATTAACCAGGAATGACTGTGGAAATTAGAAATGAAGTGGTAGTGGTCAAAGTCTGACAGAGCGGTGATATGACGTAAAGAGCAGTGATACTGGAGAAAGAGACATTTTTCACAGGTATAGCTGATAGTGTTGGGCAGAAAATACTGATGTAAAAGTATCACATAGTATAGAGGATTACAACTTGAAATTCAGTAATTACCTTACAGATACTAATCCCAGTAATGCTTTATTACATCCACATTTTGAGGTTGGGTTGTTTTCAAATGCATTTCAAATCCGGCAAGTCCTAATGATGTCTTACTTACATATTTTGGCTTCTTAGCTGGCCACCGGTAAACCTGTATTTATATTTTTGTTCAGACTTGGAGGGTGGCAGTGGTGTGCAGATAGGCAAACAGAGCTGAAGAACCAACTATGCCTCTAGACACGACAGAAATGCTCGGTGCAACGGCTGGTGGTCAACGCATCTTCCAGGGAGAACAGCCTACCGCAGCCACAAGAGGGCAGTACATTGCAAGATGAATGCAAGCGGGCAATGTCCGATCCTTTATGGGACTAAACACTGTTCTGAGATGTAAGGAGAGATATCGCGTCCACTTCGGTACCGCTCTATTTGATGTGTGTTTTTATCTTTAACTGCTCAAGCACTGCCTCCCTTGCTTGTCCCGACGGCACGCCACTGCTCTACAGCTTCTGGGGACTTCTGGGGCGCTGCGTGCAGTGACCAGGATGAAGCTAGTATTAGCTGCTGATGTTCAGTAAACACCTCCAAACTGCCGGCTGGCTGCTTTTTATTTCTACACGTTAGATAAAGCAATGTAATAACATTTGTAACTTAACATTTGTTCACTCACACACCAAAATACAACATTGTTGAGGTTATTAGTTGCACCTAACCTTTTCTACTATGACAGGTCAAAAAGGCCTAGGAGCAAATATATAAATTGTGAGGTCAGTGTCACTGGATAATGTTTTATATAAAATAAAAAGGAGAAGCAGATTGCGAAATTATATTCTTTTCTTTTATATTACACAACAGACACACGTCAATCATTTTATATTGTCAGATACAAAATCTCCATCAAAATCCTGATGCTGGCTTTAGGCCATTTAAAAGTGAAATATGTGCTCTTTTTGGCATCTTGGGAGCAGCAGGAACAAGTTGTGAGTGAAAACGTGATGCATCATCAGCTTTTAAGTTGTAACATGTCAGCACACTCATTTACACATCCAGCAGCTACAAAGCAAAATTGGCAATATTTGGCTCTTTAGCCGCTAGTCGCTCCACCTTGTTCAACACCTCATCGCTAACCTTGTCTGTCTGCTGTTCAGTGCTGAGCTGATAAGCGAACAGTGGGTTTTATAAAGGATTTTTCACAGAAAACTTTGTGATGCCATGAGAGTAGTGAGAGTGAAGGAAAACGAGCGACCCCTTTTACTTTGTCATACGGTTTTTACATTGTCATTTGATACATAATTATAGAAAATATCGATAATAGCCACTTATTTAATAGTCAACACGGTTTAATGGAACTATTATGATTACAAAATGTAGCAGCTTTGTATTCACTTAATAAGCCCATAAAAACCTTATTGGTGGTGGAGGGTGCACTAGTGGCCCGTGAGATCCTTCAGCACTAAAGAGAATAATTGCTGTGTGATGCAGAGTGGTGAGCGTGATAGAGCGGTGGGTATGAGTCACGCTGGTTTCCCCCGCGGTCATTATTCTGTCATTGAAATTTCACTTGAAACTCAAGCGCGGTCCCGAAACAATCCAGACACTCATTCACATACAAGTTAATACGTTACTAATTATGGCCTACGCCCACTGTACGGACAGCTCAAGTCACAGACGGACCGTAAGTGCAACATTGTCCAGCAGTAGCCATTGTAGCCTCCTTTACACATTTATTCTGCATCTGTGAAGTTTCAAAGAATATGAATATCTGAAGGCAGACACCGCCATTATTGAATTAGGGTTGCCAATGAAGAATATTTTTTGCCAATATTCAATATCTTAAAATCTGAACATTCTCATGCCAAAGTATCATGTTATTTTTCTGTATTTGTGTCTACTCAGAGTTTCTTGGCAGGACAGAAAAGCCTCTGAAACTGCATTTATACCATTACGTTCTAAAATCCCCACTGATATGAAAAATAATAATACTTATATTTATAATTATAGTCTTGTATACTTGTGAGGAATTGTGAGGAAAACTCACACCACAGTCAGTTCAGCTTAGTGTTTCCCATGGGCTAGATACCATTTTACATCATGCAGTCAGCAAAAAAATTAATAAGTTGCTACATCTTTATGCATGGAATATGAAATGTACTGTATGTGGACACGCCAATGCAAGCAGACATTCTTTGAGGTATATTCTCAAGCCTAAGGACTTATGAAAGTCTCCTTCAACTTTCCTGGATACTGTAATGTCCTCTCCCATGTCTGCAGTCGAACACAAACAGCAAGGCCTGTTGTTTGACTTTGGATTTATATAGCGTTTGATTTTTTTCCCCCTCCATAGGAAGCACATGTCAAGATCACTCAACACGATATTACAAACCCAAACATCCTATTCTCCTCTCTAGGAATTTTAGGAATTAAATTTTCCCCTGCACGCTTTGCAGGAAGCTGCGGCCTTGCCTCTCACGGCCGCAGAGAGGAGTTTGTAGCTTCAACTTTGACCTCTGCTGATAGTGTGACAGGCTGTCAGTCTGTCACGAAAGCACTCAGATGAGTGTTGAGATGCTTATTTAGTCTACACTGTGCATTGAATAGACCATAAACACAAGTATTTCACAACCCACTGTAACTTCAGATCGAAAGAAATTAGCGGACGAAAAAAAACAGGGAAGAATATTGAAGACAGAGATGCTGAAAAGTGAAGAATGTAAAATCAATTGGAATGAAATGTATGAGGGAAAAAACAGACAAATAGACAATAAGGCGGACATTTTCTCTGCAGGTTGACTGAGGCAACTTTTTTTGGAGGACCTTCGGAAAAGCTCTCATCCTCTGAGAACTTCTTACTAACTCCCAGTTGTTTTCTTAAAGAAGTGATCCGCCAAAATACTTCATTGCAGCATAACAGAATTACAGCTGACGTCAACAAGAATTGCACTTGAAGTGTAGCTGGGGTGAGTTATCCGCACTTGACGAAAGATTTGATTCTTAAAATGCAGTTTCCGTTCGGAATTTTTTTTTTTTTTCATACTTGACGTTAATGAAAGATAAAAAACCAGTTGGAAATGCAAAAGGAGTCACAGTTATTTCCGAGCACATCCATTAACTTTTTCAAGCTCTGTGACTTTTACTGCCTCGATGTCTCACTTAGCGCTAAGACTAACTTCAATAAATCATCATGCACAGTGATTTCAGATGATCTTCAGTGCAGTGGGCCTAGTTGACCTGGCCAGATACACAGATGTTTTTACCTGCAGCTTTGGGATCTTTCAATGTTCAATATATACGGGAGAGAAAGAATAATCTATTACATAATGCGAGCATATTGCTCAAGCTTATTTAAAGTAGAGGCTTATCCATTACATTTCAAGAATGTAGTTAACGCTCTAGAACAAAAAAAATAGGTGCAACATGGAAAAAAAATCATGGCCGAAGGTAAACTCAAAGTACTAACAAGAATTCCTGATTAGTCTGGGATTCGAACCATCAACATTCCATTTATTTTCTTGAATTCTTCTCACTGAAACTGTAACATTTTAAACCCAAGTGGATGAGTCTTTACGTCACTTTGCATCAACAAAAGCAGATATGCATCTCTCTTCCTCCTTTCATGTCTTTCCACTGACTTGCTAAGAATCCATGCCGCCTACATTTGGCGTGCTGATGAGGTCCCACACCTCGAACCCTGCTGCTCTCTGAACCAGCAGTATATTACAGCATGTCCTCGGAATGCCCTTCATATCACATAGTGATAAAAACACCAGACGTCATATGGAAGAACCAGGCCAGAACCATAGCAGACAAAGTAGTTTACCCAACTAAGAGACACCAACCATATGGTGGTAATATCAGGGATAAGGGGTAATAAAGAAAGGATCTATGTATAATCTAATTCAACAAGTCATTGGAATTTCATTTACAGTCATACATGCTCATGACTGGCTCAATGGATAGCAATGTTGGCCTGTCTTCCGTGGGATATTCCACCACTTCTTTGGTCCAAACTGAAATATCTTGACAACCATTCGATGGATCACCATGAATTTTTATACAACCATTAATTGTCCCCATAGGATGATTCTTGATGACTTTGGTGATCCTCTGGCTTTTCCTTTACTCCTACCATGAGGTTGAAATTTGGGGTTTTTAGTGAAATACCTTAACATGAAATACCTCTATTGTATAGATTGCCATGAATTTTTGGTACAGATATCCCCGGTTCCCAGAGGACGAATCCTAATGACTTTGGTTATTCCCTTACAATTCACTTAGCACCACAAGCAGTTCAAAGTTTTCACTTATCGTGTCAAATATTTCAGTATTCAGTGCATGAGTTGGCACCAAATTTGAGCCTGATATTCATGGTTCCCAGATGATGTGTTCAAATAACTGGTGGTCCCCTGAATTTTCCGCTATTACCACTTTGTGATGTGTTGGACATTTTTCGGTTTTGTGTGAAATGTCTCAATAACTAATAGATGGATTGCCTTTGACTTTTCATCTAGTTTTATCATCATGTCAGAATCCTAATTTGTCCAATACTTTGAGTTTATGATTAAGCTAATGACATTCCCTTTAGCCTCAGATGTACTTTTGCTAACATTAGCACATTGACATGCTGAACTAAGATAGCAAACTTGGCAAATATTATGCCAGCTAAACAATAGCAATGTTAGCATTGTCATTTTGCATAACACTTAGCTCAAAGCATCACTGTGCCTACGTACAGCTTCACAGAGCTGCTAGCATGGTTGTAAACTCTTAGGGTTGTTAAACTTTTTTCCCTCACAAGCCCACACTTTTCCAGCCACCCCTCTCTTCCCTGTGATCTGCCCCATTCACCCCTCTATCCATCCATCCCTTCCTATGCCCCTTCTTCTCTACTCCCCTCCTATTCTCCATCTGGATTGCCCCAGTTAGGGTTCCCAGTCAACCATTAGGCCATCTCAGTGGTAATATCCTCTGAGCCAACCAGACCCAAAAAGCATTACTTTACGAGCTGTGACTCTGTCCGTCTCCATCTCCAAGCCTGTTTAAACTGTGATCAATGAGTACTCGCAAGTGATGTTGCAAAAGCCACTAAACAAACTCTTTATGTTGGACAGCAGCGGTTGGAACATTGGGGGAGGTGGTGAACAACGCTCTCGACTTTCACTTGGTTGTTGACTGGAAAAAAGCTTAAACAACACAATCGCCTGCACTTTGATGCTGTTCCATACTGTGGAAAGAAGCGGGATTGTAACATTTGACTGATTCCAGAAGCATCAGAATAAGTTTTTTTTTCCACTGTAAAATTACTCTATAGTAAGAGACAACAGAAATCAAAACCTTTATTCTTTATTTAAAATTTTCCATCTAGGAGTTGCTGCAGTACCACCAACACCTGTCCCCTACTGGCGATTAAGGCATCTATAAAGGCATCTTAAGACTTTTTTATTTTTTCCGAGAAATTTTGCTATCATCAGCAGCAACCTGTTTATCAAAAACATGCTTCTCTGAACTCATAAAGCTCATAAATTTTGGTCAAATGCCAACTGACACTGACTGCTTTGACTTGACTGTGACGACTGACAGCAACATCCATGACACCGGTCCCAGGACTACAGTGATGCAAGAGCCAACGCGCCGACAGATGTGTGCAAAGGGCCACCTATTGAAATACTTTTCTGCTGGCACTTGTCAAGGAGGGACAGAGGAGTGATAAAATGGAAAAGAGGGCGAGAGAGGAGGGGCTTGGGTGAAAACATGGCAAGCTTTTGTTGATGCGGTGGTGATGGATAAACCTCACGTTGACAGCTCAATCACCAGGCCTCCTCATGACCGTCAGTGGTGGGAGGTAATGAAGAAAACAAGCACACACACACACACACACTTAAACACACAAGAAGAGGGGAAAAAGATGCATTTTAAGCAGTATACATACGTACATACATACATGTGTGAGCATGTTATTGGCATGCTGATTGTGTTTGCATTTGCATCTCCAGATGCAGCTGAGTCAAGGGTAATAGCACTGATTAATTTATGTGTGTGTGTGTGTGTGTGTGTGTGTGTGTGTGTGTGTGTGTGTGTGTGTGCATGTGTGTTTCCAGTTGCATCCAGATGCAGCTGAGCGAACAGGAAATGTGGTGTTAACTAGAGTCTCACTGCAGCGGCCCACAGGTTAAATGGTGTCACACTCAAAGGGAAGGGGTTAAATGGAACCACATGGACACACACACACACACACATAAACAGACACAGACACAAACAGATGCACATATGGACACATTGTCCACAAGAAAGCAAAGGCACAGGCGCTTTCTCTCTGCAAGTTTTGGAACGTAAGGTGTACACGCACGACACGTGTGCGAGTACATGTGTTAAAATGCAGATGTTTTCCCTCTGTGTCTCACTCTCTCTCTCTTTTAGTTTCACACCCACAAACACACACACGCTGCATTCCATCATTATATCCTGTCACTTGCTCTCTTCCTGTGTCTCTCTATTGTCTGCTTGACAGGCTGGCTCAAAGAATGTGTGAGTGTTAGTTCCGTGTGTGGGTGTGAGAGCACGAGGAAGCCTGCGCGTTTGTATGTGCATGCACTACAGCCCGGCAGCTGAAAGACGTCCTCTGCTATGTATTAGCGGTTTGGTCAGGCCTTTGTGTTTGGCTGTGTTGCCATGGGGACAGACCCTGCAGGCAAGCTCCAGGGCTACTCTGTTAGCGTTAGCACTGTTTATGATGGCTCCGCACAGAGAGGAGGGAAGGAGCCAGAGGGGGAAGAAAAGAAGCAAGATTCTGAGAGATAGAAAGAGAATCTCTGACATGGTTTTCATCAATCACCTCCTATTTTTTATGATTTGTTTTCTCCTTCTATCATCTCTTTCCCTCCCTTTCTTCTCACTATATTTGGTGTACTTTTAACATCTATTAACAACTATTAACTTTCTTGACTCAATCACCTGCTACTTTTCTCTCCTCCACTTCTTATTTTCATCTCTGCTTTCTCTCAAAGGTGTAAAGTGGTGTATGTGCAGACAGACCTGTTGCTGTGATGGCATAAAGCAACATCGGTGATTTTTTTATATTATAGCAATCGAAAATGATTTTTTTTAAAATACGTATTTGTTTCATCCACGAACAAGCTTTTTTTTTTTCCAGTCCATTTGCCACTTTTGGGGGTTGTCTGTGTGTGCTCCAAGCCTATTAGTGATATTTCCAACAATAAATGAAGGGTTCAACTTAGATTTAACTTGGACTACTTTGGATTTTGGCACCCTAGTGTTTTTTCAAGGACGTTTTTCATCCCTCAAGGGAAAAAACACAGAGTTTCCTCTATTTAGGAGGATTTAGCAATGCCAGGATGGTGCAGTCCTTTAACAGGTGGGCCTCGAAGTGCATTATTATACGACTGAAATGCCCCTTAAATAATGTATATTTACAGCATATCGCCAGTCCTCCCTCCTCTATGCTTGTAAGATCATCATCATCTCCGGGCACAACTGCAAGGAAATAATTGGAAATGATTCAGCCAAAAATGAAAACTAAGAAACGGAAAAAAAAACTGAGGGAGCAGCAATGGCAGAAAACAAGCGTGAATGTATGGAAAGCCCCAGATATGGTCAAATATGTTTTATTTTCTGCTACACAGGTGGCCAATTAATAATTACATGCAAGGAGGAACTTTGTATAATAACATATCATATCGTAAACGTTAAAAAAATCAATATTATCCAGGCTGATATAGACAAAACAATACAGCTGGCAGGGCAACCTTTAAGATTTTTTTCTTAGATTTCTTCCGAGGGTGTCATTGACGGGAGGCATAGTGTAATGTAAAGCAGTGCTGGTATGAGAACTCCTGCAGCTCTTCTCCAAAACGCTCATCTGTAATTAGTCGATTCACTTGTCGGTCATAGTGCTATATGACACATTTCCATTTATATAGTTAAGCTGAGGTCAAAGAGTAATAAATCACGCCACTGGTTTACATTTATTTCACAACAGGTATCAAAAAAAAAGTTGACATGCAGAGATTTAAACTTGCTCGCTAAGTCATCCATCACAGTAAAAACTGAGCAGCCTCTAGCTTTTTGTCAGGGTTTAATTCAGTGGCAAGCATGGGCTGTTTTGAAAAACTCTGGTGCATTCAAGGACAAGTTGGCTGCTAAAAAGCACTGCATTCATGAGCTGCTGGAAAAATAAAATTGAAAAAAAAAAAAAAAAAAAAAAAAAAGCCAACAATAAGAAAACATGGATCATGTAAATTTGACAGCTGGCTCAAATCTCAAATGTCAGACAGTCCCAAAGCACTCCATGTCTGCAACTTTCCACACTATAATAATGTGACAAATGTCACCCTGACAAAAAATAATGGTATAGTATATTTTGAAATTGTTGACCATAATGTAAGTAAGACATTTTGTAGCTTATGTATTACTAAAAAACAATTGAGATGCATCACCCTAAAAGATCCCAAATACTAACAAACTACCTAAGAGTAGACCATTTAATTAGGCTCAACACAACCTGCAGCTAAATTAAAATCCTATAGATTATTGTCAATAATTCAACATTTTGAAACAATATAAATACATACAAAACTGACTTTAATAAATATCAAATTTATTTTGAACGTGTATGTTCTATTATATTATATATCTTTAGCCAATGTGTGTGAGGTCCAGTTGTAGTGTGTATAAATACACACTCGTCACTTGACATGTCACTCAACGTGTTTTCGTCATTGTCTTGCAGTTACACCACTAAAGCTTGCGACCAAGCCTGCGACTAGCTGAAACCTAGGAAGACTGGCCAAACCAGACAGAAATATTGTTTCCGCAAACTTCCCCAGGTTTTTTTTGTTTTTAGTCTTTGTCAGTCAGGAAGGAGCATAAATCTTCCAACCGGGTAAATACACTAGACAACGCATTGAACACTGCTCGGTAACGACTGGAGTTTTGGTGGTAGACAGTCCCACAAATCCCACAAGAACACCGACTGTCAGGTGTTCATGTGTAGCCTAGAGAGGGAAACGGAGGTGGGTGAACTTTGTAAAACAAAGCTAACCTCAGGTTCGGTAAAGGTGTTAAATTACCGGTATGTGTCCCTCGGGCAACACTCGAAAGGGACGGTCGCTGGTGTCAGTCACAAATATCACACTTGCTAAAAAAAAAAAAAAAATCTTTATGAGAACGACTGGCAGTGACTGGATCTGAAGATTAGATTCCTTACATATCACACACTATATGATTTTATCTGCCAACTGTCATCACCAACTAGCCCATTAATAATAAGTGGAATCAATGGTCACGCCAAAATCAGAAATCGCCAAAATATTCAGAATTGGCTCAACAGTCCTAATGTTTGTCCCTCGCCAGCACATGGCAAATTTATGTGAGGTGAATTCAATCTTTCTATGAGGATTGAAGACTTAAAAAAAAATTTAGCACAAATGTATATGTATGACTCACACTTATACTCTATCATTCTTATTGGTATGTTGAGATTGGTGGACTCGCACAACTTCCAGAATCCGTCAGGTTAAGCAGAAACACCTGTGTGCGTGTGCGTGTGCACAGCCTTTAAGTGAGAGGAAAGATTCCGCAACATCATGAATCATCAATAATCAGCTAAACAGTAGCCCAGTAAAAGAAATATTTGCTTTTGGAAATCATTAACATTTGCAGCCAAGATGAAAAGCAAAGCGTTTCCCTTTTTTTTTCTTTTTTTTTTTTAAACTTTATCAACGTTACCGACTGTTGTCATATTAATAAACACAAGCTGTTTTTCATACACACCTTGTGGTGCACATTTGGTCAGGTGAACAATGCAACAAGTTCAGCACAATGCTGTAGTTGAATGATTTACTATAGACTGACAGTGTAGCAGTCCATTTCAGTTCTCACACTGTTATGCACATTTAGAGGTTTACGTTACATTTTGCGATTCGTGTTGCAACGTCGTGATTCATGTTACGAACTATGCGACTCGTTTTGATGTTTTCATTTCCTGTATCGTGTGTGGGAGACTTACTGTGCCTGGTATGTTAGGTCAGGACACATTACCAGGTGAAACATCTTTTGCAGTAGTTTTGTTAAGATAAACTGGACTCCAAGCGAGTGGGGGAGTTGTGGGGAAATTTTTATCTGACCAGAACACTGGAGGGTCTGAGGGGAGAGGAAAACCAGGAGCACAGACACAAACACACAAACACAAATATGCTTAGTCATTCTTCACGTGTGCATGAACTCAGCACATACAAATTAACTTCTAACACACACATTCACACACCATGGGATCCTTGTTGCACATATCCAAAACACTGACCACAATGTTTACCCACCTACGCTCAACTTCAGCTTGTTACCACGACAACACCAGCAGCCATAACTCCCTATATTGACTGAAAGAATCATTAATCTTTTCAAGTCTCTCCCAATAGACCAGTAATGATATGTTAGTATTCCAACCTCCTAGTACCACAGCGTTGCTGGACTATCACCCACCAAATGAAAATATGAGGCAAGAGCATGTTGGAGACATGGAGGGAGAGGCTTGTCACCAGAAGGTTGCTAGTTTGAATCCCTGAGAAGCAGGGAAAGTGTGACCGGGGATAGAACATGCAAAATGCTCTCCATTCCCTCAAAGACTCCCACTGGGACGGAGTGGAAAATACATAGTGAGCCTTACACAGCTGGTCATTTTATTGACCACTGGCGATGAGAGAAGGGGCTCCATTATTAATCATCATCTGATGGGTCTCGGTCTTCACGAAAACAAGATTGAGGGATCATAGAACGCAGATCCTTTAAGTTTCGGATTGAAAATCCAAATTTTACCCTTAGCTTCAACAGAATATTGTGGATGTCGTAATGTACATTCTTGTCAGTCTTTCCTGATACTCTCAAAATGTTTAGGCCAGTGCACATTGCAACCACATGAACAGTAGTGAATAACACAGAACATATATTTAGTCACCCCCCTATACTCCCCAAGAAAGGGGGAAAAAATGACAGTAGGAGTTAGTTCTCATATACATAGGTCATACGAAGTGAAGTTGCTGTATCCTGCAGATCATGTTGGAACAATCAAGAGTTGAAAAATAGGAATAGACCTCGGAAAGAGCAGCAATGGAGACATGCAGTAGATATCATTTTTACAGAGCAAACAGAAATGGAAATACAATATCAATTGCAAACATATTAGAAGATTATGGATCTGGGGAGACATCAAGAAAGTTCCAGTTGCTGCCAAAAGAGGTCGAACCTGGACCACACAACCTCCTCTCTCTCTCTCCTCACCACCAAGTACTTCTTTTTATTAGCTTCAGAGTCTGAAGTAGGAATTTTAGTGTCTTTTGTATATGGAAAGTTAAATACTGTACATCCCAGGGCTTGTATTTATCAAACTTATAAGAATTACACGTAAGAATTTAGAAAGAAAAAAAAAAATTCTTCACTGAGCGAGAGCAATAGGACACATTTATCAAGCGACTTACGCCTACTTACAGCGAAGTGGAGGAGTAGCATTTATGGGCAACTCTCAAGGGATCAAATGATTCCTTACATGCAGTAGGCAGAGTTAACCAGCCATCGGAATTTAGTTATTGTGCTATATTTCGGATTGCAGGAATTTGTTGGGTACATTTGCTTATTCAAGTCACGACGGAACGTTTTGACAATGAATGGCCTTGGTCACCCGCAGTGACCAAAGTACCACAGTTATTTCCACCCACTTGACAAGATTACAAAATAAGGGTGACATCCTTGTTTGCTCAAAAAAGAGGACAAATTCTGTATTTCTTAAATTAAAAAAAAAATGTATATGATGACAGTAGTTCTAAAAATGACCTAAATTTGATGTCGACATGATGGAGGGAACAATTCCTACAGAATTTACATACTCAGGGCTCAACATCCAGCTAACCCCTGTCTTTCTGAGCTTTCTTTCCAAGCCTCGTATGAGCCACATAGAGCTTTAGCAACTCTAACACTGGCATCACCATGGAAAAATTATTTATTCTTGCATTTTCCTTATAACTTGTGTACTGTATATATTCTGCAATAGTTGTATTAATATCACACTGAAACAAATCAGTGCCTTTTAAGAGGCTTTAGACAGACGTCATTAATAATATCTGGGGGAACAATAACTATTTTGTTCGACTCCAAAAAAAAAGCTTGCAAACACTTCCGGTAAGGAATCTGCAAGCCACTCTGGCATACTTTTATTCCAGCACTTCATTTCATCGTTCAAATCTTGCAACTCAAAACAAACCACTCATGCCATATCGAACATACCCGAGGCCGCATTCTGCATTCTCTCGCGCCGCCTAACTCGACCACAGTGGCACGTTTGTTTTGCTTGCATGCTAGGCAAAGGCTAAGATAAATATACAGCACTGGGAAAGCTACATGTGAGGGATTATTAATGCGGCAGTTTATGATGGACAATTTTATGATTGTCTCGTTGCAGGGTGGGGGTGTCGGGAGTTGGGGCCGGTTGTGTAATATGCACATTTTCATCAACCATAATGGCTTTGGGCGGAACGAGAGGAGAGCAGAGAGAAGGCGAAGGGCAGGCAGTCGGAGTAAATAAAAACCTCCATCTCGGTTCCACGTCTTGGAGCATAAGTAAAACTGATACTAATTTAAGACCAAAGAAAATATACACAGAGTGATGCAGATGCATTGGATTGCTTTGGCCAATATGGTGAAGCCAGTCATGGCTTTTTTTTTTTTTTGCATGCTGCCTCTCTGGGCCCTCTCTGTAAGCAGCTCTCCCCCTTTTTTTGGCTTTGTCAAACACAAAAAAAAAAAAAAAAAAAAGCATAAAAGAGTGAGGAAGTCAAATCCTTAACTCAAACTGAGTGTGATATTAGCTATTAGCCTATGGGGGCCTGTAATCTCAATGTCCATATGACTTCACAGGCTAGGAACTCGCTTTTTCGGCAGCTCATGCAGTCTTTACAGAGCCTATGTAAACGATGAAAGGATAAGCAGGGTGACTCTGCGCCTGTGTTTATACACATGCGTGTGCAGTGGACAGTTAAGTCAAGGGAGTATTAAAAGAACGACTGGATGGTTTAAAAGGAGAGAGACAGTGCGTTTTAGAAGGGAATTAAAGGATGAAGTTCTTTTGATTTTCCCACACTGTTACACCTGCTTGCTGCCATGAAAACATCCATATGAAACAGACGTCTAATTTTACTAGCCAACTCTTGATTTTACTTCATTTCATTTTATTTTTCAAATTATTGTCCTTTACTGTATATTATCAATATTCTTGTCCTGCCTTGTTTTCATATTATTTCAAATCAGATTGAACAGTTTCTCTGTTCTGCTTCGTTTTAACCGTAAAACACATAACTATAATGAGAAAAGTAAAATAAATTTTATCGACATTGTCATTATTATTATTTGCAGAAACACGATGCTAACATCTGTCTGGTGTCTTGTAACAATACAAGCTACTATATTAGCTCAGCTACCGCTGCGCATGGTTATTGACAGAAGAATAGCTGTCGAGCCTTTGGGTAATGTCCATAACAACCGTCTGTAGGAGGGGAGTCTAATACCTTCAACTGAATGTGTGTGTGTGTGTGTCCGCTTATGTGATAAGTGCCCTCACACACACACACACACACACACAATATTGTCTGAGCTACTTTCACTCTAATAATCCGGCATTCGGGCTGATATTGGGCTTTTTATTCATATTCTACGCTAAATGGCTTTCAAATAGCAAACTGTAGAATCCTATAACACAATTGTCAGCTTAGACCTGCATAATTGATTTTTTGGGAACGAGGTTGATGATGATGAGAGCAGTAAGAGACAACCAAAACAGTAAAACTGCAGGCTGTAAAACCAAAACAATGAGATGAAAGGTGCTAAAATGCTGCATAGATCTGTGCTTTTGTCATTATGAATGACGCCTTTCATCTGACACGTAGTCATTTGGCCATTTGTTCGTAGAAAATATGATTCCTGCAGCAGTAATATCTAAGCTTTAAGCAGCTTTAATATTATTTTATGCATTAGAGGATCTATGAGAAGATGCAGGGGAGAACTCACAAGACACACACATACACTCACATGTTATGACATAGAGCATCACGCACATATAGTATCAACATTACCTCGTGCAAATACATGACAAACACAGAGACAGTGACAGAAAAGAAGAGGGAAGGAGAGAAATTTCCATCCTGTCATTATTTTCTCTATTGGAACTGGATCTCAGTGAAATTCAAGGTCTCATTTTTTTCTCCCTTTTATCCTCCAACTCCCTCCTTCTGCCTCTGACGTCAAACTCAACAGCAGCAAAACACGCTGCCTGGATGTGGCAGCCTCACAAAGCTTAATAACACATGTCAAGAGTCCCCTACCCACAACCAGTTGTGTAACACCGGTGTATCACATTATGTTTCTATTTTTGCACTGCTTTGGCTGCAGTCAGTCTATTACACAATAAAACACACCCTTATTTTCATTTTGCTTAAGTTTTACCTCTATACTCTCTACTCCCAGGCGCCATTTCCTGGAAACAGCGTATGTTAGCCCCATCTGTACCTCTGAAATACAGATGATCCAACTTTTTAGGCTGAGAAATATTTTAGGTGAAGTCACATATAGTACAGTAAGATGTCAACTGAACACAAGTAACATCTAATGTGTGTAAAACGATGCAAAGTGTGCTGACACAGAGTCATATAGTTTTCTAAAAGTAAAATCTATTTTATGTTTCCTTTGATTGTGTTGCTTCTTTGTATTTAACTTCCTGTATCACTGCTAAATTAGGGTAACATGATTTAGTATACTTTTAATTCAGATTGACTGAACAATGATAAATCATAGAAAAAAAACATTAAACATTGTTTGAAAACAAAAAGAAGGTAGGTGGGTCGAACAATTGTTTGCAGCAACAGTTAATATTGCTAAAGATGCATAGAAAATATACCATCTGATACATACTAAATACACTGCAGGAAACAAGATCATAAGGTACATGAACAAAAATGTCTGGCAAAAATGAAAATGTGGGTTAATGTATAATAATGTATAACCCCCCTGACTAACGATAACGTCATTTCACAGGTACAATTGTACCTGCGACTGTGCCTCTGCTCAGTTTCCAGAAATATCATTCCACATTGACTTCTTCTGTTTTTTTGTTTTTTTCCCCCATCAGAAGGCCAAAATAAAGTGTTGCCCAAATCACGTTTCTCAGGCCAAAAGAACAACTAAAGATATTTGAAATTAAAACATCCCTTTAGAGAATTATGGGTGACATTACAGACACTATAACCTTTTCTTTTCTAGTCAGTGACAACTCACAAACAAGGGTTTTTCTTCTTGTACAGTAGCTTCTCAGATTTAAAAACTTTCTCTTCTTTTTTGAACACTTTTGGGGCAGAACTCAGACACACACGCTCGACGTGTTTCTGCCTTATACTGTATAGTTAATGTAAGCAACATGTTACCAAACTGTTGACTATTTACACATCCAGAGGACACGGAGCAACATTAGCATTTACTTGGAGTTGTGAATATCTGGCAAACTGATAAATGTAAGTCCAATATGTTCTTCTTTTATTCTGTTTTTGAACACAATGCGCAAACCTTAAAAAAAAAAAAAAGACTGATTCTTTAGCTGCTAAATTCTCCACTATGTTCATCAGCTTGCCGCTATCTTGGTCTGCCTGCTGTTTGGTGCTGGGCGCGCTGTGTGGGTTTTTAGAACTATATCCCTTTAAAAAAAAAAAAAAAACGCCTTCTGTGGCTGGAAACATTGCTGATGAGAGCGGTGAGACCCAACCAAAATAGTAAAGCTGCGGGTCATAAAACCAAAACAATGGGTTTACAGATTCTAAGATCCTCTCTACAGCTGAGGTGAACTTCAGAATTGGGTAATAATGCTCTGTGGGTTTATCAGTGTGAGTGAACACTTCCACATTGCACAAAGTTGTTTTAGCTGTTGATTCTATTTATTAACATTGAGTAGTGCAGCTTTAAAGCTCTTTGTTCCCAGTTCAATTATTCCAACAGCAAAGGTTAAAAGCCCTTTAAAATGGGGGAGGAGCCCTCTGACTCCTGGAACACATTGCTGCAAATATACAAAGGCCTGCTGTAGTGTATATCTTACCTTTAACACACCAATGAAAGAGCTCATTGACCAGCTTTTTTACATCACATTATTTCATTTCTGTGCCTCTTCAACCTGCTGTACACACTGTACACAGGAAGTGAGCACTTCAAAGGCGAGACCGAAGAGGAGGAGCATTTCCAGAGCTTTCCAGGATGCTCACTGGGTGAGAGGTTTTTCCTTTTCATCCTCGGAATAGAAGAGATAGCCACTATGTGCCAGGAGAAGCTTTGAGGGTCTTGCCAAGGTATACGGAGATCAGAGAGAGAGATGAGTCTTGTTTCAGAGGAAAGAGAAAGGAACCTCCATGGTGAGATATGACCTAAACCTCCTCACTGACTCAGGTTTCTTCTTGCAAAACGAAATTGCCACTGTAGCAGATGGTTTCCTTCAAAGCATATAAAGATGAAGACAGTTGACTTTTCATATCCTCCAACACTATAATTAAATTTTATAGAAATGACACCTTTTTCTTTTTCTTCATTAAAATATTCTAGACTGTGAACAGATATGCAGTGACTCTTGTTTCAACCGAAGTGGACCTGGTGTTGTAACTGACATAAAATGCTATAAAGGCTTCTTCTTTTAAGCTGAAAATATATAAGAACTTGAATAATATTAAAAGATATACACATGTCATTTCCATTTCCCAACGTTGTCTACCATTTTAACATTTTGGTCATACTAACTTCAGGGATATCTAACAGCGTGAACATGTCTGCTAAACGAAATGCCCCAAACCCTTAATACTTTCAAAAATTTTCTTACAGCTGAGAGAAATTTCTCCACAAGGATTCGTTAAAATATGCGGCCAACTTAGACCCTGCAAACACTAAAATAGCTGTGGTTTACCAAACTATTTTTTTCATTATGATGCAAAATATACCAGGGGGACACTGGTCCAGAGACACAGCTGGCTGTTGCAGACAGACTAAACCTATAAGTGGATTCAGATCCTCTAAACAATAACAGAGTTTGAGAGTTTCCTTTGCTTTTGTGAAAACCGGGTTTTCCTGGGGTCACTTGAGTCTGTGTGTGTTTGCATGTGTGTATATGTGCCTGTACCCTACATTTTTGTCTTTTTTCTACATAAGGAAAACAAAGAACAGAAAAAAAAAATGTACCCCATTGGCTCATTGGATTTGGAATTGAGAAACACAAAGTACCAGGTGAAGCTTTACTGCAACAGAAATTGAGTCTCACTGGTTATTAAAGAGGTTGTGATTGAAATCAAAGGCCTTGACCAAATGGCAGCTAAATATCAACTAAACCTTTGTAATGTAAAATATAGCAGTACTACTCTCAAAGTCATAAAAAAAAAGAAAATGTGGTGTTGGCTTTGTTTTCTGTCACAAAAAAGTTGTAAGATGTATTGAAAATCTAGTTTGATATGAAATTTAAGTACATGTATTTCTATCGTAGGGCTTGCATTTCCTCTCTTGACTTTTTTGTCTTTTTCTCCCTTCAGGAGGGACAAGCATAACTGCTTATGCAACTGCTGGCCACATACAAAGCATGAAGACAAATATTGGCCCTCTAAATTGCATTCTGCTCATTTGTTCGAGCGAAGGTCCATTCACTCTTCCTCTTTTTATCTTCCTCTCCTGCTCTCTGAACCTCAATCATCTGCTCTGGTAAAAAGAAAAACAGTGCACGAAGCTCAACAGTTCCGACATACTGTGCTGAGCCAGCAGGATGGGACAAGGTCCCTCTATAGGTAAAACCTCGCTTGTTTATCACCCCCCACGTGCATGTGCCTATCTCGTTGAGCGTCCACCTGACATTATCGTCGACAACTCCCTGGTGCAACACTCAGGATTAGACTACACAGCTGGGCTACAGGCTTATATGTCCTCCGTGGTGGATGTCAATCAGCTGCCAGACTACACAGAGAAGCTGGGATCTGCTCTGGGGGGGTCTGGACTCAGTAGCTAATACTGTAGGACTCGAGCACCTGCTCATCTCCTCGATACTGGAGCTGGTTGTGGGCAAAAAAGATCGGATGAGCACTGGGGACACGCTCTTGGCTGAAGAGAAAGCTTCAGAGATCAGAGACCTGATGGATGAGTTAATGAGGCGGCTGTCAGTCAACTTGAGGAACTCACAGCTTCCGCTGGAAGAGGCCACGTTGAGCACCCAACTCACACAGCTAAGGATACTCCACCACAGGTCATTTTACTAAACTTAGTATGTCCTGAGTTTTTGTTTGTTTATTTATTCATTTTAAGGAAAAAGAAGATTTTGTGATGTGCACCAGTGAAATAATATTTTGGACTTTTTTCGATGTAAAGCGAGTATAGAATATGAGTATATGCATGATGTTAGATACAAATTACATTACATTGCAAAGAATTACATTTTGAACCAAGAGGATAGGAATGTTTTTATAGATGAGTTTTAGAGAGTTGGACACAGTTGATGGACAGTGTGCACGATTTTTGCCTATTATTCTTAAGTTAAGTTTTTGATCCGCACCTGTCATTAAGACTTTTAGGTGTTGAAGAACTTTTTTCTTTTTTAAATTACTACTTGAAGGCACTAAGGAGTATTATAATCTTACTGCTCTGTTTCAACTTTGTTTGAAATCAGAACTCCATGCTGAAAGATGGACACATATCACCCAGAGCTCTCAATCGGTGGGTGAATGGGGCCAACTTTCAACCTGGGCTCGTCTGGTTGGGCAGTGTGTAATGCAGAATTATTGTCCAGTCCCACTGTATACAAATGTACTTTGAATTTACGGCAGTTAATTTTGACACCAAATGTCATAAGCCTGCATTCTTTTCATATATACACAGCATTCACAGTCATGAAAATTGATCTAAAGTCATGGAAAAATCAGGGAGATCCACTGATCAAATTTGTATGAAGCCTAAATAATATTACGATGAAACCAACACGATGATTTAAACGATGTTGACACGCCGCTTACAGCTTTGGGGAACTGCAGAGTTGGGAGATCCATGGGTTCTGGGTACGTCATTGAAAATCATTTCACTACTTACACTTAATATGAAAATACTGATATTGGATATAAGTTCATTTAATTTCTTAAGTTTTTCCCTTACTTCTGTTACATTGATAACTTGTTTTAAACAATTCAATTTGATGAGTAAAGTCAGAGGTTTTCAAAAGGGGTTTACAGGAGAGCTGAAGCGTAGGCACAGAGGGAGCGATGTGAGGCTAAGATACTGTGAGAGTTCAATTTCAGTCAAAAAAATAAAAAATTTGCATTCCTTGTCAGTAATAACTCCATCAAATCTTAACACATATCTCTGATGTCAATTACAAAGAAAGAGAAAAAGCACAGTGTCACAGTTTAAACTTAAGTGACTGATCAGCTGGACATCAAGTTCAGAAAGGATTTGAAGCTGACCTGACTTGAAACTGACAAACTTATCTAATTACACTGAGTTGATAATAAAAGGCAGAGTTCATTTAATATAATTTCCCACAGCATTTTCCAACAAAAGATAGAGAAGATCTTAAAAAACTAAGACAAATTTAAAAAACCCCTCAGCAAATGACATCAACAAAAGCTAACAGGAGCCAGGAGTTAGAAAACCAGGAGTCCAGTCAATGAAACCAGATTGGATGTGTCCGTTAGAGCTTCTTTGACTTTTGAAAAACACTCAAACATTTTAATTTTGAAGCCTCTTAGAAAACAGATCTCGGAACTGTTGATTTGCATGAAGCTGCAAAGGGATAAAGAGTCACCACAAATTGTTTTGATATTCTTGATATATATTTGATATATATGGAGCTCGTTTAGTTCTGTGGCTACTCTCCCTAAAAGTATACGCCCAGCTGAGATGACTTCAAAGGCAAAACACAGAATGATCAATGAGGTAAAAGAAAGAAGCCCAGAGTAACAACTAAAGGCTTAAAGGAATCATAGGGCACTGAATGGTCCAAGATTCCTGAACATTGTACAGCTCTGATCTGCAGCTACTGGAAGCTCTTGTTTGAGGTGATTGCTGCCAAAGGAGGTTTGATCAGGCATTAGTTAGTGGGTGTGTTCAATAAAAACCCAAAAGACTAGAATTGTTTGTGTGTTACCAGCTTTAGCACATTGTAATGGTCTATAAATGAAGAGCAGATCACATTATGACCAATTAAAATAGAAAACCAGGTCATTCCAAAGGGTTCAAATACTTTATCATCACACTGCATAGTACTGTAAAAGACTGTGTATGTATGTGTGTGTGTGTGTGTGTGTGTGTGTGTGTGTGTGTGTGTGTGTGTGTGTGTGTGTGTGTGTGTGTAATGTGGTAGTTTGGATAAGACTATGATTTGTATAGACAAGCTCAGATCATCCCCTCTAGTCACCTTGTGTTTATGTAAGCTCTCCCTGTGATACCATCTTATTACACATTGGACTGAGTAGACACCAGACTGTACAAACACTCATTATGGTTGTTGAGCAATGCGAATACTGGCAGGAGCCATGCCTAAAAAACATTACAAGCAGAACTAAGTCTGGGTGTTTATATTTGGAAATGAACTACTATTTATTGTAAATTGGGTATGACTGCTTCTCGTGTTTAGTTCCACAAATCTGTAGACGAAATAAGGTAACCAAGTGGCAGAGACATGGAACTTAAGGACACATTAACGAATAGCTGAATTTGAAATGAGCAGCAGTCCAGACTGTGGTTTGCCCTCGGTTCATTTTGTTACACTCGGCTTTCCAAGCATGAGGAATTGCTGCATCTGTCTCCTTCTACCTATAGTAAAAAAAAAAAAAAAAAAAATGTGTTGTTTAACTTTGGTTGCTTCAGGTTACCCTCTAAGTTTACAGGTCTTTGCAGATAATAAATCATGTCACTGATCATCACACACCTTTGAATAATCCTTAAAATTTAAGATGACATGAAATAAGAAACAGGAGAAGGACTATTAGGAATTTTGCTGGATTACTGGGGCCAGCTGGGGCATTGTCAATTGGTCCATATTCCAGTTTAAATATTCTGTATATTTTAAACCATTGCACTCCACGTTTGGCAGTTTGAGCCATGGCCAGATTAACCTATTAGATGGGTTCTATGGCAAATGCAAATACGAGACTTAATATGACTTCATTATGGGCCAGAAACCCAGAACCCAACCAGTATTCATATACTGGAACAATACTACCTGGATCCTGGTTCTCTTTGTCAATCAATTTGTGGTGATTTGATAAAACAAGACTTTATTTAGGAAATATGCACCATATCAGCACAATGTGAACCTGAAGGTTCAAATTCCCTCAAAAATTTGCATTTAATCAAATAACCAAAACCAATTTACGTGCATATAATGTGGGAAATTGGGGCCCTTGTCCCAGGGCAGTTGCTCGCTTTGCATGGTTTATCCTTGGTTGGAGAAATTACCTCTACCTCTAGCAACATTTATCCGAACACACCATACCTCTATAAACTGCTACAATTGTTTGAGAACTGATGTTGAAATGATTGCATCGTTTGTTAACGATATTTTGTTCCTGTGGAGATGTGGTGAGGATGTTTAAATCCTGTCCAAACCTTGAACCTGACACTACCCACAGACGCTGATTTTTCTAAAACTCTTGAACTGCCTTTAATAGTACATAACAAAGAGGTCAGTGTAGGCCCACTAATACCGGCTAGGTCTGACAGCTCTAAATGTTAAATTGCTAAACTTTTTCAACCGCATTTCTTGTGCCTTCCCCTTAATGCCAGAGTAGTGATGTTGGATTTAGTGCTTAGGTGGCAGGGGAGAGTTAATCCATGGCTGAGGGTATGAAACAACACAGGACCATCCCACTCTGAGCAGTCCAAGCTCTGACTTATCGCACTCCAGTGTCTAACAATGCAGGAAACGAACCCAAGCCGGATCCAACTGCCTCTGTTACATTAGCCACTTATGCCATGCACTCTAACTCCACTGTGTGTGATGGTTGTTTGTGTGTGTGTGTGTGTGTGTGTATAGTTTGTGTGTGATGGTTATGTTATGGGGATTTGGGAGTGGGGTTTGAGAGACCTAAATTTCTTATTGCTCTTGCTTTTATGACCAAACTGTGCTTCGTACTATTTACTCACCACACATGTTGACACAGGTCTTGCACACATCTACACAAAATATACTTTCACTACACACCAAGAACGACTTCCCTTGCATTACACACATTACATTCATTAGATACAACTAAACTATGTGTTTGAGTTGGCTTCAAAACAGAGGACCACAGAGCAAAGCAACACACGAGTTTCTAAAACAACCCAAAATTCCTTTCAGGAACCCACTGAGAAAGATGGATGAGTGGATTTGGAATGTGGAGGCTTTTTGACATGAACTATTATTAACAACTATTATTAACAACATAAACTATTTCTTTTATTGCTACTAATGAGCAACCTCCGCTATTTCAGTGCCATAAAGTACACAAAATATGACAGCTTTATTAACAATCAGCTGCAATAAAACCATATAACTCACACGATGCACATGAAACACCAAATCATGCGTCCCCTGTAGATCATTAGCTCTGGTCTAACACTTTGTCATAAACTGTAATATATTGAACAGATTTAAGATCAGTAAACCATTGCCTATACCCAGACGACCTCCAACACTGACATTTTATCAGCTTATAAAGTTGATATGAAAAACTTGTTAGGAAACAGTTGCAGCTGCAGTCTCAGTTGCTTATTTACACTTCCAGCACTGTTAGCATGGTCTTACGGTCACTTTTCGGTCCACCTGATGCACATATACCAACAGTCAATCTCCTTTTAGCTCCAGCTTGATTACCACCAACTCCGAGGGCCGCCACTTTTTCAAAAAGTCAAGTTTGGACGTAACTTATTTGAATCAATTCAAATGCAACCCATAATGCGCGAGTCTGAAATACAGTGAGCTGCGATTGTCTTTTGTGGCCAGCAATGTCCCTCTGTCTGTGTTCACAGAATGTCTTACCCTTCAGTATAGTCTTTATATTTTCGAGTGTGGTGTCATAAAATTGCACTATATGACTTGAGAAGGCAGTCAGACGAGACTGTTGAGTTGAGGTTGCTCCACTTGTGTCTTTTGGGTCCACTTGGGCTAGCAGCTAGCATGTGAGTCCTCGGACTTGTCGTTGTAGAGTGAGGCGGCTGCTCTTTACAAAGTCAACAAACAGCCTTATCTTTGTTTGTAATTTTGCCATCTACAGTGTAGAACCTAAAATACTTCCAAGCACTGTTTCTCAGATTCTTCGGTGCCGTGGTTATCCGATCCGCATCGCCAAGGTCCTCCTCCATTTTTACTCATAGCTTACTCATAGCTTATAGTGAATTTTAAGACCACAAAGCAATCTATTTCAAACAAACAGCCATTTGTGCTGTGAATTCAAATTGACCATTGCAGTTGGAATATTTAATCTTTTCCCACGTTTGAACAAAAGTTTGAATTTCTGGCTTGCTCTTTAGCTGCTAAATGCTTCGCTGTGTTCACCAGCTAATTAACTGTGTCTGTTGTGGCCAGAAATGACGATGATGAGAGAAGTTAGTGTGAACTAAATGCACACTCATGTTACAAAGTATCTGACATCTGGATTGACGGTGTTGTCAATCCATCCACTTAGAGCCTTCTGGAGCAATCTGGGGGTGGGGGGTTACACTGCTTAATTAGAAACTTACACTTGTTAGGTTTTTTTTATAAAGCTGAATCCAGTATTTTCAAGACTTTGTATGTCATATGTTAATCGTTATCTGTTAAATATGACTACTTTTTAGTATTTCATGTGGCAGTGTAAAGAAGGCAGAAACAGCATTTACAGCTTCATGCTGGGAAGTAAAAGGAGCAGAAAGTATAACTGAACAGTTAATCGAAAGATACCCACAGGGTGGAGGGTGTGTTGGGGGGACCTATGACCTCAGTAGGTTTACAATCCTGGCTACAGTCCTGTTGACAGTTTGTACTGCTGTGTCATTAAAGTGCAGGAGGAATTCACCGCGGGGATAACACTGGCCTATTTTATTATAAAGAAAAATATGGAATATACTCAGACATCCATAAATTTCTCATTTATCATAAAAAAAGGACAAAAGTCAGACTGTCATAGTGTTTGTTTATAATTTTCCTTTCTGTGCTTGTGGTTTGGCGTTGTATATCCCTTCACATATATTCCACTGAAGCAAATGGCTTGATGCTATGCCTGTGACAGATACTGTTTTAAAAAGAAAAGAATCTACATAAACACTTTAATGGTGACCAAATGGTAACACATCAGCAAGCTGTTCTCGGTGCCTTTGATGATCGTTCTCACAGCTTTGCTGGTGTCATTAGCGCACTGAGTCAGCGTAAAGGCAACATCAGAGGCAGGGATTTGTGGTGAGGGGAGGAGGCACCATTAGCGAGGTGACATGGGACTGGACGACTGTATGGGTGATAGGAGAAGGACAGGAGGGTTTCAAAGAGGGAGTTGGTTACTGTTAAGTCATCGGTCCACCCCTGGGGGCCCATGTTTGAATGTGAGATAAAATGAGACAGAGGCAGAGCTCGGCAACTAAAGGCCATGTTGTAAACATGTGTACGTCATACAATGACTTGGTTAATGTTTGTGTGTGAAGTGAGCAGGGAGCTGAGGACTGCAACTCTCTGTAATGATTGTTATTGTAGCACATTGTGCTTTTTTTCCCCTGCCCTCCCTCCATCTCTGTTCTCACTCACTCTTGATGCCACATAATGAAATCCATCCATCCCAATTAGGAGGTGTCGCAGTCTGTTGTGGTGTGGGAGCTCTAAGAATGGCTGTGTGTATGTGTGCGTGTGTGACGGAGGGGTTAGTCGTTTGAATTGGGGCTTTAGTACAATTGCTTGTCATATGTAATGTGTATTCAAAATGGATTCAAATTGGGACAAAAGCTTCTCCATATATGGCAGTGAATGTATGCATGCGTCTGCCAACGCATGCTACTATTCACACACGCATACAGTTACACATGCACACACACCCAGATCAGTCCCGCCGACACATGCTCCAGGATAGTGTTTTTGTTTTGAGAGGAAGAGGGGTTAATTACTTACATTCTTCAATCGGAAACATCTTTCCACCTCCCCCCCCTCCGACTCTTTAGCTTCTTTTTCATCCTGCACTCTAAAAACATGGGGTCCAGCTGGGGTTCCATGCTTGAAAAAAGAGCGTTGGAAAATGACACACTGTTTTCGTGATTTCTCTTCTGACCAATGTACCTTTGAAAGATACGCTCAAAACCTTCTAATGGACAGTATGGAGGTACTTAATGGGATCTTTCCTTTCGACGTGAAGGCAAAAAGTAGCCCCATTTAAAATGTTCATGGGCTCATCTTGAGGGTTCATGACGGCAATGGGGGGGGGGTTCTTTAGAAAAAAGTTTTGGGATTTGGTTGCAATCTAAAGAGTCAAAAAAGTAAGTTGAATCCCCTTCTCACCTTTAACTTTTTAGAGTGTAAGCTAATGGCGAGGAAGACAAGAAGGGGGATGAGGGGGTTAAAGTCCCAGGGAGGCTCAATGGGGACCAGCTGCAGGGTACTGGGCAAAGGCCAGGGAACGTTCTGGATGGATAAAAAGAGGACGAGATACCCCCAGGAGAGGAGAGGAGAGGAGGGAAGAGAAGAAATAATTGGAGATTAGATTAAAAAAAAAAAAAAAAAAAGGAGTAAAATTGCAAAGAGCAGAGAGGCAACACGAACAGGCCAGAAAGGACAGAAGAGGGAAAAATCTAGAGAGAAGATGAGTAATAAATATAGAAAAGTAGTGAGATAATTAAACTTTAAAAAAACTTCCCAGTTCTAGCCACGCAGTTTCCAGTCTCACCGGTTTTCATATTGTGAGAGACCGTCCATGGGCAATCTAAAACTTTAGATAGTACTTTTCTAAGTGGTCAAAGACATGTTGGTTCAGATCCACCAGACTACAAACGTATTCAGACAGAAAACAGCCCTGCGTTAAAGAAACACAAGCTGTGCTGGTAGGGGTGTGTTGATTTGCGGACCGATGAGACTACGAATTATGATCCAAGAAGTAAAGTTTCAGTGATAAATCCACCCATCTGAAGCCTTAGAAGATGCTTAAACACAGCACAGGAGTTTTGAATGCTTTGAGACAGGATTTCATTACTTCGGTGCCAGGTAAACAGTAGAAACGCTATGTTCATGTCACAAAATAATCCACCAGGAGTGTGTGTCTGTACATTTCTGATTGGCCAACACGGTGCCTTGCTGGATGATGTAGTACTGCGCTGCAGCAAAAGTTGAGCCTGGTTCAGCTTTTCTTCTATGCAACCCTTTTCATGCACTGCTGTTGTCTGGATACAGTCTAAGTGGGAAAACCTGACTGGAAGACATGAATGACCAGTGCTCTCCCTTTTTTCAACGACTACTGTTTAGCCCTTCAGCAAATCACCTAGCCTCCAGTGCCTCAGTATATTTGCTCAGTTGCCAAAGGGAGAATAATGTGGCTTTAAGCACTCAGCGTGGTCCGCACAGCAACCTGGGCTTGGGTGTGTGTCCTCGCCATTATTGTATTTGCCGTGTGTTGCAACCACTCAGCGGTTGTGTCTGCTGGAACTGATAGATGGATTAAAAACTAATTGCTTGTGTTTTCTGAATTTCCAGAACTGTACAATATCGAGTTGGTCTCATATCTAGACCATACAAAAAAGATGTACGCTTGGTGAAATAACAGCATGCAGATGCAGCTCCGAGATTACAAAAACTTAGTTGGAGTCTCTGTAATGTAGCGATCTACTGCCAGTAACAATTAGCATTGTAGCTAAGGTGGCACCACTTCGCACAGAGACATTAAGGAGTGGTAAAAACTGCGCTGACCAGCGCCAAACCCACAGTGCGAGACCTTTGTACGCCTATAGACAGAAAAAAGCCCTGTCTGTATTGGTGAGGATGTGTTGCTTTGGGTATTGGAGAAACATGGAATATCATTCAGGAAATCCAGTCTGAGCACTAGATCCATGTGACTGAAGGCTTAACGGACTCTACAACACCGCCAGCAGTTTATAATACTCTCAGACTGGATTTTACAACTCTGGAAAGTCATCACAGCAGCAATCATATCACATTACCAAAGGAATATACAAGGAATATGTCCTTGCACATTTTTAACTGGCCAGTGCAGTGCATTGCAATAGCTACAGTACAGTTTTAGCCCTTAAGCAAAGCACGTAGCTCCCAACTGCAGTTTTACTTTGCAAATTCCAGATTGGGATGACAGCAGGAAAATTTTAAAAAAGAGTTTGGTTTGGCTAAAAAAAAAAAAAAAAAAAAAAAAAGATAGTCAACAACAACTGAATGATGATATCTTACCATTTATTCTCCCAGCAGCCACACTGCACTGTAGCAACATGTTATAAAAAAACGAAAAAACAAAAAAAAGGATTGGATTATGGGTATCTAAATAAACACCAATTAGGGTGGTTCACCAAAGAAAGATTTATGATGAGGGTGCTTAATTTGTGGTTAACGTAGCTGTCAGTAGCAACAGATCAGGAAAAACTACCTTTGATTAACAACCACACCTTCACTGAGAGACAGATTTACTAAATGACAGAATAAGAAATGGGTTTAGAAGCAAACTAGAGTTTTCTGTGTAGACAAGTAGTCAAGAGTTTCCACCCGAAACATGGGAAAAAGGGAAGAGAGCTGCCATAGTCTAGTCTTGTGCCCCTGCGGCACATTAAGCAACTGTGCTTCTGTGAGTAGCTGGAAGCTCTGATATGGGCTAAATGTGGGTTTAGTAGCCACCAACATTGATGAACACCATTGTCTTAGTGGAGCATTGCTGCCACCATGTGCCCTGAATGTGGAAGTACATGCTAGGGGTAGACACTGTGGTAGACACTGTGTAATATACTGAAATACAGTACTGCATAGAGAAGAGAAAACCCCCTGCAAAGATATCTACCCTACATTTCATGTTTCCTAAATGATAAATAAGGATCTTCTATTATAGCTTGCAGTCTACTTTTGGCACTCAGCAGTGACTGCATATAAATGTATTTCACTGACGTGTCATTTCTAATGGATTATAAATTATTAGTGTCACTGCTTTTGTAAGTGAAGGAGAAGCACACTTAAAAGTATAGAACTAACAGCACCAATGTGTGCACGTGTAGGGCCCTTGAGGCTCATGTGGTGCTGCCATATTGGATCGAATTGCATTGCATGATATTGTGGAGCGTTGCAGTAATGGATTTTGTTGGCCACTTGAGGGCAGCAGAAACGAGCTGAAAACACGACACTTATATACTGTATTATCACCTTTTAAGTTGATACGCCTAACTTGTTAACAAACAGTATGGCTGACTTCTAACTATGGCAATTAGCATCCATGGGACAGTGTGACAGAAGTGAGGCAAAACACTACCCGAGTCAAACTGTTAAGAATGCAACATATAGCAGTCCAATTGCCCTCTGTTGACAATTGAAATGATAACCCTGTGAAAGTTGTTGTTAGATTGTGTGGACACACTCAAGCAGATTTTCAGAAAAAATGAAAAATTCTATCACTGTACATCAGTAAATGAGTTTTGCAGTTCATTGTAACAGTAAAATAAAACTTGCATGCTGCTATTAAAATAACTATATTGTAGAAAGGCTGGCATGTTGCTTGTTTACACTGCTCAGTAAAACATTTTGCTGTATAATACCTCGTGAATCTTATCTGATGTTGATTTCTAGAAGTCAACCACATGCAATGGGATCATTCTGCAAAGAAATGACTGGAGAAGCACAAGTTTCTATGCAATGATCAACAGCCACAAAATTAAAAACTGGACGCTGACGCCAACTAGTGACTAATTTCTGTATTACATATTTACAAAAACATGGTTAAAAAAAAAAGTCACTTTAGAAATGTTAAGGATGCCCTGCCTCCTTTTATCCCCTTGTGTCTGCAATAGCTCTGTTGCGGAGTACTGAAGGAGGCTCAGATGAAACACTAGCAGTTGCTGTTAGGTTGCTGAAGGTTGTTATATCTATGAATCATGAAAAATCAAACAATGACAGCTCATTTTAACTTTAGTGTTCTTTTTCTAAAACACATGATTGATCCTTAAGAGCACCCTAATGCCTGTGTTATCTCATTGTCAGCTTACCAGTGGGCTAATTTCCTCAAATAACTGTTTCTTCCTATAAATACCAAACCTTCATTGGGCATGACTGATACCATATTACTTTGAAAAATGAGTCAAGAAATGCTATGTGTCTTTGTAGATGAAAAAACAACCTGTTATGTAAGCAGGCTGGACTGTGTCTTTTTATAAAAAACAGCTCAATCTCTATCTCCAAGACAACCCACTCCATCTATATTTGCCTGTTACTATTTCAGCAAGTAGGAAATCTATTTATATATCACTGACTGCAGCGAGACTCCATTTGTGAATGTGTACCCACCACAAACCTACAGAGACACTGGATATTGACAAAGGATGCATACACTACTGCCAAGATGCAACTATTTTTCTGAGAAACATAGGGAGGAAGCTTGGAAAACAGGGCAGAATGAGAGACAAGACTGATTTAAAAAAAAAGAGAGAGAAAATTAATAAACATGTTAATCCTTAACCTTATAATTATGCTCTCAAATCATCCTCAAGGAACTTTGTGAATTTTTTTTTTTTTTTTACAATGTGCATCTGTTAGTTCCAATTAGTTCCTTTATTGAAACAATAAGATACTTACAAAATATTGAGTTAAATTTCAAACCCAAGACAACATGTTTTTTATGGCTGCACCATTATATCAGATACAGTAATTTGAGATTTCTTTATTTGTTATTATTTTGGACATGATTCCAAAATGTATCTTAAAGCATCACTAACCACTATTTTCATATCAACTGATCATATGAGTATGTGTAAAGTGACAGGGGTCGCTTATTCTGCACTTCCCCCCAGGTCTACTGTGCATTTTAGTGTCTTTTAGCTAATTGTTTTGTTTTTGTTTTGTTTTGCTAATTGTTCTTACCCGCAATGTTTTGGTTCAGTAGTTTCAATGCTCTCATCAACATGGTTTCCAAACCCAGCAGGCAGCTATCTTCAGTGTAAAAAATTATGATTAACCCACTGTTCGCTACCTGGCCAGCACCAAATGGCAGAGAGACATATTTAGCAACTAGCTAGAGGAGCATTTAGCCGCTAAAGAGCCAGATATTTTTCTCGAGAGTTGGTTGAGACCAAAACAGAACAAAAAGCAGAGTAAAAATTGGACTTAAATTCTTTAGGTGGACAGAAATGTGACTCCAAATAAATGATACCTGGATGTCTGCTGGATGTGTCAATATATAGACAACTTTTTGCTAACATGTTAGCTATATCAACATTAGGAGATTTAAGTCCTGAGTTTTAAGTCTTAAGTGTTTGACAGCACTGCTGAAAAAAAACAGCTTAGCCTGACTGGGTGACCAGACATACAAAGTTGGCCAACTGTACTACCAAACCAGCAAGACCAGCCTGACCATCTAATCCAAGCGTGGTAAACTAACTAAGCCCGCCTAAAACCAGCTAAGACCAGCTAAAACCAGCAACCATCTTAAGCTGGTCTATGCTGATTTTTTCAGCAGGGAGGGTTAGAAGTCCAGTCTGATTAAAAAGGTTATGGAGAATATCAATACCCTTTGGAGTTCAAAACCACTTAGTTTTGCCACTATCAGGTTTACATTTCCCCCGTCATTTTTAGCGCATTCTATCTCTAGGTCCTTTCCAGAGACACCATTAACCAAAAGGACCTGACATTAAAGTTTGCGCTGTGTCGTTGACAGAGCTGTGACTGTCAATAAGAAAAGCAACATTCAAAATGATTAAATTAGCATAAATAACGACCTCTAACCAAAACCAATAATGGTGTCATGTTTACTGAGATTGGTCATGTCTCTCAGAGAAAGCTGTTCATACTGTAGAGGAATTAACAGCAGCAACTGGCTGCTTTTTAATTGAGAAAAACAGAAGCAGCGATGGTGATGCTGTAGACATGTAGCTTATTGCTGACAGACTGATTTCACACACTTCACACCTTGTAATTGAAGATGACCTGTACAATAAACCACATCGTAACTAACCACTAAACATCTCTCCACAGTGCACAGGATAATCAAGACATAGTGGGGACCGATGAGGACTAAATAAAGCTGAATCTAAGGTGATGTTGTGTCAGAGTGAGAACTACAGTCTGTTACTAAGCCCAATAAATACCACTAGACATGCTTCTGAGGTGAAGTTAAAGTAAATGGATATAGACCGATACATCACTAATACAAACACATATAGTATGCAGATGTGGACTTGGTCTACATATACATACATGTATTTTTGTATAATTAGTGGGCTTAATTAGCCTTTTAATCCTAACATAAGAACATACACGAGGTAAAAAAATCTAGTCACTTTCACATATTAAAGTGATTAAATGTGTACCCACATAAAGTATGCACATTTATTCTCATGCAAACACTTTCATTCCATTTGAAATCCTCTCCATTTCTGTTTTGTGGGTTACACTAAATCTCATTTTTAAATGACATTCCCTATACTGTTACAGCTATCAGAACACCATGGCTTAGTGTTGGTCAACTCAGCTGTGTTCTGTGAGCCAACTCTGAGCAGGCTCTGGTGTACTGTACATGAGTTATCCAGTTATCAGCATTTGCGCTAGCACCGGGCTGCTGGATTTGGACCAGCATACTTGGGCCAATTCTGAGGTGTCTTTCTGCACGAGACCTGCAATCCGTCCTGCAACCAGGTGGAGACAGTTTTCCCAAGAAAAACAACAACATCAGTTTTTTCACCCCAAACATGCATTATGTTTATATTCAAGTTATTATGACTCTTGTCCATTGGAAGTAATGGAGGAAATAGTGAGACATTGTTACAGAGCTAGAAAGTCCACATAGGAAGGTAGTTTTGCTGGTTGGATGGGTCAACAAAACATCAGACTTTGACACTAGACGTTGCTGTTCATGTCCGATGTTGTGTTCGTTCCCCATCACTTCCTGTACATTGAAATCTCTTTAGAAAGCAATCTCTTTGTAGACCAACACCATGAATATCTCCCAGGAGAGTGCCCTGAAAATGTGTGCCATTATCCCAACTGTTAAATGACATCACGTCTTCCCCCCTCACTGTGACGGCAGCTTTCAACTTCGCCTTCCAGTGTTGCAGTTGGGGACAATTATAAACACTTAATGTCATCTGGTCAGGCAGCACATCATACAGATTAGTTCTGTTCGAGCAAATGTGCACATAGCACGTGTCATCTTGGAGGGCGATTAAGACCGTGGATATTGGCGTTAAATGTGGAAGACCTGTTGACCAGTTGTGCCTCACTTGGCAAAAGCCATTTTGGCTTGCTGGTTGCTAAACACTATAGGAGATAAAGAGGTCAGTTTCCACACTAACGATAGCACTTCCAATCATATTCTGTTTAAATATTTTAAGCTGTTTTCAAGCTGGACTTATATGCCGTATATTTATGGGTATTACAATGGCGTAGTGACCAGTTCAGGGTGCTTCTATGCCTTGCACCTAGTGCATACTGGGTGAAGCTGCAGCCTCACTTGATTCTGAATAAAGAAATAGCTGGTAAATGGATGGAGGCATATTTTAGAAAACCAGCAATGGGAAAGGTGAGCCTGAGGTTACAGCGAATTTAAGGAAAAGAATTTAAACCACAGTAACACATGATCCTTTAATGGAGAAGGTGGAATTATTGGTGTAATGGGCCCTTTTACAAAATGGTCTACTTTTTTTTTTTTTTAATTATTGTATTGCACAGGCTTTGGTCTAGAATAGTAGTTATGGCTTTAACTATTCAGCAGAGCCCCTCAGCTACCCACAGTGACACATCATTAGATTTGGTACCACTTAAGTAAATGTTAGTGTTCCACAGTGTCGTGTTGCTCTGTTTGTTACAGTGCTATCTACACTGCCGTATGCACAGCCCTTTTCATCCTATGTACTGAACCACGATAAAAACAAGTCATTAGACATTATCATGTTATTGTTCAGAGCTTTAAAGAGGAGTAGGGGCTTGTTTAGAAGTCACCTCTTTGTGCTCTATTATGATTTTCCATTTTTTTAATGAATACTGTATGTGTTGTGCGTTTTAGTAACAGTGTGAATTTAGAAAGCTGGATACAAGTGGAGCTACTCCCCCTGTCTGTAATAGACTGCTCTCTGAGAGAGTGACTCATCCTCCGACCTGCAGCCCATCACCCTCTCTTGCTTCATCAGATTATTATGAGTAATGACAACCTGCCTTCACTCTGTTTTTCAGCCACTGTGTTTTCAAGAGGTTTGATCTGTACTAACAGACCTATCGGCTCACCTTCCTGTAGTTGAGGGTGGACCAAATTTGCAGATATAGGCAGTTTGTCGTGGGATGATGCACTTCATAATGTTTTGACATTGTAAAAGTCAGTTGAGACATAGAGCTTTTTTTTGAGAGGCTCTGTAAGAGACAAAAGCCGATATTGGATGTGGAGTGTTCTGGGGCTCTTCAGTTTTTCTCATCTTTGCCAGCAAACACGTCCTTGGCCTGCAAGCAAACTTTTTTTAATCTTATTGATCTTCTGTCCTTATTATGTTTGCTAAAATATGTGCTACAAAAGACCTCTTCAACATGAAATAAATCATCTCACTTTTTCCTGACTAAAGAAACCCTTTTACTCATACACCTCTACAGCTCTTTTGTTTTCTTCACCGACATGCACTGTATAATATAATCAGCCTTGTCTTTTCAAGCTCAAGGAGCTCAGAATAAAGTCTTACCATAGTGTTAATTTATTGTTTTAAATTATAATGAACTGTATGTTTCTCTGCTTTCTGATCTGAATATTATTTATCTTAAAGTATTTCTGTGCTAGAAGCTACTTGCATCCCATTCACACAGTCCTCTGCTATTGGCCTACAGGTTTAGAGTTTTACTGCTCCAGGGCACCTCAGTTCTAGATGTTGAGAAGGATAGAGACACTCTATTCAGCCACATGCCTTATGTTTATTATAGGGATTGTGTTTCCCCGCCTGCACTGTTTGAATTCATTACACCAGATTACAATGTAATGTTTTTATTTTGCATTTACTGAATTCACTCATGTTGTTAGGGATGAATTCAGAAGGGTAGAATTAGTGCTTGTACTATCAAAGTAGAAAACCAAAGTTGCATCGTGTTTACAATGTCGCCAATGGACATGTTCCTGCAGTACAAGTGTTCTCTCTTTAACAGGTCATTTAACGTTTTTTGTTTTGGTTTTTTGTAAAGTAAGGGAAACGTAACATTTTCTGTGTATCTGACACAGGTTGTGTTTACGTGAATGCCCGAATGTATTCGTGTCTCTTCCTACACACATGTAGGAAATGCGCATTTATCGTCAGACAACTCATGCTGAACAGCTACTGTTGAAACCAATGTGTATTGTGTGTGTAGTTTAATTTTGGATTGTTACAATTACAACTTATACAAATTGGAAGACGTGGAAAGTACTCAGGTCTCTCCTTAAGTTTCTCTCTCATTTAACGTACACAGTCTTTGGTTTTGTTTTTTTGAGTTTTTCCTTACCCAGATTGGACAGAGGGTGTTGCATTTTGCCAAAGTGATTTAGTCTACTGCATAAATAAATAGATGCATAATATTGACTTGTCTTTACCTAAAGCAGCTTTAATTAATATTTCAATATTGATAATGCATCACATGCCTACGTTTCATGTGAAAGGAGTCACTTGTAGTGACAAACCCACAGAGAAATATCGCCCATCTCTGTAGTTCCCCTCACCTTATGGACCTTTTTCACATGTTTCAGCTCATTATTTTGGTTTTTGACCTGCAGCTTTACTTTCTCTCAGTGTTGTTTTCAGCTGCAGAAGCCGTTTTCAGTGAAAGAGCTCTGATAAAACCACTGTACACAGGAGTTGGTGGAGACCAAAAAAAAGCTAAAAAAAGGAGAAAAAAAATACTGCACTTACATTCTTCAGGTGGCCAGAAACACAACTCCAAATGAATGCTAATGTTGCTCTGTATAAGAAGGCCATACAGCTCTTTTACTGGAAGTACAAGTGGACTGATGTGAACCAACCTCCTTGCTTTGAAGGAATGGTTCATTAAAATTGACTCATTCAAAGGATATTTTAAGCACATGATCGTGTGTCAGAATAAACAGTCTCACCCCCTAAGTAGCTTGGATTTTTGTTTTTTTAAGAGAAAAGTCACTACAGTAACTATGTCAAATTAGGAAATCTAATAGAGTAGATAACCTTTTTTACCAGGGTGCTGTGACTCTGATATTCCTTGTATGTGCTGTTTATAATGTTTTTGATTTAGATAATGAAGCTTATTCAGTCACTGTGCTAAAAGTCTAAAATAGAAAAAAAAGACAGAAAACCCCACAAGCAGCAGCATCCAAGTGACGAAGGCCACTTACTCACACGCAATCTGACCCCTGTGTGGCCAGGGTGTGTGTGGAGCGACATGCTGCATTTTTATGAATGTGTGTGTCTGCCTGCAGCAGACTGCTCTCACACATCCCCAGCTTCTTTTTATCCAAGTCTGTCTGTTCAAGTTTGTTTAAAATTTGGAGTATTACATGAGTCACAGTGAGCGTGTGTATGTGTGTGTAACAGAGTGAGTGACAAGCGAGTAACAGAGATGAACCGACTTCAGGGGTACTATGTCTGTGTGAGTGTGCATAATGCGTTTTTTTATTTTGCTTGAGCTTCATCTAAATCCACTAATTCTCATTTTGCAAGTCCACAAGATGACGCATAATGGAACAATAAGCAAAGCTTTAATCAAGGGAAGGCAGCAGAACAAGTCCATAATTGCCTTATGGCTCGGGCACAGAACACTTATGATAAGTATGTCGAATTTTTAGTCCACTCTGAATAGCACTGTCCAAAGAGGGCTGACCTTTTAGACAAAGGGAGAGGTAGCAATAACTTGGCAGGGGTCTCTAAAAGGTCCTGTGGATTCATACATTTAAAAATGTCATCCCTGTAACCCAGTGTAGCTGTTCCTTTTTTTTGTCCTATAGAGACAAGGAACGACATCCATGCTAAATGTCCTTTTGTATCATACTCCTCTAGTCCACTATAAAAACCTGCTATACATTACAGGACAAGTATATTGAACCGAATTAACTTCTATTTGTGGAGTATCAAACAAAACAAACTAAACACTAAATTTTTTGTTCTGTTGAATCATCCCCCACATCCTACCGACATCAGAATTGTGAGCCTGCCCTGCCTCTTTTTTTTTGTGTGTAGTCAATGTAATGTGCCTCAGAGCTCCATTGGGGGGGGCTTTATACTACTTTTTTTGGCCCTCGCTCCTCACTGTTTGTTATTTAAGCTGGTCACTGGCGGGCACACATCACTGCTTCAAGGTACAAGTGTTTAGTTTATGACTGCGGGAGGTCAGTTCATGTGTCAGCTAAAGGAGATGAGTTAAAAATTTAAAATATATTTCATTTACACCTTACGAAAGTGTAAAAAAAAAAAAAAATGTAGTTGTGGAAACCGGTTATGAGACTGACTGCATACGCAACTGAGAAAATGTACATTTTTCTTTACATTTTTTTCAATTAAAAGGATCATTCCTTTTAATTTCAACTTGGTGTATTTCCCATAAATGTGGCTATTGTGGGTCAATGGGCCGTGCCAACTTTGCACTCACCACCTCCATTAATGAGATTTGGGGAAAAAAGGACCCGCACAAAAGAGCGTATATTGAGGCAACAAGCATGAGCGTCCTACAGCTTTCCAAATAATCATGATTTACATGTGAGAGGCTGACTTTGACTGCTGTTACACTGTCTTCTGAGGAAACTCAAAAAGCTAAATGCAATGGAAAATTATGTTTTGGATTATTATGAGGATGAGCTATTTCACTGTGGTGGCCGACTGTATTTATCCAAACCAGAGTAAAAAGACAAGGAGCTAAAAGCAAACAGGCAGAAAGGCAACAGAACCATCCTGAAAGACTCCGTACCTCGTGAACCAACCAACTGAAAGGAAAACCTTTTGCAGAATTCAGACTTGAAAAAATAGTTGTCTCCACAGATTATAGTAATTCCAGCAGTGTAACTACAAGGAATGATTTTGCAGTGCGTATTAACATTGTCCTCCTGGAGAATTTTATTTCACCTTCCCGAAACTGACAGAAGACAGAGGCTAACTGGACAAATAAATCTTTTCTATCATTTCCATTTTTACACTCTGTCAAAGTCCCTACATTCACAATGCTGCTATCACAAAATTTAACCAGTGACCTTTCTGCCCATGTTCCACAAGCCAATCAGTCCCTGGATGCTGTTCTTTAAATATAATTCCAATTCTGCCATTCTGTCTTTAAGACCTACTATTGTGCTACCTGCCACCTCCCCATCCCCACCATGACCTCGAGGATATTCATGGCCATTCAACAGAGTTTCCATCAACCACCTACTGGCTTTACTCCACAACCACCGGTGTATAGACTCTGGGGGATCCTCTCTTATCTCCCGTCTTTAAGGCCTAATCTATTGTTGGCTTTGATTTTTCCACAGGACTAGTTGACAAAAAGAAATTCTTTAATAATGTTGTTGAAAAAGTGTTGGAGTGTTGACATGCTGACCGCTGAACTCGGCGGTGAGCATTTGCCTAGATAATCAAAAAATTGCATCTTACTGGAACATTACCGATCTAATACATTTTGCTGCAAAAGTTTAATAACGCCTTGACTCTAATATCTCCCAAAACAACAAATCAACAGTTTCTGTATCTTCCTGTAATCCTAAACGTTCAGACTGGGACAATTGGGAAATCAGTTTATGAAAAGCATGACGAGGGAGTGGCGAGATCCAATTTGTCCAACTTTGCAAAGAAAAACTTGCTGTAGTAATTTCTCTTCCCTTAGAGGTTGTTTGTTGATACAAGACAATTTTGTAAATTGGATGATCAATCAAATCTAAAATTTTACAAGACCATGATTTGCCATTTGTTAGAAGAGAGGTGCAGCCGTGGTAGAAGTGACTCATGTAGCTTCCAGTGCCTTCATGTTTGTCACAGGTGGCATTTGTATACACAGCACTTACATATACAGTATATCAGCTATAGATATGGCAGTTGCCTTGATGAAACACGTTCCACTAACACTAGTGATGAAACTGCAGCTCTCGGCAGCTTCAAATGTGGACTTACATAAAGATTTAAACTAATTGAATTTTTTTTTTCCTGAGTAACAACACCCACAAACTCCCACACATGGTTGTCATCTATCTTTGTCTCCTCGCAGAAACACACTGAAAACTCTACACACTGACCAGTAACAGCCTCTCTGCCAATATTCATCTTATCTGCATCAGAGTTATTTAATGTCGCGTCTCCTTTAATTTATTCCCGTCGTCTTCTTTTTTTTTGTCTGATCATATTTTCTGGGCTGAGTGTTGTAATTTTCTCTCTGTGCCAACTTCATTTATGTCTAATTATTAATTGTGGAGAGTCTTTTTTTATAAGCCTCGGAGGTTTTCTTCGCATCCCCCTTCCAGTTTGAATTATTTTTTCAGTAACTTGTCTCTTGCAAGTGAAGCCTTACAGTTTGAGTAACTGATGTGATTGCGGAGGTAGAATCTCGACCTTAAAAATGGAAGGAGGGGAACTTAATAAAACCCATTGTTCCCCCGTGAGCGTGAGTGGGTGACAAGAGGAGGTTCAGACAAAGTTTAAAGAGGTAATACACAGACTGTTTTCTCCATCTTTAGTGCCTTTGTACTACTGCATTTTACACTTGTTAAACAGTGTGGGCTGTACTGTGATGCTCTTTTCCTTTGATTTACGATTGAAGTTTGGGAATTTGTAGGTGGCACCTAACATCTTGAGAGATTATTTTGTGTTATTATGTAAATGTGGATTAATACTTTAACATGGTCCTGTGTTGACATAACACGTTGCACTTTCACATTGTGTTACATTGCAGCCTTATGCTAAAATCATTTGAATTAATTTTTTCTCTCATCAATCTACACACAATACCCCATAATGACAAAGTGAAAACAGAATTTTAGAATTTTTTGCAAATTTATTAAAAAGGATAAACTGAAATCTCACATTGACATATGTATTCAGACCCTTTGTTATGTTACTTGAAATTTAGCTCAGGTTCCTTCCATTCCTCCTGATCATCTTTGAGATGTGTGTAAACCTTGATTGGAGTCCAACTGTGGTTGGACTCCAATCAAGGTTTGAGATAAGGTATGTTTCTAAAGAAGATTTTTGCCTTGACCCCGATAAATTAGAAGTGGAATTTCATTTGTGGTGCTCAAAGCATTGAAATTACCCTGTCTATGTGGCTAGGTATCTGGCTGTAGGCAGAATTTTAAAATATATTTTAAATATTATTTTTCATATCTCATTTTTTCAGTTTGATTTTCTGTAAATTTAATTTTCCAATCTGAAAAAGTCTAACTGACATTTCAAAGTATCTTCTTAATACTGCCAGAAATGTCTGGTGGTGAAATACTGAATCCTTGATCCTAGATTTCTTTATTTGTTGTTGTTGTTGGCATAAGTAAGTAATCAGATTTATACCTGCACTTATGAATATTTTCGTATTAATGAATCAAATGATTATGTAATGTGAAAACGATTAGAATGTGTATTTAAAACATTGGGTGGACTTAACCTTTAACATGTTAAATAATATGTAAATTTATTTATAAAATCAATTTACTCTTTTAAACAAGTGAACATTTTTAAGAACCTTGTTATTTTTAAACATGAGCCCAGTCACAACATTTGTGTTATACAATTAAAAAGGAGCAGGAGACGATTGTATGAACTGAGAGGGACAAGATGGGGAAAAGTAGAGAGGTTACAACCTGGAAGTGTTGACGAGGATTTGGGTGGTTGGCATCATAACGGAGGCTGACAGGGCATGATTTGGAACCGGTCACAGCCAGATGGGCTTGACAGCTTGAACCTCAAGGAAACAGTCAACCTGCCAAGGCCCATCTCAGCAGCGCTGCCACTGTCCCTCTGACAGGCATTCTCTTGGAAGGCCCAGAGCCACGTACAAGCACCACTGTAGGTGCAAATGTTTTTTATGTCATGATGGCCACTTGCTTGTTCAGAAAAAACTGTGTGCTGGCTCGTTCCCAACTGAGCAGGGGAATGGAAAAGAGAAAGACGGTGATCTTTGCGTGACCAATAGATAAACTACATGGACCCATGCATGCAGATATTCAGTGTACACACACTAACACAGATGCATCCCTGCTAAATGTACTCTTCACTCCTTAATCTTCTTCTAAAACCTTTTCTCTTAAAGCAACAAAGCCACGATAGGCAAGGGGTTTAATCAGAGTACATTAATGTTTTTCACTTTTTTGGTGTGAGTTTCATATCGAGTTTACTGTCTCTGTTCTGTGGATCGCATCATTCTGCCAGGGAGCGGTCGGATAATTTTCATTTTTAGTGTTCCTCCATCTTAAATGAAAATGTTTCTTTCAAGACCAGAAATTTTAGCTGCCTCTTGATTCCATTGCTTAATGAAATTACTCGGGCGCTGAAACATAAATGCCACAAAATGTGAGTGTTTTTGGAAATCAGCAAAACTCACAGTTCACCAGGAACACCCTAGGTCTCTTCTTAACTCTTTAAATGAAGAGGTTAAAAATTTTAGACCTGTTTACTTTGCTTCTCTAATTGAAAACAGTAAGTCCAGCCCTAGAATGTTTTTCAACATTGTGAGCAGTGTCATTGAGCGTCCCTGGGGGCAGATATTAGATGCCTCTCCTGAGAAATGCAACAAATTTCTTTCCTTGTTTTCCCAGAAGGTCTCAGCTATTAGATGCTGCATCTCTCCCCTGATTCTCCAATTTCAGTTGAGAAGCCTTGTGCAGTTTCCCTCTGTTCATACAATCCCATTTCTCCATCTCTACTATCTGATTTGATAATGAAAATTAAACCCTGAACCTCACTTTTGGATACTCTCCCTGTAAGATTTATTTTATGTTTTAAACAGTTTCTCCCTCTATTCTGCAAAGTTTAAACTGCTGTCTGTTGATAGGTTCTGTTCCTGAAACTGCTCTTGTTCAACTAATTTTTAAAATAGCCATCTCTTGATTCTTCTGATCTTAACAAATTTTATACCTATTTCTAAGCTCCCATTTTAAGCCAAGGTTTTAGAAAGATCGTAGCAGATCAACTGTGTGCTTTTATTCATTAAAATAATTTTTTGAGAAAATTCCAATCTGGTTTTAGAAAAAAAACATGGTTCAGATACTGCTCTTCTTAATGTCATAAATGACTTATTGCTGTCAGCTGATGCTGGCCTTAAATTCTTTCTCATTCTCCTGGACCTACGTGCAGCATTTGATACCACTTATTATGATTTCTTGGACCGTCTTGAGAACAGGTCTTACCTTAAAGACAGACGTTTTTGTATTCAACAGGTTTTCAAGCGGGGGTGCCTCAAGGTTCGACGTTTGGTCCAGTTTACATGCTCCCTCTATGCAAACTCATACACAGACATAGTATCAGTTTCCATTGTTATGCAGACGATACTCAGATTTATTTAAACTGTGACCATGAAAACACCTTACAGAACACTGCTGACCTGTTAAACTGTCTACATGATATCCGTAAGTGTTAATCACAAAATTTCCTGCAGCTAAACACTGATAAGAGAGATTTTGGTTATAGATCAAGATAGTGCAAACAACTAAATTTTGAACAGTTTTGGTCACTCTCTCATTCCATAACTCAGCATTGCAGAAATCTTTGATCATAACCTCACCCCAGATAAACATATACTCAATGGTTCAATCTTGTTTTCATAATCTCGAAGTCTTTCAAGGATTAGACGAAACAGGAAACTGCAGTCAATTGTACAACTGCATTCCCTGCTCTCATCCAAAACTCTGCTGCCAGAATTTTAACCCGGGACTGCAAACACGACCACATTCCTGGCTTCTCTTAACTGGCTACCTGTTGCTTTTAGAATCAATTAAGATTTTACTGATTACTTACAAAGCCCTGAGAGGCCTTTCCCCAAGCTATCTACCAGATTTGTTACTGCCCTTTGTCCCTTCCTGTTCCCTCAGATGATCGGAAGCATTGCTTCTGGTTTTTCCAGATTTAGATTGATAAGCAAAGGTGATAGATCCTTTGCAGTCAGGGCTCCTGCCTGAGAAGATCAGGGCAGCGAACTCTGTCTCATCTTTTAAATCACTATTAAAAACTCACTTGTTTAAAATTGCTTCTCGATGATTTAACTTTATGGCATTTTAGTTCATTTTACTCCTTTTGTGTTTTATAATGTGATTAGTGTTATTGCTCTTGGTTTGTTTTATTCCCTTCGCTTTTGTAAATGTGTTCTGTTTTTACTGTAAAACACCTTGTAACTTTTGAAAGTGCTATATAAATAAAGTTATTGTCATTATTATTGCTATTATACTGTACCTGTAAGTTTACTTTATGTAGAAAGTAACACTGCAACAGAATACTTTTGCTGTTTTGCAAGTTTGCTTTAAGTTCAGGTATGAGTATAAGTAAGAAAGGTTACACACAAAATAAAACTACAATGCAGCACTTGACACAAAATGACACATGACCATGTATATACATTAAAGTGCAGTTTTATGAACTAAAAAGTTGGCGAAATTAGTCCGAACACATATTAATGTAGTCTGCTTGCAATTATCCCAACAGTTTATGCAACATATTAACACAAGTATACTTATTTGGGGAAAGTATACTTAGTGGTATATGTATGTTATGTGTTAGTATACACACACACTAACAAATACACACTAAATGTCTCCTTCACCCCTGAATCATCTTTTAATGCGCTTTCATGAAAGCCACAATAGACAGGATCTTTAATAAATTTACATTCCGGTCAACCTCATGGAGATGGAGCAAACAACAACAGCCAATTCCCATTAGAACATCCTGTTCATAACTCTGCAATTTGACTGCGGCGGGTAATTATCAACTAAGGATAGGTTGGTAATCAAAATGGCGCTATTTATAGCCCTACTCGTCCATCTTTCTAATTACTAATCTTATGTAGAGGATACAGTTTAGTCTGGTCTCCTGTGTTATGAATCTGCCCACACACCAAAAAAAAGGTCACAGGTGAGCACAGTTAGCCGTGGGCTAAGAATAAAATTTGTTTAAAAAAAAAAAAAAAAAAAGGGGTGACGCTTAATGACGTTGGAGACAACAAGTAAAAGTGCTTCTAGTTTTATATCAAAGCTTTATTTCCTATTAACCTGTAGGCACCTTAAATCCTTAAAAAAAAAATGTGAAAACACATACATTTCTTGTGCCTCATATAAACATATACATTATAAGCTCTTTATTTGAAATATTACCTTAATCTGTCTATTTAGTGTAACTCAGATGATTTTGTGAATGTAGACATGCTAATTAAGTAGTAATTTCATTCCCATCACATTTTTATTCTTCTCACGCTGTTTGATGTGGAAAGTAGCATTTTATAAAAGCTCCTTTCTCAAATCTTATATCCGTGTTTTACAACACAAAAGTACTGTTCTCCTGCAACTGTTTCTTACAAATTACAATTTAGTCGTTCCTGTTGTTGACACAATTAAGTGTAATTCCTGCGATTTATTTTCTGACTCAAAAATGAATAGAAAATCTATATACACTTTGTCCATTGCTGACCATGAATAGCTCACACACACATGCAAAGACCCCACATTTTAAGCACAACTGCTCCCACTTCCTCCACTTCGTTCTTCTCACCTCCTGATAAACAGTCACCAGCTCCACTGACCCACTGACCATCTGAGTTTATGCATTTGTGTGTGTGCAGTGGGTGGTTTTATGGTTTTTATCTTCGGCACAAAGCTCCTCATTGTTACCAAGCGTGAATGGGTGACGGCAGTGCTGCAGATAGTATCGTATCAGATCTTTCTGTAGATCTCATCTATTCGTCCTCCGCTTCCTCCATCCTCCCTCTACGCTTTTTTTCCCCCCACCATGTGTTGAAACACTCACATTACTGAAGGCTGCTATCTGTTATTAGATTGACTTTCTTCCACAAGTGGACACACACACAAACACACACACACACACACACCAACCTGCAAATAAGCCTTTATGCTACACCAAGGTAACAGCACAATATCCCCGTCACTGCCACTGCTTTTACAAGTCATTATGTCTCCAGATTAAGAGGATTATCTCAACCTTTGCTTACAGGCTCATTTGTGGCTGTGACACTACAAAAAACATTATATAGCAATGCCAGAGGGCATTCAGTATAACAGAAAACACAAGGATGTAAACAATTGTTGTTTGGAAAAAACGGTATAAGAGCATTTTCAGACATTTAATACTGTGCTACCAGTGGTTAAATGAACTAAAAATGCGCCAGACAAGGCCCATAAAAAACATGCCCAGCATTTTGAGTGCAAATTGACAGCATTCTGCTTCTTTAACAACTGGAGATGCATAATGGAGGCTGGTTAGCAGATGAGAAGTCATCAAGACGTGTGACGACAGACAGCGTCAGCATACACTTCAAAGCCATGAAAGAAAAAAAAAAAATCATTGCTGATGTAGATGGCTCTAAATTGAGCATATGCAACAGATAATAAGAAAAAAAAGCTAAAACAGGAAAAGTACTGTCCCACCTTCAGCTGAGCTTGGATGCTTTTAATCCAACAACAAATGATATCGGCAAGGTCTCATACAGCGTCAGTTGGTTCCTGTTGATATGAGATAAGATCTGTCATTATCATGGTGGCTCTTGGGTACCACCGTGAGAACACAGGGACTTGATTAGGTACTCAGCGTGCTTTCCACTTCACTAGCCGCATATTGCTAATTAGCACTGAGGCACTGACCCATTTCGTCACCACCAGCAACACCTGACACATACTGTCATTTGATAGCAGGAGAGAAACTTTAAAATCCGACTTGTAGCTTTGATACAGAAATACTGATATCATATTTGAATCACGGGATCTTTTTTCACGAAGCGCTTGGACTTGACGAAGCAGGAAAAGCACAGGTATAACCGATGACATTAATAATGGTTCCAATCACTACCAGGTGTGCCAGTAAGCTATGCCAGTGAGAACAATACCAGGGTCCTGGAACCACACCTGAACACAGAACACCATCATTATTAAGGCTATCACTCAAAATGTCCACAGTGAGAATGGCAAATTTCCTATTTCCTATGAGTAAATTCTCTCTGTTTTAAACTAAATTTGGAGCCAAGCCAAGCAGAAACATGTAGCTAACACTAAACTTTGACAGTCCTGGTGCATCCAGTATTTTCAAAATCAAAGTTTGCTTCTATTAATAGCTATGCTAGCCACTGGGCAACCCTCCTTAGCCTAAACCCATAGTATTACCATTACCTTCAAAGTTGAGGAGCTGCTTTGAAACTGTAGCGAAGCAAGAAACTTCTCTTCTTTGGAAGCAGATAAGCTATAGCAACGCTATCGTTTTGTTGATATTATCAAGCTACAGCAATGTATGTCTTAAAAGTTAGCTTACATCTTGAATCTAATTGAACTTCAATTGTCACATCTATGGAAAATAAGCTAACAGTACTAACTTTTATTATTAAAGAATAATTATTGAACAATTGCCCTGTAGATATACAATAAATGGGCAAGACCTAAAGTTTGGACATGATTTATATCTGTAGGGAATGCTGGGTGATTTTTATGTGGTGGTGGTTTTAATCCCGTTGGTCCTCCCACAGTTTAAGCCCTGGCTGTCTGCAGGCCCATATGTAGCAAAGCTACTCACAAACATTGTTGAATATTAAAATAAGACCCGATAATGAGTAAAATATTAATAATGACTCAAGTAAAGATCAAATGATAATTATTTGACACTAAACTCTTCAAATAAACTGTTATCCTTTACTACTGTATTCAAACCTGTTAAATTGCATCTCCTCTTGTAGCATTAAACTGCTAGCTGCTCCGGGTAATTCAAGCTTGATTGGACCCAGTAGGCCCTTTTTCACTCACAACAATTTGACCTATCATGTCATGGCAGGAAACGCACAGGTGCAATGAATTATACGTTATTAATGGCTGCATTATGTTTTGTCGTGCCAGTTTCAGTCCCTGCTATTGTTCATGTTAGCCCACTGACATGGCATAATGGGACATTTCTCTGGAACTTAACCATCATTAAAGCTCTAAATCACGCCGGTCTTTATCCTGCCATGACAAGTCAAAATGTCTGCTGTGAAAAAAACCTGTTAGCAGAACTGATTGAAAACAGGTGTGAGGTTGAAATGTCTCCTTCATATTAAGGACGAGGAAAGCATTTCTAGCATTTACTTTGTTTGAGGAACGACGATTGACAACTATAACCCGATGCTTTTGACAACTTTCAGATACAAACAATGCCGATATGCACTACTTACATGTCTAAAGCAAAGAAATATGATTACAACCTTTTGTGTAGTGGTTAGTGTAGTTGTTATTCGACAAATTTGTTTGAGCTGGCAATTAGTCATCGTAAGAGGTGCTTCGTGTTAAACCACTTCCGTCTTGGATTCAGTTTTCAGCTGGTGTGGTTTCTGCTTGAAAATTAGCTCCTCTTTCTCTTTGCCATTTTCACTGGGCATGAGTAATAGAAATTAGTGGCCCCACTGTTTGAGGTTTAACCCAACCAATGACATTAGTGCTCCTTTCAGAGCAGCTGGGCCTGTGAGATATCAGCCAAAATCGGACATGGGATATTTACAGCAGACCCTGTCAATTGGGAAATTTCATTGCCCTGAGTAGGAAGAAAATCATGGAGACTGTCGATCAATGGACACACAGGCATGCATGCACATGCACACAATGCAACGTATTACCCGGTGATACGAGCTGTCCGCAGGGCTGCGGTTGGCTCATGTGTCTCACGGTCATTGTCAGAGGAGAACGGGGAGTGTGAACAACAAGGGGACATATATGGGAGGAATTTGATGAGGACAGTGACCGTGACAAAGCTAACTGTCCTGCCTTTGTGCAGGGGAACATGGATGACGCACATGATGTTGGACAATGGGAAGAACAAAGAGAGAGGAGAGCTGTGTTTTCAATTAATGTGGATACTTTCTCTTAAGTACTGAATTACATATCTCTGTTGCCATGTGAAAATCTCTTAATTCTAATTTAGGGGCTTCTTAAATCTTCACTATGTCATGCTTCTCTATATGCTTGGTATATTTGTCAACCTTCAGGCTGATAAAATTTTATTAAGAACTCCCCTGAATAATATTACAATTTTAATAGTCAGGCCAGGGACAAGCCTATTAAAAAAACTGGAGATATCGGAGGTTTTCACATAACAACGTGTGTGACAGCAACTGTGAAAAATGGAGACAAGAGCTTGGCACGCAGAATATGTTGCATGTACATTGTGTGCATGCCCAGCCACAACAGGAACGACAGCAAATCAGCACTGATAGCGTGTTATGATAAAAAACTGCAATGATGTTAGATGATTTCTGCTTGTGGAAGATGAATCAATACACTTTCAAGCTGCAGCCTACTGCAGGCCAGGAACAAGGCACTGCCTTCGGGACATCTCAAATTCCTCGTCACACTAAATAATGAATTAATATCACTGAATGAGAGCGCTGAACAGTTAACCTCACTCCTACCCCTCCTGCCTGAGATCACTCTGCTGAAGGAGCCAATCAGAGCCTGTCATCCTGTCTACCACTGCCCTAGGCCCCTCCTCCTCCCCTCTGTGATTATATAGTCTATGGACATCGGCATCACAACACACACACGCACACATCGTGCTGCTGCTGCTGTTGCAAGCAGCTCAGGAGACGAGGCAGCTCTGAAAACATTCACCTATTCAATGACATTGAAAATACATGGTGAGTGCATCTTCTTTGCAGCTAGTCTGTATAAAAAGGATATTTCTGTTTTGTGTTCTTTTTTCTTTAATCTTTTTTATTTGACCCTTTTCTTTGTGAATGTTTGAGTCTGTAGACCAGCTGAAATGTTTGCCCAGTAGTTGTTCTTTCTTCTACATCTTGCCCTATTTTTCTCCTCCTCTCTATTTTCAGCTCTTCTCTTTCCTTCTCTCCAACACAAAGTGTTGAGAGCAGCAACGACAGAGGTAACCTCCCCATCATTGACAGCACCAGAAGAAGCTTTAGAGAAACCCCTTGTAGCATCACAAGCCCCAGTAGCAATCATCAGACGCACGCTGAGCGGACCACTGTCGCCAGCCTTTCCTGCCTCGTTATCCAAAAACAGCAGAGATGGGCTGCTCTTCAGGCCGCCAGCCCCCTGCCCCAGTCCTTCACCCAGACCTGGACTGCCACAACAGTGAAGCCAACACCTTACCCCAGGACTCTGAGAACCAGAACCAGGGTTTGAATGGCCTTGGAGATGGAGGAGAAGGGGAAAGGAGCGTTGGAAGAGACCCTGCCAAACCTCCAGAGTCTCTTCACACGCTGGAGCGACTTGCTCAGGCTACAGGTGGGACAGAGAAGTCCTGGTATCGCTGCGTGTTTCCATTTGGTGTTATATCACTAGTGATTGGCATGGCGGGCACCGGGGTGACGTTCACCTTTAACACGCTGCTCCAGACCAAAGTGGTGTCTGTGGCACTGCTGTGTGTTGGCGTAGTGATGCTGCTCATGGCAGCTGTTTGCTGGAGGGCCCACAGACTGAGGAGAAGGAAAAAGAAGGAAGGTGGATTCTTCAACGCTGATCAGTGCACTTTGTGATGGAGGGTGGACTGACGGTCAGATTCTTGTTCAAGTTGGACTTTTTGAATGAGAATGACAAACTAAATTAGTAGAATGAAATGTTGGGACATCAGTGCTTTTCTTCTTTGCACTAAGGTAGAGGTTGAAGAGAGTAGAAGAGTTGGATAATATAGGAAATATTATTGTGCCAGGGCAACTTTGAGACAATGATTCAGAATTCAGAAAATGTCACTTTAGCAAATGCATCATCAACATCCTGAGCAGATGTACAGGGTAAAATATGTGTCACACAGATATGTCTGTCAGGAACACCTGGACCAGCTTATTTTAGAAGTTATCAGAGCAACACTCTTAAAGAAACTGTCAAACTTTTGTGTTTGTGCTTGTAAATGCTAGTTTAAGAGTGCAGTTGGTTGATAGAGGGACAATTGTTTTTCCTACCAAGGGAACTGTAATTGAAAGAGAAGCTCACGACCGCAAGTTTGCAAGTGTAAAACCTGGCCTGGCTGGCAGAGGTAAATGAAACACAATTTCCCCTCCCTAAAAAAAAAAACACTGATGAGGTGCACCTTTGCACGTATTTCGCACTTAATCCCAAATCACTCCAGCGTGGCTGCTCATTAGGCGAAAGTACCAAGCAGCAGTGAGTGGTTGTATCTGAAAAGTAAGTGGGGAATTAGGCAAAATCATGCAAAAAGAGCTAGCATGCTCAAGAAGTTTTCCCAGGGGGACCAATTCCATACATTTGCATGTCTTTAATGTTCCTTACGTTTCTGTCTGCAGCCCAATTTAATGTTACCAGGCACAAAGGTCGACACTTTTCCTTCCTGCCACCAAGCTTATGTTGGGTAACCACGATCCAGCTGCGCCGGACCAATAGAAATCACAACACTGCGAAGTATTATGTTTTGGAGGTAATGGGCTGCATTTTCAGTCCCTGCAGATGAAATTGCTTTCCCCCATCAAATTTGGACTTGTCATAGATGACTTGTGCATTGTATGACAAGGAAATCCCATTACAGACATGCCTTAGTGAACACAGACCAACAAAGTCAAATTGTATAAAGGCCTCGTACTTGCCTGCCTGATTCCTCTGATCCGCACCTCCTGCTGAACCAAACAGCAGTGACACCATTGGAGATTTCGGTGTGAGCAGCAAGGGAAAATCAATTCTTCCTCTCTTTGTACCCTGCATTCTCCAGCTCTGCAAGGAAGGATTTACACTATTGTTTATACAGGCAACTGGATTTGAGAAATGGACATTGAGTTAACTCTTCCCCGGGCGCAGGCTTAACCAGGTTTTACCTGTCATTCCTCATAGATCAGGTTAGTTCTCTTTCCTCTTAGCTGAGGTGCCAAAATGTAGCAGTAAGTTAGCCACATTAGCTATAATAGTGTATGGTCCTTAGCAGCAGGTGATGTAATTTTGAGGAAGACCCAGCAGCTTCTTGTCAGCCGTGATGTAGTTGTGTTTGACTGATATTTGATAACGGAAATGTTTACTGGGCATCACAAGTCGTCCATTTTCTTTTCCCTTTTTTTTTGTTTTTTTTTTTGCATTGAGGTACTAGTAACCATGTGGAGCAGCAGCTGTAGAATCGTGTGTGTGTGTGTGTGTGTGTGTGTACACACACACCAAAGCTACACTTAATCTTTTTACTTTGGTTTCCCCGCATCCTCCTCCATGCCGATCATCCAGTTTCACGGGGTGCTTTCCCAGTTTGCTCATAAAACCTGAGATGATCTAAGGGAATCCCTTTCAGTATTGATGTGTTGATTCGTGTGCACACATATTTACTCTGAAATACTGAGTATTCCTCTAAACGACATATCATAAATACTGTAGGTACTGTGTCTAACTAAGAGTGTAGCCACATTTCTGAATGTACCTCCAACAGTGAGTGTCTTACGAACATCCTTGTACAGACTGTAAAAACTATTTATGTATCTTCTATTTTGAGTATACTGAGCAAATGTAGACATACACTACAGTATGTATCAATTTGAGGCAGTTGCCTATACTATCCTTTTTATTTCTGTTTCAATAGCTCTCCGGCTGTAATGGTTTCAAGTGTGTTACAGTGAGTTTAAATTGTAATTGTTTCATTCCAAAATGAGACACCTGCCAAATGAAGAAACTGACACAGAAAAAGCGACAATTTCCATAAAGTGAAGCACATTGTCAGACATAATTATAGCTATTTTTAAAGACATAACATTTTTTGTTTTTTAACATTTACAAGTAAATTTCAGATATGTATTTTTTTAGCCAAACTTGATAAATATCCATGGTTTTGGAATGAAACTATTCAGTTGCTTAAGTGATTTTGGTCAGTTTTTTGAGTTTATTGACATGGCCCAGTTTTTTTCTGAGTGCCTTTTACTTGCAACATTGATATTTATTTGTAAGATGCAGTAAATGTAAACTGTGCAGGGCTACCAGTTCCAGTAAAGGAGTAGCCAGAGAGAGGCAGAAATAGCTCTGTTTATTTCTGTGTGAGTGTTTTGGTGTGCATGATGTCACAGTTTTACATGGTTCCTTTAGTAAATACCCAGGAATACCAAATATATTTATCAAGAAGCTTATTTTTTGTCTCTCTTAAATGTGTGTAAGATTGTGTATTTTTGGTTGTTTATTGTAAGCTGCTGAAGCACTGAATTAAATGCAAAAGTCAATTTTGGAAACAAGCTCCATGGTTATTATCTCTTTCCACCATGCTGGGAAAGTGCTGCCGATATGCGATTGGAGAGTGGTAGCAGCAGCAGTGGCAGCACACCACCATTTTGAAATGATGATGACAGTAGATGAGAAGTCCGGAGAGCACCAAATTTATTAAAATTCCTCCTGAGGGTACATTAATACTTATGCCAAATTTTATGGTAATCCATGCGACATTTCACTCAAAACCACAAATTTCAACCTCATGGTGGAGGTAGGTAAAGTCAGGGGATCAACGAAGTCATAAAGTTGCAACCTTTGGGAAATATGAATGTACAAAATGTGCCAATCTATCCAGTAAATGGATAGGCTTCATCCTCTGGGGACGATCGATTATCTGCACTAAATTTCATTGTAATCCATCCAGTAGTTGTTGATATATTTCAATCTGGACCAAAGTGGTGGACCAACCAAATGATAGACCATAGAGCCGTAGAGCCAAGCTGCTAGCATGGCTAAGAAATGTACTTAACCATGTACTCTAATTTATGGCCATAACCACTAGGACTGGACTTTAGAGAAAACTTCTGTTCATTCTGAAGATGAGCCCCATGGTGGCAAATAAAATCTCACGCCATAATGTAAATTATAACCAGTTTAGCTTAAGGGCAATCTATTTCTATAGTAAACAATCACTTTGAGTAAACCTGGTGTCTTGAACTCATTGTTTTCCTTTCTTTGATGAGAAAAAGAAATGGAAATCAGGATATGCCAGAAATTTGACTCAACAGATCTGTTTTAATTGCTAATCCTCTTCTCTGAAATATCCTCCAAATACTACCATAAAAAGGCTGATATTATTTGAAACAAAATAACATGTACCAGTAATAAAAAGTTCAGCATAAACTGTTTAGAGTCTTACCATAATTTAACTGTGCTATGCAAATGCTTATAATAAGCAATAGTATATATTTTTGAGAGAACGAAATCACCACATACCAGCTGAGAACCTTTAACATGGTTGAGTAAGACCACATAAATTTGCCTTTTTGCTGTCGCTCAGGCAGAGACAAATGATCTCTCGCTTTTATTGTCACACCTCCGTCACTTCAGCATGTCCCACATAACTTCTCATTAGTATGCTCCACTTACTAGTCAAATCTATCATCCAAAACTCTCAGCAGCGTGGTCTCTATTGATTTTCACCAATGCATCCGTGCTCATCTCCGTCTCAGCACCGTTGTGAACACAGCTGTTTCCATGAATATTCAAATAAGCACCCATCCCGAATGCGCCCACGCTTTCTCCTCTTCAACCACCTCCTCCTACTCTTCTCATCCACCCATCCATAAGGGACTATGTCATTCTCTCTCCCTGTTCTTCTCCCCTTGGATGGAGCTAAAAATAACCTGGGCTGATGTCAAAAGCAAAGGAAACAGAAAGCGAGATGGGTTGGACTGCTGGTTGAGAGAAGGGCGCGTAAACGAGTGAAAACGGGGAAGCGGTTTAATTGCAACTCACGATTTTCACTGGAGTTAATTGCCAGTAGATGGACACAAAAAATATTTTGACAATATGCAACTGATTATTGTAACAGAACCACATCAAACTGCATGTTCAAGGAAATTACTCATTACAAATACAGGTGCATTTATATTGGCTTTCTCTGCTTTCTAAGGTACACAGCTTGTAATTAAAACCTCAATAAACTGTGTAGCACTCAAAGTGGCTATAATCAATATTTTCATATTAACAATTGATCTTCTGACTACGTGAATGTAAAAGGTGTTGATCCTGTGTGTGTCGAGCCAGCACAGAATCACCCGGCTCAGCCCAGTGCAACTCAATACTACAGAGTTTTTGAGTATGTTTCAGCTCATTGCTTCATTTTCCAACCCGCAGTTATTTTGTTTTGGTTCACTCTCACCACTCTCCATCACTGTCATTTTCAGCCACAGCAGGCAGATTTTTCATTAAAAAAGCTCTAAAAATTCATTGTACTCTACTTACCCAGAACCAAGCAACAAAGTTAGCAAATAGCTGATGAACACAGCTGAACATTTAGCAGCTAAAGACCCATTTTTCTCAGGAGTTGGTGGAGAACAAACCAGAGCTAAAAGGAGACTTAGAATATTGGACTTACATTCACCTAGTGGATACAAACCCAACTCCAAATGAACACAAATATTGCTTTGTAATTACTGGATTCATAAAACAGCAACTGTTTGCTAAAAAGTTTGCCATATCAACTATAATACAGCAGGGGTGTTTTCACTTGTTTTCTCTGACCCCAAGTGGCCAAAAAAACCAAAAACAAATATATATATATATATATATATATATATATATATATATATATATATATATATATATATTTATATACATGTATTATTGCAAGATTAAAAGAAAAGTTCAACATTTTGGGAAATATGTCTATTTGTTTTCCTTCCAAAAGTGAAATGAGAAGATGGATATTAATTGTGTGCCTGTGTCAAGCACAAAGCTGGAGTCAGGATGTGTTTAGCCTAGCTTAGTAGACTGGAAGCAATTGGGGGAACAGCTAGCCTGGCTTTTTTCAATGTTAAAAAAAGGGGGGGCACAACAACAACACTAAAGCTATCTAATTAACACAATGTATCTGGTTTGTTTAAACCATAAACAGAAAGTAAAACACGGTTTGTGTTTTCAAGACTTCGGGAAGCAGTGCACAGTAACTGCTCCTAGTTGCTGTTCATCGAGAAATATCTCCAACATGTAAAACACCCCTTAAAATGACATTCATTACATTACATTATTACATTCAATATGAATTACATTCATATTCATGTGTGTTAAAAAGGCAAGATACACTGTGCAGATCTTTATAGGTCTCATTCGCTTTAGACAAAGCTAAGATGGCTGTTTGCCCCTATTCCCACGCTTTAAGCTAAGCTAGACTAAACATATACTTAACGGGCACACGTTAGATTGATAGCAATACATATCTCTCTCTGAGAAAAACCAAGTGAGAGCAATTCCAGAAATATTAAATATCCCTTATATTATTCATCACTCATATTATTTGTTGTTATTCACCAATGAATTAAAAGCAGATAGCACTACTGAAAAAGGTACACCGTAGTTGTAGAAGCATTTATGGCAGGGTGAGAGAGAAAGCTTTTCTCTGTTTGTCCAGTGTCGTTTAATGAAATAACTCCACTATTTAAATATGATTTCCACCTGCATCTGAGCAGATGCCCACGGCTCAATAAATTAGTTCTAATCACCTTTAAATATCACTCTCCGTGCTTCCATGCTGACTGATTCTTTCCTCTCCTCCTCCCTCACCCTACCCTTCTTATCATTTTTCTTCAGAAATTACAGCTAGGTTCATGGACAAATCCTCTCATTAGCATGTTCTGTTAATTAGCCTGCCGTGGATTCCTCCTGCTTACTATTCATTCATGACAGGTCCAGTGTCAGAGGTTGCCAAATATCACGGAGCGAAGTCACCTCACACGTTCTGATCTGTCAGCACGATCTCTCATCCCCTCTGCCATCTAGCCTTCTGCCTCTTCTACTGCTTTCATTCTAGCTGCTCATTAACTTTATTAAGAACAGGACATGAAAATAGCAGACGTTATCACTATAAACAGTGAGCGCTGATAATTACCCACACAAGCCCAGTACTACTACTTCGCACGAGCTCAACTCTGAGAGCTAGGGCTGAGGTTTGCTTATGCAATGAATGAATGCCTGTGTCACGTGTCCTAAGTTCAGTCATAGGTGATTTCTCATGGGTCTGTGTTTGAAGTAGGTAAAACCTAAGAAGAAATACAAGCTTCTCAGCTGGCAAAATTATTCTGGTGAATACCTGGGCCACATATTTGTGTTTCTTCTGGCTCAGTAAAATAGTCATGAAATTAAATCTATTGATTTGTTTACATGGACACAAATTTTCCATTTTTTTCATGACTGCAAAATATTGACTTGTAGTGACCACAGCATTATCACACTTTATGGTTATATTTAGACACTCACAGCACTTGGTTAAGGTTAGTGAGGGATTGTGTTCTGGTTTAATACAGAAAAGGTTCACAGTGACTTCAGACACAAAGTGTTGTTTATCTTCATTTAACCCACACCTCAATCTTTCCCTGACCCTAACCAAAGAGCTTTTGTTCCCTAAACCTAATCACAGGTGGGACTCTGGATTCGAACCACAGCCTCTGGTTCTGACAGTTGTGCACTTTGTACGTTGGTCATCCACCACACCCACCCACCTCCTTGCGCCTCCGCTGATGTTAATGAAAAGCGCTTCATTTATTCAAAAAATATGTTTCCAATTGAAGTACATTTTCTAAGTCATGCTGAGTATCACGAAAAAAACTGAAAATTCATGTCCATGTACACAAATCAATAAATTAACTTTCGGGACCATTTCATGAACTGGCATGACAGTGGGTTGGATGCACACCTCCATTAGGTGAGAGGTACCATCAAATACTGTCAGCATCACTAAAGAACAGACAAAAGAACTGCCTCTTGGATACTGTACATGCGTTTCATGTATACATCATCTTCAAAAACAAATGATATGGAATGGAAGTTTTGAAAATGAAATGCACAATTTTGCAAACCAGCCTCCTTGTCAACAGATCATCTCATCTATTTCTATTTCCCTCCTCATTAGTCTAGCAGCATGCATGCTAACCACAGTGCCAAAATAGGATTCAGCAGTGATATGATTAAAACTACGCTTGGTTGTCATGGTTTCTTTTGCTACCAGCTCATCAGTTTATTCTGTTTTTCTTTTTACTAACCTCATCTCATATCAGACCTCCCACTCCTCACCTGTCCAATGGTCACACTCACATTGAAACCTGACATTACCATGCAATTTGTATCTGGATATTTTGCATGTTAACGCAAGGTGTAAATGGTGGTGGTCTGGCTTGCAGTCTGATCAGATTTCAGACGGGGGTAAATGCAATCCGTTATCCATTCCATTATAATCACATTAATGTTCAAATCCGTCAGTGTCTGTGCTTTAGTTGAGTCTGTGTCCAGAGTGTTTACAGGATTTCCACCACAACAGCTTTATCCCCATCAGCTGAGACTGCTCTGCTTCATATTGCCCTTACCATGACACCAAGTCACCTCTCAGAACCTCTCATACTGTTACATCTCCTCAATCTGCCACACTTATTGTACTCCAGGTGTTACTTCCTGATCAAGAGTTGTAAATGGTTTTTTTCCCTGTACCCCTCGTCCTGCCTTGTCCTTCACTTCAGTAGATGATTTACCATAATGCTTTAGTGACTCAATATGGATAACAAGCATAGAATTGTTACTTGTAATTGAGATCCTTATACCACTATTACTATTTACTTCTATTCTACTTAGAAGTGATGTATTTACAATCATATGTCATCATATAAAAGCCAATACACGCATTGTATTATATGTCTGGGTGCTTTCCATTTGGCTAACATGGCCTCTCACTTCTCCCAGCCACATCTCTTCCTCATCAGGGCATCGAGGAAGGTGACCAATAACATCAAGAGACAATAAAAATTAGTTTATTATGGAAAGAGCAGAAGAGCCATGACAGATTAGCAGAAATGCTCTAATTAATTCTAATTAGTTTGTCAAAGGCTGCAGGTGCAGTAAGTTTGTCCTTATCAGGCTCAGGCTGGGTAGTAACCTATCAGATGAAAAATAATTGCAACTGTGCAGCTGTAAAGGACAAATACTTGGATACTTCATTTTCCCTGAATGAGCAAAGATGCAGAACAGAAAATGCATTTTATGATTAATTCATCTTTCAGTATACACATACATAATAATTCTTTTTCCTCTCTCCACAGGTAGTTTGCCTAATCTACAGTATTGCAATAACACAGTCAATTTAATAGGACAGTGATGTTTCCACACCAGCCAGGCCTCTCCTTTTACTGGTCTGTCTCTTAAGATCAGTTGGCCTGCCATGCAAAAGATTCCGAACGAAGAGGTGTTGTTGTCCGGGTAAAAAAAATTCCACGCAGAAATCACCTGTGCTTCGTCCCTCCAAGCTCCTCCAGAAGCCCCCTATCTCCTATCTCCTTGCTCCTCATCTCCTCCGAGACACATCTAAAAAAACAGTCTTGAGGACAGAAAGAAGCATAATTAGCTGAATGGAATTTACCGTAAGGTTGTTTGTAATGTGGAGAGCTGTGAAAGGTCAGCAGGAAACAGGGTTAACGTACAGATAATTAGACATTTTAGCACAGCACTGAAGTGTAAAATCTAAGCAGAGTGCAGCTCCCAAGGGGCTGCTGATGCCAGGTTCAGAGTCATCGTTCATTCTGTAAGAACTGAATACCTCAAGCTGTCAGAAACTAATTCAGCTGGTAATCAGGTGCACGCAGCTGTAATGTCACGCCAATGCTGTAGTTTGGGAAATAAGCTTCATCTACAAGCGATTTTTTAATGAGCTTAAAAAAGACAGAGACTTGGCTTTAGGTTATTTTTTTCTGTTCAAAATTGCCGTGAAATATTTTTTAATTATACTGTGGCCACAGAAAAGGCTTGTTCATGGCTGACACACCAAACATAGTCAAAGTAACAGTACATCTGCTTCACTATTTCATTACCAGGTAACTATGACTGATGAAGGCAACCTAACCACGGGTTGAACTGAGTACAAAGGAAATTTCAAATATGGATGATGATTTGAACACAGCTTCTTTTTTATTTGGCAGTATTAAATGCCCATGGTGTAACACAAGGCCAGTACTAAAAAGACAACAAAACATCCCAGTCCCACTCTTATTCTACATGAATGTGGCAAGATGTATACCACTTCCTTAGGCAAAAGTGAGGGTGTGAAAACAACTGAATATACAGTTGTATGCAAAAGTTTGGGCACCCTTGGGTATGTTACATATTTTTTCCATTTTTGAAGTGAAAAGAAGTAAATACAACAGCCGCAGACATTAAAACATTTTTAGAGACTGATCTTAATGCACTGTTAGTTTTTATTTCAAGAACTCAAAAAAATGAATCAGTAATTGTGAGTTTGCCCCCCCTACTTGTAAAACACTCCTCCTCCTCCACTCTTCCACCTTAATTAACTCGTAAGGACTTTTACAGCAGGTCAAGAATTGTCATTGGGAGTTGCCAGCTGGTGACATTTCCAGCGTTGTTAAATTCTCTGACCCCTCAAACCTAGTGGCAATACTCAGAATCAAGGGCTCCTCTAAGCAACTCACTGAGGATCTGAAATGGAGCTAATTGATGCCTACAGAGCAGGGGAGGCTATACAAAGAAACCAAAGTGTTTTCATGCTGAAATTTCCACTGTCTGACATACACGTCGTGAATAAATGGCAGTTAAGGGAAACTGTGGAAGTCAAGTAAAGATCAGGATGACCAAGAAAATATTCAGATAAACTGTAGGTCTGCTGGGCAGAAATTCAAAGAAAAATCCCTATATGATGGTAAAGGAGCTGCATGAAGGTCTATTTGACACAGGAGTGATGGTGCACCATTCCACTGTGCAGCGCTGATGCACAAACAGGAAGAGTCATCAGAGGGAAATGTTCACTCTTCACAAAAGTCAACATCTGGATAAGCCAGGGTCCTTTTGGAAACAGGTGCTGTGGACAGACGAAGTTAAAACTGAGCTCTTTGGACAAAAATACCAACGGTGTGTTCGGAGAAAAAAGGAGCAGCAATTGATGAAAGGAACACCTTACCAACTGTTAAACGGGCGGCTCAGGAGGTAGAGCGGAAGGTCGGTGGTTCGATCCCCGGCTCCTCCAAGTGTCTCCAAGTGTCTCCAAGTGTCGAAGTGTCCAGTCGAAGTATCTTGTCGAAGTGTCCTTGGCAAGATACTGCCCTCAAGGTATCATCGATGTGGGAAACCACAGTATGTATAGTATGTATATGTGTGTGAATGGATGAATGTGGCAGTAGTGTAAAGCGCTTTGAGTTGCCGACAAGGCGAGAAAATCGCTATATAAGTGCAGTCCGTTTACCATTACCCACTTAATCATGGGGATGGAACACTGCACGCATAGCGGGAAGAATGGATTCCACTAGATATCAGCTAGTTCTGGATGCAAATGTCCAGCAGTCAGAAGAAAGTGAAAGTTAAAAGAGGAGGGCCTCTACAACAGGACAATGATCCGAAGCAGACCTCAAAATCCACCGCAAACTACTTTAAAATACACGAACCAAAGCTTTTGGATCGGCCCCCACAGTCCCCCTGACCAGAACTAATTTTAGAAGACTTATTTTTTAATGTCTGTTTGTTGCAGGGGGTGGATTTACTTCTTTTCACTTAAAAAATCAACAAAATGTAACATCAAACAACAAGTAATTTGAAAAAAAAAAATGCTAGAAACCACTTAGAGGTTCCTCTCAACCTCTGAAGCCCCCGAGGCAATGTCAACAGGCCACACCGAGTGTCCAGAAAAGCCCAGTAACACACATAGAGAGTATAGGGCTTTTTCACAGCAGACATTTTGGCTTGTCATAGAAGGAAAAGCACGGATATTAATGTTAACAACATTAACATTAACAATGGCTGATGAACCAGCATGCACAAATGAATACCAATCATCTGGCACTAAAGCAGCTAAATGGAATTCAGCCATATTCAGCCATTTTTATTATTTCATGATTATTTTTATCTGTACCTCTTCCTTTATCTCTTTATCCTATTCCTTTCTTTCTATCTCTGCATTTTCTTTTTTTTTTCTTACGATCTCTGTGGCTGCAAAACAAGACAAGTAAGCGCTTGGTTAGGTGTGACAAGTAATGACTTCATTTAGGTAAAGCATGTGTATTCCTCTGTTATCAGCTCAGTTTCTCCGCTTAGGGTGAAGCAGAAACATGTTTAAGTGGCACGCAGCAGAGCGCATGCCTCTGCCAAGTTGAAAAATGATCCCCCTCTTTCACCGAATCCGCATCAAAATGTGATGGGTTCTTCCCTGGACCATGCAGCATCCCTCCACCACGTTTGTTGCAAATCAGTTCAGCTCTTTTTGTGTAATTCTGCTGACAAATAAGCAAACCAACAAACGGACACGGGTGAAAGCAGAACTTCCTTGGCGGAGGTGATAACTGCTGCCATTTTACAATTTATCATAAAGCATCCAAACCGACATAGGGGTAACTGGTGACAGACAGCGCTGTGTATCTTTCGTATAATAGTCTTCAGGTTTTCCTGTAAGATATCTGGTGGGTTTTATTTGTGCAGGTGTCTTTTCCTTAATCTTCTTCTGAATTTGTGTATCACGGGCAAGCCAAGAGCATTTGTTCCCTTCTCAGATGAATCAGCAGTGACTGACAGGAGAGCAAATGAGATCTACTGTCAGGTTCTTTATTCAACTCGTCTCTCTGTTTTTTATGTGTGTGTGCATATTATGTTTGCTTGGGAAAAGCTAATAATACGCTGACCATACCATGTGAGACTTTGGCTCTTTGTGACTCACTAATCAATGAACATCCCTGCAGACTGCTATGGACACTTCAGCTACACACACACACACACACACACACACACACACACACACACACACACAGCGGCACATGGGACTATTCAATTTACAAACACACAACACACTCATTCACACACTGGACAGTTCAATTACAAGGCGGCTCTGCCTTGTCACTGGCGACAATTGATGTTATTTCTTCTCTGGCTGAGACACCAACGTTAGTGCAGATGGTCAAACAGATGTATACAATACATAATACAGGGACTGGTAACAGTAACACTATATAGTGTAACATAATTCCATGCAAATGGCCTGATAACTAAAAGACTACTAATTTCGTAAAGAATGACACCAGTCATTTATGAGACGGTGGTTTGTGGTGTTGCACTGACTTGTACTGTATTGTAAGGTATACCTAATATTTTGTCCCACTAGGTCAATCAATCTAAAGAGTCTGACAAAGAGTCAGTAGCACTGCCGAGTTGATTTAGAGTTTTCTCCACTGTGTGTAAAGCTAAAAAAAAAAGATGACAGTTAAAAGTTTCTTGGATAAACTCTTATCCGAGAAACTTTTTCTTTGCAGGTAAGTGGTTTGAAGTTCGTTCAAAATGTTGTTCAAGGGGGAAAACTGGTACATCTTATATACAATAACATCCAACAACACACCACTATGTACTGCGATCATCAAAATGACTATAGAATTAGTTGTTATCCGTTGGTTTCTTGGGTTTGTTTGTATGTACTTATTGATCTTCATGTTTCTTCTGCTATATATTTAGATGGTGGCTGTAAGAGTAAAATATTAATTTGAAATTATATGAACTGTGGTTAATGCAAAATTGATCAACTGCTGTACTTAAAACCAAAATCATAAATTCCACAAAAGCTCAATTGTTTTTGCAGAGCTACACCATGCACATAAAAGTACATATTCACACTTAGACCAAAAGCAGCTATAATCAATATTTTCTTTAATATCATTTTTATAATAGAGAATGACATTGTGTAATATGAGAGCCTTTGCTCGTAGGTATGAACCTGCAAATAAGTTTCGCCTCAATCTGCTGCACCCGTCAGCTTTACGGAGCTATATAGTGAGTTTCAGCTCATCATTTCGCTGTCTGGCCCACGACTGTTCTGCTTCACTCTCTCCGCTCTCACAGCCTCGTTTGCGGCCGCAGCAGGCAGTTGATTTCCGTGGAAAGGTCTACAAACCTACTGTACACTACCTGCTCAGCACTGAACTGCAGACACACAAAGTTAGCGACTTGCTGGTGAACAAAGTGGAGCATGTAGCAGCAAAAGAGCCGGATATTTTCCTCAGGAGTAGGTAGAGACCAAAACCATAACCAGAGTTATTGTTGGATTCATCACGTGGCCATAAAAAGGGTTCATAACTGCTGAATGTGTAACGAAGTGTCAATAACAAGTTCACCATATCAACTTAAAAGGCGATGGTAAGTCAGTTTTGTGGTTACAACTTGTTTCCGCAACTTGTTTTCCTGCAATAAAAATATTTTATTGCAGGTTCAAGATTCTCAGTGACATCTGCACAAAGCATGCTTTTAGAGTGACGTACGAAAAGTACAACTAAAAATTTACATTCTTAAACCACAAACATAAACATTAAACCTACGTCACATTTTTTTTTTTTTTCTTGGCCACTCACAGGCAACGGGGCAACAAGCAGACAGTTGCCTATTCACACATCCAGCCGAGAAACATAAGCATTCATTTGGAGGCATTTTTCTGGCATACGGCAATTGTAAGTCCCATATTCACTCCCCTTTTTGCTCTGTTTTTGTGTCCATCAGCTTCTAAAGAAAACACCTGGTTAGCTACTATATGCTCACCAGCTAGCTGCTAACGTTGCCTGCTGTTTGGTGCTGGACTAGTAGTATATAGTGGAATTATCAGAGCTTTTTCACTGAAAAAGGCTGTCTCCTGGAAAGATTTAATCAGTGGGTGTTTCTACTGGGTACTATTACATGAATATTTTGAAGAAAGTACAAGATTACACAATCCAAATAGCACCAGAAACTATTTTTTGTTGCTGTCAATTAATTTATTTCCCCTATCCATATCCATACATACTATAACGTGTTTTCGCTGTCAAAACAGAGACATTTTTCCAATATAGTTAAGTATCTGGAAATTCATCTGTTTTCTTTTAAGTTGTTATTTTGGGTCAAATTATGAAATGCACCCAAACGTAGATGGGAATTTTGTTTAATGATCAGTGGCTGCAGACAAATGAGATTTTTTTTCACTGGTGTTGGCATGAACATCACGTCATGTACACAAGTTCAAGATAGACGAGAAGTGCTAACAAGGGAGCCTTGATAAAAGTGAAGTCAAAAGAAAAACACCAATGACACATACGTTAGCCAGAAAAAAAGTTGTTTGTCATTGTACTTTTTTGAGGTGTGAGCTTACTAAAAGTTACAGCAAATGTGTTCAAAGATGTTTTTTGCTACAGTAAAATAATCATGCTTTCTGCTGTGGAAAATCAAGGAGGAAAAGGGTAGAGGAGATTTTCAGTACTTAGAGGTTTTTCATACAAACAAACACATCCACATTCAGAGGTGAATGTGGATGTGTTTGTTTGGTCTATATCAAAAAAGGAAGCACTTCTCCAAAATGGCACCCATCTCTCAACCACCATAATCACAGTTAATAATTGATACTTTTCAGCTGTCTTCAACTTGAATGATCACACAGTACTTCATGACTCAGTTTTATGTGCCTGAGAACATTTTTCTTGTCACAGACATACATTAATTGTTTGTGCTCCTGTGTGGAAAAATATAGAGTTTATTGAAACCCAGCACCATCTGCTGTAATAGATTTTCCAGATTTTATTGGTTACAGATTTGTCTTCTTTATCAGAAGAGCAGACAGCCGTCACATCTGTCACTGTTGGCTAGAGTTAGCTTCCTTAGTAAGCCAATAACCTTTTTTTTCAACAGCAAACTTTCTTGTTACATGAGATTAGTCATTTCTATTTGGAGTAAGATGTTTTATAGTCCCCTTGATGTCATCCACACATTTTTTTAATCCTTCTCTCTTCTCTTGTGCCTTTGGAAGAGGAAAAACGACACCTAGTGTAATAAGTGTAATTTTCATTACTGGGACAAGTCAAAATAAATAATGTGCATATCAGGATCAAAAGTTTGTCAAGCACTTGTTCTATACTCTGAGGAGCTCCGACTACTTTGGACCTATAGCAAATATTTGATTATTTGCATCATGCTCATTTTGTCCCGAACGACGGGTCTTACACCTGCATGACCCTTCAGTAGTAGACTTATCTAAAGATATAACATAAAAATACCCACTTACTTGGTTGTGAGAAGTCCTATCCATACCAAACATAAGCTCATCAAGGAAAGTGCAATGGCTTCAACCATTTACCAGGCATGTATCTATAGGCCCAAGCAAACACACAAACCTGAATTTCATCAGTTTTTTATTTTTGAGCAATAGAAATACTGGTAACAGATTATCATTCTTGAGCTGTTATATATACGTTAAAAACTACAGTTTTTAACATATATTACTTTCTCATTCTTTGGAAGAAAACTGAACTGTATTTTAGGAAAAAAATATGTATAATTGCATCATGTAAGACATTTCTTTCAGTTGTGCAAACAACATTTTTGATATAATTCATCTTCACTCTGGCGTGTAGTCATTCAGGAATTTTCTTCAAAACACATCTACAGAATACTTACGCAACACACATATACAGACAGAGAGCAGGTCCTCAGATATGTGTGTGACTGGTTTAAACACACATACGGAGCAAAGTGTGTCCCGTCAATACGGAAAACATCTTTTACTTTACTTTTACATTCCAATCATTCCATATTTGACGGGATGGTTGGCAACCCTAATTGTGACTGCCACATCCCAGCTGTCTAGCGTGCTAGCTACAGTAGTTCAGCAGCCCAAATGAGTAGTCGCCACAACACAGAGCTTTTAGAACCAAATATTCTGCAAAGATGCTTGGATAAATTTAGCTGTGTGACTTTGTGGTGTGACCAGGCTTGAACTCTAAAAGCTGAAATATGTTTTATGTCTGTAGAACTAACGTAATTTGTCTCATGCTATGTTTTTCCATTACAAGCTCACAGGAATCTCAAAGGATGCACCTTGGCCCTGACCTTGTAGTTTCAGTAAATTAAAGAAATGGCTTATTGGTTGCTCTCACTGATAAATGCTCTACATAAGTACACTGTCTAAATGCCTACGATGTGAGAGCAGTAACACTGGCTATACTACCTTGTTGACTCTTCTCCAGGGTAAATGGACAAAAACCAACCAGCTCAGCCCGAATGAAATGTCAAAACTTCAATGACAGAATCAATATCAATTTTATTTAATGTCATTTCTTAAATGGCCTCGCTGAAGTCACCAAATTAGAAATGGATTAGCTGTTAGCTCTGACAAACACAGAAAGTGCTCGCCAACAACAAAACTGTCATCAAGTATAGTGCTCCTTGACATTTCCCTGGTACTCGTTTTTGCAAATTATGAGGCTGCTGTACAATTTCACTTTCAAATATTCAAAAAAGTGGGACACATTCGTGATTAAGTTTAAAGGTTTACCGTCTCTGTTAATTGTGCTGTGGCCTGAAGAGAACTTCTAACTGCAGGGCTGCAAATGTAATCAGGGGTGTCAAACCGCCATAGGTGGTGCTGATGATGATGTGGATAGCAATTATTTCTTAAGCTTTATATATCCCAGAATTTTGCAAAGCATTATTTCGCTATTTTTCTGTTTTCCAACCTGTTTTATGTTTACAATTTTACTCATTCAATTCTGAGCCATGTTCAGTACAACCAACTTTCTTTAAGCAGCAATATATGTACGTATATATAATGTCCAACTGAGGAACCATTTGTGGTTAAAACGCTGTCATGTCCTAGAATTAAAGAAAAACTGGGAATAAGATAATAATGTGAGGGGACTTTTTTATTGTCTTTCTTTTTTCGTTACCCAGCATCTGCAAAGAATTTATGGATGTGCATGAGCGTCCTGATGATTGCCTGACTCAACCAAAGCGAATGGCAAGTCAAAACAATGAGTGAAAGTCCTGCAGGCTCTGACGCTGCTTCTCAGTGAGAATAGTAGCACTACCAACGCTCTCACTATTTGACCCTATAAGGAGTCGCCTCACCACTGCTCTTAAGAAACTAAGGAAATCACTACATGGAGCTTTAAAGTCGGTTACTGTTATGAAAGTGTTTTATAAATCACATACAGAGCTAATTTAATGCCTTCTATGAATCACCGGTGTGGCAATTTCACTGTGCAAGCAAGACTGCACTAAACCTTTAGTGCATTAAAATACCTAAAAATGCCTTTTACTCTCTACTCCAAAATATTTGTGGAGTGGGAAGCTTATACTATAGGAGTTTGACAGCGAAGATGGTCTGATCTGTTACACTCAGCTCACAGGAAATGTATCCTTTCACAATCCCACCTTTCAGTCAATGAAATGGCTACGGCTAAATGAAAAAGAGGGACCTTTTCTGTTAAGAAACATTTTTCCCTTAAGCTGAGAAATACTGGAGTCAGCCAGAGGGACTGGGTATTAATATGTAATATATTATTATAATATAACGTGTTAAATTACCCACACAGGGTTTGCTGAAACAGAAAGAGCAAAACCAGCTGAGAGAGCATGTTTTCTAAAAAGTATCCACCACAGTTAATCATGAAACAGCTTCCTAAACATCTCGGTTATAGATTGGTTATTGATTTGTAATTGTCTGTGCTGTCTACCACAATGAAAGGATCTATTTTTTGCTACTGCCTTGCAGTGTCTCTTGTTGTAGTCGAGTCTGTGAGGAAGTTACACATCCATCTCTGTTAATTCTTGCATTGCAGTGATTTTGGCACAAGTTAAGAGCCAAGCATTGTTTTGAATTTATGCTTTCTTTCAGCGATTATTGGGACATTGCAACTATAAGATACGGAGTTTAATGTCATTATCAATGCAGATGACAAAAGTTTTGGATAGTTTTTTTTGTTTGTTTGGGGTTTTTTGTCTATAAGTTCCATCCAATGTCCATGTCAGTATCCATACTTGCAGTGTTTCTTCTTGGTAAGTTGTCACTCCAAAATTGGTATGGTTGAAGTGACATTCCAACATCGTAGATCCAGTGATCTACGATGTTTAATGTTTAACTATGTTTAACTTTATACCAATGTATAAAGTTAAACATAGTTAAACATTTTAAGTCTTGTTGTCTTGTTGACCTGATGCCTTAGCTGCTGACGTGTTCTCATTTATTCATGTCATGTGAAAGTCTTGTAAAAGCACCACAGGGTGTATTTCTTCTTTAAACGCCTTGCACAGTGGTAGTTTTCCAGTAGCTGTTGGAGTTCAGGCTGTGATGGAAATCTAAAATGAAAGTCTCAAACCAAATTTTTGAGATCCAGCCTCCTTTATTGCATGCAGCAGTGGAAGGAGCACATTATTGCAAGCTTCAAAGAATAAATATTTCAGCGGCAACTTATATAATGTACTTGTGTGACTCTTATGTGACCCTGGTCTCACAACTTGTCAACATGATCAAACGTACTTTCTATCTCTCGAAAAATAGGCTTTTTTCCTGTTCTCTTTTCATAACTGATGAGACAGACATTTTCCTACACAAGATAAAACAATATATAATTTTAATATTGTAATTATAGCATAAAAGGTAAAATCATAAACTCAGTGGTTAAATGAATTGCTTCAGTTACGCAGATATTTGAGAAGCATGGTAAATAGTCTAACAATTCTATCTATGCTGTACAAGTCAGTTGGTAAATTTCTACTACAATGGATTTGAATCAGCACCTTCCTAGCCACGAGCCTACCCAATGACGACAACGGCGGTGATGCAGGTGATGACGTAATTTCACACTGTTGAAAGAAATTCAGAAATATGACTGCCTGCTTGTGTAAGATATTAGTCCTGTGTAGACCATCTGCCGCCTTTCTGTTAAAGAGCTGTTCAAAGGACTGAAGTGGGAAGGTTGCCATGGATCCTTCAGTGGCTGAAGATAGTACCTGTTCATCCAGACTTCTCTCCCCCACTTTGTCTCCCTTTATATCTCCCTCTGATTCACAGAAAACACCTCTCCCTGCCTGGCTGGGAGGCCCGTTTCTCTGTTTTCAGTCAGTTCCTTTTCCCTTTTCTGCCCATGACTCATATGACCTTCTCCTCTCCCCCTCTCTCCTCCATGTTCCTCCCCCCACATCCAGTTCCAACTTCCGCTCTGGAGATGACAGTTTACGCCGGAGGAGGCCAGTGGGGTCAGCGCCTGGTAGCTGGCATCTGTGCTGTGTGGCACCCGCTTACACACATCTCGGCATACGGGCAGAGTGTAGTTTTGACTGTGTATTGTCTATTAGGCTGGCCTCCATGCTGCAAAACTAACACACCAGATGCAATCTTCACTTTGAGTGTGTATGAGTGTGTAGCTGTGAAATTAGAGGGGAGCCACTCACGACAGCTTGCAAGTACAGCATATGAAGCAGTTATTGCCTTCAAAGTCAAACTGAAATTAAAAGGAATTCTTGTTTGAGTGCGTTTGCCATAACTACAACTGCACCCATAAAACACAACGAGCTAATGCTAGCTCGACCCTTCCCTTTTATAATCTGGTTGAACACAATTCCGAGTGTGCAGGAGCTGCCAGTGGCCCAGCAGGTGTTGAAATAATGTGAAAGAGAAGTGATGTCTAGTCGGAGTTCAGCGCTAACACTAGCAAGCTAAGCTAACAAGCTTAAATTTTTAGGAGTGGAAGTTAGTTAGCCTACCTTTTTAGCTTCCATTTTTTGAGCGAAATACAAACTTAACAGCACGATGGTCCTCCCAGATGTTGAATGTTGTAAAGGGACAAATGTCCGGTGGTTCATAAATAATGCTATGTGGGGGGAAAAAACATCATGCATCAAAATATGTAGACTATCAGCTGCGCACCATAGAAATTAAAGCATGTCATATAGACACCGACTCTCCGATGTTAGTCAACCACTGCCATGGGAAACACTCACCCAGAGACTTGGATCTTACATAATGTTTCCACATATATGTTCACAGAAGGTTTTAGCTGCCTTTGAAAATGGAAAAATGTTCTCAACAGCTGCATTATAGTTTATATTTTCTTACACAAAAAGTGAAAAGAAATCAAATTTCAGTTCAACCTCCAAAAGTTGTTAAAATTTGCAACTTTTTAAGGCGGTGTCTGCTGCACCATTTGTGAGACTTTCTCTTAAGATCAAACTTTCTCAGAGAGACGATGCATCAGCCCCTGCATGCTTGCCAGCACAGCTGGTGGGGGACGAAATGTCACTGTTCCCTTATTTTTGAATGAAAGCAGATGAGCAGAAACACATGAAACACCCAAAATATCATTTTACAAAACCTCTCTTTCAGCCTGTGAGAGAGGTTGGTGTTGTTTAGAGCAGATGGCAGCTCTCCATTCTTAAACAGATTCTCACTGCTTTGTTTCTCTCACAGAGATGTGTGTTTATCCATCATTTGTTCAGAGGGTTTGTATTATTCTATCTGGTTTCATTAAAGGCAGTTTTTCAAAATAACTCCCCAATGCTGCATGTCTGATGATGGCTCATATGTGAAAAAAAAGGCACAGAGACATCTTATTTCTATGAAAATGTCACTCTGTATTACTTTAATTGCACTTGTGCTTTGCCATAGATCCCCTTACACACTCGAGCTTGTGTGTGGGTGGGCTGGATGTGCATTCCTGGATTGTCTGGGAAAATGTCACAGGAGACAGAAAAAGAAATGGAGAGGAGGAAGCAGTGCTGGCATTGACGTTGATCTTCCTTTTATACCGTAGCATGTTGTGTGACTCACTCATTTGCAACGGGGGGTGTGCAAGCACGGGTGTGCACACGTCTGCGTGACCTGAGGCATGTGATCTTGCACGTTTCTTTGTGCACACATTGTGCATACGTGTGTTTAAACGCTTAAGCTGATTCGTTGCACTGTATGCATCCAATTTTTCTTGTAGAAGCCTCTTTTTAATCATCTCAAGTGTCTCCCTTGACCTTTTACTGTATATGCGCTCCATCGTCTGCAGAACTCGGTTTACCCACATGGCTATCTTTTTTACTTCAAGTCTCAGGTGGGAAATGCAAGCCTTGTGCGTACCCGAAATGAAACAAAAATAAATGGATGTGGCTGACCTTAATACTTGCTGGAAATAAAGAAGACAAGTCAATAACCTCCCTTTATTGATCTGTAACTGGACCCTTCCATATGTCGATCTGGAGGGAGATATTGCATGGTGGTTACAAAGTTAAACTCAAAAGAAAACTGTACAGGTCATTGGCTTCCCAGTAAAATACACCACTTTTGTTTATCAACACGACAGAGTTTGTGTAGGCTCCATCTGATGTGTGTACATGTGCGGAGGAAGGTGCTGTGTGCTTTGTGTAATGAGAAGAAACGAAAGCATAACAAATCTCCTCCTTTCTTTCTTTGTCTGTCATGAAGTACCCTTTTCTTTTTTCTGCACCCACACCCTCCCTCTCTGCATCATCTCCTGCAGGAGACAGAATGGCTTCCCTCATTGTCCCGCAGCACTCTTAGCACTCTTCACTGGTCCGCCCACAGCCGCTGAGAGCAAGGTGTGAGTTAACATCAACAGTCATTACCACTCTGATCCTGTTCTGCCTGGCCAGCATATGTGACAGATGGCGCCTCCATATGAAGACTGTGAGCAACATGTTGGTTGTCAGATTTTGGTGCGACATCGATGAAGGTTAGATGTACTGTTACAAGGCTGCGTTGTTGAGGTCTAAAGGGGAGAAGTATAAGCAAACACTTACTATGAGTGAACACAGTGACGCTCAAGACTTTGAGAAATATTTCCGTACGGAATTCACTTGAAAGTTATTTTAGGAGCTGTCATGTGATGCCACCAAGAAAGTACAAAGGGGGAAAATACTGCAGAGTTCATATGAACCTGCTCCAAACCAACTCTGCCTGCAACATCATCCATAGATTGATTTAGGGTGTGTGTTAAGGTCTGGAGATGGGATATATTAGTTATGACACAACCGCACACTTATATAAAGTATTGGGAATTTACTGAGTAGTGTAAGGAATTACAATTTGAAACTCAGTAAATACATTACAGTTACTAATCCCAGTAATCCTGCTCACTTAATGTGGGGGTCAGTTTGTTCGCTGTCTAATCAGGAGTTGGATGTAGGGTTGATCAGTTTCGTCTTTCTATGTCCAATGAGAGAGTTATGTGGAAAGTGTATGAGTTGGAGGGTGTTCAGTATGAACCTGGCAACTTGTGAGAAAGGAATTCTGGAGTGCAGAGCACTGTTAGCCTCTAACAAAAGAGGAGAATGTGCCTTATAGTAACTCCAACATTTCTGAATTTTTATGTTTTATCAGCCGAGTTTGTAGAGTGACTCCCGGAGAGCTGCATGCGGTCCCCACGGCCAACACTAGGCGAGCTGTTGATGGTTAGTGGCCGTTTGTTAAACCACAGTGCCCCCTTTTGTTTCTACACGTGTTAAATACAGAGGATGTGACGTATGTTAAGGCTTTGCAGTTGTTTAAGGGCTCCTCCGATGGAGCTGGGCTAAGTAATGGACGTAAAGTAACGAGTAACGTAGATAATTATTTTTGTTGTTGACTAATTAGTAAAGTAATTTAATTCTTATTTCAACGCGTAATATGAAATGAGTGATTACATTTCGCATGTAACTTGCTCAACTCGGCTTTTGTTACATAATATGAACCTGCAGACAGTTCCTCTGTCTGAGGTGTCTGAACTGACACTTTTACCAGTATTTAGACATAAGGACATAACAAATGGCTTCCAGCTACCATCTCTCTCTTACATACCTGCCTCCTCCCCACCTGCTCCCTCTGCTCTGTGTGATACCTCAAGTAGCTCTCATAAACATTGCAAGGCAGGATCACTTTTAGGATCACTTTTGCTAAAAAGATGTGTGGGAGGTTACCCATGGCCGGGCAGGGACACATTGAAACCGTCTTTATGGGGTTCCGTTAAGCTTACTGCTGAATCTTATCTCTTTCGGTTGTTTATCGCTGTCACTTTTCATTCAGCCAGCTGGGACACAAATTGCCTCATTGTATGATGTTTTCAAGATGTAACCTTTTGAATTTCAGTGCTTCCCAAAGTGCATAATGTTCTCATCTTTGCTAGGACTGGGATACTGCATAACATATTAGCTAAGACACAAATTAGGGTATAATTTTACTTGGTGACTACTTTTGATCCTTCTCTTAGCCAGTAGCTTCTATTCCTGGAAGAACATTAACGGCACAAAATGGACACTTACCCAGAAAATAGCAGAACAGACTTTTTTTCAGTATTAACACAAGGCTAATGTACCTCTAGACTGACTCGACAGTTAAATTTGTTACGAGCTGTACCTGCCCGCTAAAATAGTCTGTTTTTCTGGGTTAATTCTAAATAAACGATGTTTTAGGACACACAAACAGGTACCTTCTCTCTACCTGTGAAGCTAACTTTGTGTATAGCCTCGTTTAGCAACATCACTGCTGTTATCTGCCGTTTCTCGCTCTCGTCTATACATAAAGCTAGCAGACACATAGCAACATTAGCATTTATTTAAAGTTGTATTTCTGGCTAACTAGCGAATGTAAGTTGACCATTAACTCTCTTTGGTCTCTAATTATAGTTGCTAACTTTGTCTATCTGTGTTTATCAGAGCTTTTTCAATTAAATCAGCCGTAGCTGGAAACAAGATGGATGCGTGGGCCTCCAGGCAAACTCAAGAAGGATTCGAAATGTTCTAGTTACTAGTTTCAGACAGTGCGCAGATCCCATGTTCATAATTTGCCCTAAGTCTGTTGCACGTGTTAGTCAAGATATTACTGCATGAGTGCAAAATGATTATCTGCTAGTGCATAAAATCAAACCTCACGACTCATATTCAAATTGTATGTTTCGCTTCCCCTTACTTAAAGCGGCCAGGACTAATATGAAGGGAGAAAATAACAAAATGTACTGAAATCAGAGGGGTTTCCTCATATTTAATTTGCTCCATAAATATAGGCAGACAGACACACACACACACACACACACACACACACCAACGCACACACATCTAAAGTTGCAGGTGTTGCTGTCCGCAGCTTCTTACTATTATTAATTTCCTCAGTTTGTCTGCTGCCAGAATTGGCTTTTGGAATAGATTTCTCCTAGAGAGAGACAAAGCAAGTGGGAGAGGAAAATTTGGAATCTCTGTGATTTTGTCCGTGTGTGAGTTCCAGAGATTGGGAAGAGTTCCCGCAATTGCAGGCACAGTGATCAATAACTCACGGAACCAGCTGACGGACAAATGGGCTGCATGTTTTTTTTTTCTCATTCAGAGTTTTTTTTTCCTGCGCATCCCTTTCTAGATGTCCTGGATAATTCAGTATAACGTGTGTGCTGTGTGTAAAAGAGCGATATGAGGGAAAGGAAAATAGCTGCGTATATCTGTTCACCTCCCCCCTTCTCAATGTACTGTAGTATGAAAGTGTGACATCAGCCGTGGGGTTGGAGACCGTGTTGTGGTGTTCGGTCATGTATGTGATGCGATGAGGAACATCACTCTGCTTTACACGGGCATGCGCTTCCCTCTATGTTGAATGCCTGCATTTGCAGCTGGAGGTGAGCGCTGACAGATTACACTGCCTCTTCATGTCTGTGCCCATCTATCCGGTTAGAAAGCAGTCACAAGAGTTCTGAGCAAAATAACTGCCAGGAAGCCTTTACACTCCCCTTGACCTCTAAACAGACACGTCCAAAGGAATACTTACTTACTTACTTAGTGTGTTGTTTGTTCCTGGGAAAGCCTCGTCACATCTTTAACTTTGTTCTCGACACCCTTTCTTCTGCCATATCTGTGCCACTAGTTGTAGTATGACGCATCACAATGGACAGACAGTCTGGAAAAGATGATGTTTGATAGCAACAAAAAACAAAGACTTTTCATACATAGGAGATGCAAAGAAAGTCCTTTGTTGATAGAGACGTAAAAGCAACAGAAATGCATTTGCTAAAAAAATTAATGAAACCTCAGATAAAAGCACCCATCGTGGTTGTCTGACGAAGAGAATGTGTATTATTGCAAAGTGCGTTTCTTTTTTGATCTCTGGACAAGATAAAATCGGTAGAAAGAGCTATTTGCTTGAAAGATACCCCTTTTCAAAAGGAAGCAACAGAGTCTCATGGAGATACAGAATGTTTTCTGTGTAGAGAAACACCAATAAGGCCTTAGAATAAAAAATTAATCTATTATTGATATAATATACTGTATGTAATGTGTTACATCCTGAAAATTTAATCCATGAAAACAAAGTTCCTTATAATTGACTCAGAGGCTTCCTTCAAACCAGTGAATTAAGGCACACTGCTCAATTTGTGTACAGTACTTTAATTTTAAATGGATCAAAATAAGTCCACATCGGAATTTTAATTTGGTGTATCATAACAACATTTTTTAAAAAGTCCCTCATTTAATAATTGCCATGGCCATTCATTTTTCCAGCATCACATTTGAGCATGTTGGTTCTAGCATCACCGTAACACTTCACTCACTCCGCTCTCTTCTAACTCCATCAGAAATGACCGACTGTAAGAGAGCAGTTTTTTTCCCAGGAGGTAAAAATAAACCATGTAGTAACAGAAATGAGCCGATGTCTTTGTTCTCTCGGACCAGTGAATCAAAAAAGTCCGGAAACCAAATCCTAACATCGGGCTTAAGTGACACAACTCGGCCAAAACCTTTTTGGACAACGGATCATTACACCCAGGCCCTGGCTTGCCGTTGGTGTGGAATATAGTGGAACAGTTGATTAAAAAAGCCCTCCCAAAGGTGTCAGATGGGGGACCGGTCAGGGCTCTGTGGAGACCAGGACAGTTGTCATACTGATATGAGAAAGAGCCTTTTCCAAACTTGGACCTCACTGATTGAACCACGATGACTTGAGATAATTCTGTATAGTGAGCGATAAACGCTCTGCGCTCTTCAGTATGTCAGGTAGAAGGCCAACAAATCTGCCCTGAAAAGCTGAAGGACCTGCTCTTTCAAAATATATAGTGTTTTAATCAGTTTCCCAAGTGTTATTGATTTAGTCATGCTCCAATGGTCTGTCTTGTCCTTCTCCTCTCACTCTGTTTTCTCCTGCCCACCCTATTCTCATGCTTTCTCTTTTCATATTGAAAAGAAACAGCATTTTTAGTAAGTAACAAGTAGGATAGCAGTAACAGAATAACAGAATTTTAAAGGTGTTATCTTTTAAAGGTGTTAGCTCGGATATTGTTAAGATATTTACCTATTTCGTGGAGTCTCAGTTACACACACACACACCATGGTCGTCGGTGACTCTCTAGTTTCTGCTTTTGAGAAGTGATCTTGGATGAGACAGGTTTCACACCGTTTTTAATTCCACACTTCAAAATAAACACACACTTTGAAAGTAATTTTGCCTTTCCATTTTTTAATTTTTTTTTTTTTGATGGATAAGACAAAAAACATATTGGTCTCTTTTGAACTTAGTTATCTGTCTCAAGTAACATTTAAAAACAAATCACTGTCTTTCCAATCTCTTCTTTCCAGTTTATATACGGAGCCCGGTGTTATTGCGACGCACTAGCACTACCTGGTTCAACCCTGTTGGCAGAGAAGAATGTCAGTATTGGACGATTCTGCAAATCTCCAGATTACATTCTCTGCTAGTGTTTCTTTATATCAATTGATAACATTTTGAAAATTGTGAGTATGGCAGCTATGGCATGGTTTAAGGATTGTTAGGGTTAGGCGACTAAAAAGGAGTGGTTAGAGAAAGATCACGATCAAGCTTGAAAAACGTGAACGTTAACTGCAGGTCTGTGACGGGATGCTAGCTCTATCATCATCCTTGAAAGTCTGGTGCGCTACATTGCTCATCCACCGCTGTGAACTCCAACACCCTTACTTTTCCGCTCTGCTACATACTTGCGTTGACAAGTAACATTTGCACTGGACGTAAATCGTGAGGTGCGGAATCTTCAAGCGCGGATGTAATACCTAGGGTGCTGGACTGGGTGTTGGGTCTCGGCTGCTTTGTTCGTGCTTCACCCTCAGCGGCTCATTCGTCAGCTGCTGGGTTACCAGCTGACCAGTAACATCCAGTCATATTCATGCAGTTGTACAACGTAGCCGTAATAACGCGATGTTTCTATTACTTAGCTTATACATTCATGCCACAGCTCCATTCTCCACCTCACACACCTCCTTATGTGCTGGGTTTTTTGGGATTGTTTATCTAGCTAAGATTTAACGTTTGTGTTTGTTTCTGTTAACAGTGGATTCGCTTACTCGGCAGAGTCTTTGTTGCTGCTTAGAGTCTTTGAGAGTTCCCTCAAAGAGCAGAAGCCTTTCTGTCAAATATAACTGCAAACCGATTTGCTCTAATTGGTCATTCCCTGATGTGTTTCTGACTCAACTGCCAAATGCTGGTAGTTGGTAATTTAACTTAATATGCCACACCTTTATAATGGCATTTACAACTGCAATTAAGTTAAGTCCCTCACCACACAGTGATCGCCTTTTTTGTCTTCCTGCTCCCCCCTTTTTTTTCCCCTTGCAACATCACATTACTAAAACATTGCTGTTTTTTTCATCTCTGTCCTGACCGATGTGCTCTTTTCATGTCATATTCCTTTTTCCATCATTTTTGATCACATTTTTAACTGCATTTACAGTACTGCTGAAGGATGGCATTGAAATAGTGAAGGGCTTTTGTGGTGACTCATCCCAGAACTCCAGGAGCCCCCCCGCACACACACACACACACACAAACACACACAGACACACACCTCAGCTGTCACATCCTCTGCCTGGTTTCAGAAAAGGCTAATTTCCTATCCCCAGTCCTCCTTAGTCATTACGTGACCCCCCCGACTACTCATGTCTCCCCAGCCTCCTACTCCCACTCAAACACTCCCTTGTTCATCTCCTACGTCTGGTGGTCTGTCAACCCTGGAGAAATGCTTTCAAAGGGAGCAGAGTGACTCAGCACGTTTCTCCTGGAGGTCACTGTTAATACATACCAAGACCCAGACCCAGACCCCAGCCATCTGGGGTCTGGGCCGGGAGGATGACACAAAGGCAACGGCATTACATGGAACACGAAGACAGCCTTGCTTTTCCTGCAGTCGGTGAGGGCAGAGAGGGAGGACAGAGTAACACGCTTGTCCCTTCAGACTGTCAGTATATCGTGTAGTATCATTTGAAAACACAGGGAAAAAAGGAAAACAAAACAAAGAAAAAAAAAATCAATCCACCCAACCAGTATGAAACAATAAATGCAAACGGTCTGGTTAAAGCTAAGTTGATGCAGCAACAGACTGATCCAGAGATAAGACCGCAGTCCCACTGGGGAGGGGAGGCCAGGAACTGAAAGGAACACGTACCGTACTAGACAGCCTGGCCCACAAGTACCTGAGAGCAGAGGCACAGCTTCCCAAACAGCCAGAGGGTGAGAGCCGCTAGTAGATTTTTTTTTCTTTGGAGAGAACCAGGCTAGCTGTTCCCCTGTGTTTCCAGTCCTCATGTCAAGCTCAGCTAACTGCCGCCTGGCCGGAAGCTTAATACTTACTGGACAGAAATGTCTTCTCACCTTTACAGTTCAGCGTCAGATTTCAAATGTAACACTTTACACATATGTATCGTACCTTATCAGGCCATGCTATACTTCAAGTATATGCCCCACCGTGATGGTGTTTATGTCCTGTCATTTAATTTGCAATACAGAGAGACGCTGGGCTACGCACATATTTATAGAACTTGACTTAGATCCAGGCGACTTCTATTCCCCCTTGTCTCACTACTGAATTGGAGACATTGCCATGCAATGTAGTGTAGTCACGCACGTTCATTCAAGGACGGCGAGTCAGGCAATTGAAGATGAGGGTGAAACACCATGCTAGCCCAAAACATACCCAAGGGGGTAAAGAGTTGACCTCTTCTGTTTGTACCATTATTACCTCAGGGGCAGTTTGTAACAAGTAATAAAAGTTTTTCACCCACTGTAACTTGCAAGGAGTCACCAGACTTCTCCTTCTCCCTCCATGAAAATTAAGAGGTTAGAAAACTAATCATCACTATTTCTTTCCCTCCCTCTACGAGACACTCAGGATTAAACAGAAACCAAATGTCCCATCAAAGCAACATTTATTTCCTCTCACCCTGAATAAGCACTGATTAGCTAAATTTCATGCTCAACACATTCCATTTCTTTCTGGTGAGACGTTTTGCATAGATTTGATTATTTAATATACACTACATAAGACAATTATAGCTGCATGCACATGTACAGAAATATGACAAGTGGGCTAAGGTTATCACTGTAGTCATGGGCTGTGTCTGAAATCAGCCCCTGGTTCACTCACTCACTACTCCCTATATACTAGACACTCAATATTGAGCAGTAAATCGAGATTTCATACACCTACTAACCATCGTCATCTTGCGACAGCTGTAGAGACAGACAAAGGTACTTTTCACATCTGTTCAATGCAGAGCATTGCAGTGTGGTATTGTCAGCAGTGGGCAGTGAATTTGCCATGGACACTATCCTTTGTTCCGATGGGGTTTTTTTTGAGGGCACCATATAGGGGATACATTAGCACTCTCAAATAAAATGGTGGCAGGTATACGCAGTCCACTATGTAGTCAATACAGCGCGATTTTGGACACAGCCATGGTGAAAAAGGGATTTGAAGGTTTTAACAGAATGAAACCTGAAACAGTTCACCCTCTAAATCCCTTAAATGTGAAAAATTCAATCTTGCTCTTATTGTGTTTGATTTTTTTTTTTTTAATTTGACATTTTCTTTCTTTGTAATTTCAGAAAACTACAGTAAAATACAGAAAACTTTTACTTTTTTCTAGATCATCTGAAACAGAGATTCTCAATGACCAGGCCACAACACGGTACTGGTCCGTGTGGTGTAGGTTAATGGAAAGATTATATCTGAAAAGAACAGACATCATCTATACACTAATCTGAGGTATGTTGTGCTATTTTTATCAAAGTTTATAGGATTATTATACAGCATTTGATCTTGTCATATGTTGACCATAGTCCACATTATCTTTTTTATTCGTGTCATATTTTTGTGGGTACGGATGCAGTGCGGGTAAACCTGCGCTAATACGCAATAATAACAACTAATCGCTACTACTAAAAGAACTTTTTTATTAATTTTTTATAATTTTTTTAAACTTGCGTAACGTTACAAATAATTTTTGATCTTACAAACAGCTGTTGCCGCCTGCTCGCCGAATTCCGGTGCTCTTAATTCAGTTCAGCTGCCTTTCTTATCACTTCTGTCGTGCATCCAAACTGAACAAGGGGGAAAACCTTACTAGCCTTCCTGGGCCGACCTCTGTCAAGCGTTGCGCCGCTGTGTCAGCTACGAGAACAAAATTAGGGAGTGGAGGAAAGCAGGAAATACCCTCTGCTTTACACTGACATCAAATAGAGTGCCGACGTTAACCAAATTTCCAGAGGGAAAAAAGGCATATTAACTCAGGTTCCTCAGCTTATCTGAACAATTCTACATCAACAAAACTGACCACTTGATAAGCCCCACCCCTCCTGTTGCTTCACCTAAATTTTTTTTATAACTTTTAAAAGAATGGGTACTTGAGTGCACGTAGCAGAAGCAGGCTTTCAAGTTCTAGCCAGTGACCATCAATTTGCAGGCTGAAAAAACAACGGTCGCTGGTAGATTTGATCAGCCCTAGCTGGCTAGATAATTAGGTTAACATCAGCTCTATGAGTTTGTTGAAAACCCTGTCTCTGGCTGCCTTTTTAACATACCCCGCTCACTCGTTTTACAAGAAGACTGCTGTAAAGGAAAATAACCAAATATGCACTTGATCACATTACAGAAGACAAGGCTTTTAACAGGAGGACTAACTAATTTGTTTGGCGAACCTAACTAACGTAACACTTTCTTGTTTAACAATTCAGGCTGGGGTTGCTGGAGTGGAAATGGTTAAGTTTTTTGTTTTGTTTTTTTAATGTAACCTTTTACCCCACAGAGTAATGTAGTATTAGATGCTCCTTGGACTTGCAGGCCACGGTACTACCATATATTGTCGATCAAAATTTGCAGCGGACAAACATACTTTTTAATCTGTTCCTTGTATATTTTCTCTTGAATTTTTGGTTTTGAAAGGCTAAAAAAAGACACCACCCTCCAAATTCTTCCTATGCCAATTATCACTCTCACAAAACCCTGCACACTGCTTCAACACGTAGAGAAAGAGTGACAGGTCCACCATGCCTAGCTATGGTTGCTAATACCCCATTCAGACCGACAAAGTGTCGCAGATAAAAGCTGCGTAAGGGAACTGTTTGCATGGGTCAATTAATTCAATAATACAGATAATACACTATAATACAGAGCCCATTCAGACCAACACAGTAAAGTATAATTCAGTGAAATTCTCAGGTTTATCAGTGAAGTGTTGGAAACCACACTGCAGACTGGAGTTTCTGCTGACAGCGAGAAACAGGGTGACAGTTGTGTCACGAATCAGTCCAATGTGGGTCGAACACAGGTTGAACTGATCCGCGTCATTTACAGGTCTGCTGTCTAAGAGCGCTATAAGCTATATTGGATGATTGCTGTTTAGAGAAGGGGTTTAGCAAATGGTCGGTTTTAGATACATGATTATCCTGATCCTCTACTTGCACTCTTGTCTGGATTGTTTTTTGGATCTTATTTTTTTTAACTCTGTTACAATATTTACATTGTATTTTATGGTTATATATTACCTTTTGCAACTGTATGCTGATACATTTTTAAAAACTTTTGCTACAGAGTTTGGACCAGGAGCTACAGGACAAGAATGTGTGAATGCTAAATATCACCTCTCCACCTTTACAATATCAAAATACAGAGACAAACATTTGGGCCCCCCAGTGAACATCTTTCTCAGTCAGCACCGACAGGCCGACTCTCTATTACTTTAGACTAATGACAGCTAAGGCCAATTTAGATGAAAATCCGCTGTTAGAGTGGTTGCCAGGTGCCTCATTATGTTCACAATGGCTCTTATTCACTGCTAAATGCATTCTCTCTCAGTGAGGGGCGATGAGGAAAGAGATGAAGCGATTTTTCTCCATCATCCTGTCATGATATCCAGAGAATCCCGCAGGGGGCTGCCCTGGTTGCTGCGTGCCTGCCTTAACTGCCCTCTCCCCTGGATGCACAGCATTAGTCGTGTCCCTTGAAATGCCCGGGGCCTCATTAGTCATGTGCCAGTCATGTTGTGAGCTCGAGTAAGAGTCCATTTACCAGTATACAGCAACAGATGACATTTAGGAAAAGGACAATCCTTTTTTTGTGTTTGTTTTTCATAATCATCCCATTTCCTTCTTCATCTTCATTTCCTCTTCCTCTATTTATCTGCTTTCATCTTGTTCTTATCAGGGCGTCAATAAGGCTATCAGGAAATCAATGCTCAGGTTAAATAAGATTACTTTTTCTCTAAAGTCCCTGAGTGATGCCTGCTGACATTGGCGTTGTCAGCCAAACAGATCAAGGCCACGAGGGAAGAGAGCTGTGGATGAAACTCCCCCCCTCCCTCAACTCTCTCTCCCTCTTTCTCACTCACGAATACACACCCACACACACACACACACACACACACACACACACACACACACACACACACACACACAAAGTTTTTAATTGGCATGCCTGATCCAGTTTCAAAATTCATGCATGCTCTAAAGCAACACAGATTTTTTATCTTGCAATCCTTAAATTATGTGAGGATTTTATTAGTGTTGTTTGTACATACATTTCTACGGAATAAAAAAAGTCAATATTGTCAGAAAATGCATTCATAATGTTTTTTTTGTATCTAAGGGAAGCTGCACTAACCAAGATTTTCTTTTTTTAAATGTATCTGTCTTGTTAGTATAAATCACAGACACAACAATACAGAGATTTAAGTGATACATCAAAATGCTACAATTTGCAAAGGTTGAGAACACTGGATGCCCCAGCAGCTGGATTTGAGGTGAAAACTGGCATCACGTTTTTTATTGGTCTTCTAACGTTCATAAATTTTCCACTGGAGCAAGCCAAAGCACAGAGTTTCCGAATGTAGCTTTAAATTCAGGATGGAAAGTCCACCTTAAAACAGAACTAACAGACAGTGTGTTATTTTATAGGTATATTTACATTTTACCATGGCCATGGAAAAAACATGTGGGCTGGGCAGGTGTCCACCTACATAATCATAAATCAAGACACCTCAAACGTAGCTCCGATTACTTATCTAAATCAGTGCTCATCGTGGTCCAGCCTATTAGATTGTTCAACTAAAAGACACATAAAGATAGATACTCACTGAGCTAAACAAATAAGAAGTTTTTGTTTTCCTTGGATAGAGGCCATTGTATGAACCGGTTTTCTCTACATAATCCATTAGTCTTAGGGACATGTTCTGATAGCCGGCATTCATTTTGAATTCGCTTCCATGTTGGTAAAATGCTCATGCATTAAGCTCCAAGCCAGTAAATCCCTTATTAAATCGTTCATTCGCAATCTCTCTGAGAGATGAAACTGACACAACGTGCAAAGAGAACAAACCTGGTGGCATATAGGAGTAAAGTTAAGTCAAGTGAAGTTAGTTCACCGCCACACTTGTTAGCAAGGCTGACTGACTGAACATGGTTGATCCATGGATGTATTAAGGAGAACTGGATACTGCATCAAACATGGCGCTCCATTTATTCCTATGAAAGTTGCTCACTTGTTACATTCTGCGAAAAAGCGCCTGCCATGTTTCTGCAGGCTTCCTCATGCTTCTGTGTTTCTGGGCCCATAGTGCATGCGCACTAGAGTCCTTCTCCATTAGATCCGGATGAGCGCACATTTGTCTAAGACTTCCTCTGGTCGACTCAGCTGCCTTCCTGATCACTCCACACACATGAATGAATGGGGTTTATGATGTTCAGAGAATGTATTCACCCTTTTACAGCCGCCCTTTTTCCAGTGATTTTATAAGGGAAAAATGCTTTTTCAGCCAGTGTGCGTCACCTGATGACGGCGGAAGTCGTTTCAACGCAGTTTGGCCACTGCGCCGAAATTACTTCGCAGCCAAGCACCATTCCTGGGGGGTTGGGTGGACTGCCTTCACTGAAACGTTTCAAAGTGTGGATACACTTAACCAGAGTCAACCAAACAACTGTGAAATGCAATATTTTTGGGAGGATACTCATGACAAAGGGGGGAACGACAGGTCCCTTGCTTAAATATCTCCCATCCCTCATGTTAAATAGGAGCTTGTGGCATTGGTGATATCGTGAAAAGGACAAGTGCTCCAGCCTCAGCCTACCGCTGGTGTTACACCATATTCTGTGTACTATCAGATTCTGTGACCTGTTGCTGCGCACAAACACTACACCTTCAGGTAACGGTAAGTGTATTGTGCTGAAGAAAATTAGGCCCCGTATTTATCTGACATTTTCTTCAATAAAGATTCAATAAAACACCTTCAAACCCCATCCCTAATTGTTTTACACAACAAGTTAATATTTATGTCTCCATAATATTAATATGGAGACATAAACATGTCTCCATATTAATCTGGGGACATTTTCTGATTTACAGGAAGACCTGTATTCAAATAAAACTTGTATTGAATTTAATATCTAAAACACAGACTCTTTGAGCCCATAGAGTCAGTCATTAATTAGAAATAAACAGCCAAATGTACAAAGTTTCACCCGTTGACGTTAGCATTTTAAGTCGTCATAGTTAAAAATGTTGTTATGGTGTTAATCTTGTTCATTATTAAAAACACTAAAAAAACTTTGGGATCGTAAACATTTCAACAATAACTGCAACCCAAAATTACCATCATTCCAAAATATGTAAGATAATAATATGTCAATTAATGGCTAAAATATGGCTGCCGTTATTTGTTATTTTTGGTTTGCAATTCTCAGCTTTTCTTTGTGCTTCTCAGTTTTGTTCTTCTCATTTCTGAGCTTGGCCAGAATTTGACAAATGTTCTGGGGGTCTTTTTTTTCATAAAGACCTAGGAGCTAGACGTGAGCATTTCATTTGCTGTGTGCTATTAGAGCCAATGCTAACACAGCGTACCTTGTGGGTTTGGCTAGGTTTAACTCTAAATAAGGTAAAGTCAACATCAAGAACAAACACAGATAATTATTGGAGTCTGTAGCTACTGTATCAAAGGTAATTAACTAGCAGTCATTTCATATGGTGCACTGTTTGAATAATGTTAAAGTTAGGGTCTCTGTTTCCCTGTGAACGGTTTTTCTATTTAGAAATAGATGATACTCAGCATACTGGCAGTGGTTTTTTTTGTTGTTTTTTTTAATTTAATCATATCATATTCAAATATTCTCAGAGAGAAGATATAGCTGCTGCGGTCCAGGGCCCTCCGTCCATTTTAAAGCAAACACTGGATCAGTGGCTACTATCTGTAAGATTCAGGCACATTGCTGCTGTAAATCAGAGGCACAATCATGTGGCTCATCATCAGGGTTAAAACTATTCTACACTGTATATGGTGAAGAGGAACGTAATGTGAAAAGCTATTCCAAAAACATTCATTTCCTTTTTTAAACTAACATATGCAGTTGTATTGGATTATAATGTGACCCCTTGTCTCACATTCAGCAACTGCTACTTGTCTTGTTCTAGAGAAAACACATGCATGTTTTATGTTTCTTTCTTATATGTTCGTGTTGCTTCCTGTGTTTTGTCTCATCTACATGAAATAACATTTAGGGGTTATCAATACTGTCCTATTTATGACAGGATGACCCTTATATTCTACCATCAATTATTATCTTTTATGCATTTGTCTGCATATGTCTGTTATCTTACTTTATACTTTACGTATAAACGTTTTCTTGCCATTATTTTTTATTAGTCCTCTTATGATCTTATATTCATTTTGTCTCTCTTTTTCCCCCAGACATATTATTAAATCTGGTTTTATGGTATGGTGCCATGGCATTAAACCATTTATGAATCTTTCTTATTATTATTGTATAGTCGTTCTTATGATTAACGTATTATTGCTGTTGTTATTAGCATTATTATTATCTTTATTGTTGTTAATAGCAGTGGTGGTACAAGCGCCCTCTTCCCTCTTCTCAATTCCCATGACCAGGCCCACACATTCGTGCACTTAGTACACTATCACATATGCAAACACATTCTTTCTAATGACATGTATTTCAAGTATTTCTCCCACATATCTCTAAATCTGTACTAATTTAATGACTCTATTTTGTATCACCGTGTGTTTGTTCTGTCCTGTTATTTGTACATTCTGTCTGTACATGTTGTTGTGTTGATCAGTAGCAAGTTGCTAAATTTGTCTGGCTGCCGTATGGTGCTGGGCAGATAGTACACCTGTTTGTTTGTTTTGATGTTTGTTTTTTGTAGTCATTTTTCAATGAATACAGCTGCAGCTTGCGACTGGAAATGAATTCACTTTATCATTTGATCCATTGTTAATATAAAAGTATTGATTGGTGCTTTTTTTTAACACACAGAAAATAAACGTATTTCCCAAATTGTTGAAATATTTTTTTAGGTGACTGAGGTTTTGTTTTTTTTTTCACTTTTGCCTTTAAACTTTTCGACCTGTCAATTGTAAAAATAAATTCAAAATGCATGACTTTGTTTTGTAAAGACCATTATATGGCACTAAATCTCAGCACTCAAACCCAGGCTAATATGGTAAGAAAAGAATTACATGCGCATGGAAAATGTTATATAGATCATCCATCATATGTTTGTCCAAGGCCGACAGTTTAATATTGCTGTGTTGTGTGTTCTCAGCCCGGTTTATTAAATATGATGCCAAAGTGCATGTCTCTCCCTGTTTCCCCTGTAATAATGACTCAATTTCTCCATGCTGCCCGCTCGTATCAGAGGTAAAGGTCGGCCTGTGTTGAAGAAAGTGGTGATCATGATGAGGCTCTCTTGCAGGTCCACTGTGACCCGCTGTCTGCTTCATAATAATAGCATCATCTGCCTGTTTTGTTGCGCAGAGGCAAAGGGAGAGTCCACCTCTTAGACAGCTTTTATGATACAAACTATTTTTGTCGATAGCATGAGTTTTGTAGGCCATGACAATCGCGTCTGATATTGTCTTCTGTATGTCTGCATTCTTTCATCCGATACAATTATGTTACAGCTCAGTTTTCGTGTCTTTTGCTCTTTCAGACTGGCAACATCTCCTCATGTCTTCATAGAAACTAAGGAAGTGTAATCAAAGGAAAAGGAAAGGAAACCCACACTCTTCAGTCAAGGAAGAAGATGCAGCGGGCTGAAATCGACCCGTTCCCTCATTGCCAGTTCCTTTTTTCAAGTCCACTTTCACCCAGAAAAGAACAAAGACTCTGAAGCACCACTTTGGAATCAGAAACTGAAAAAAAACAGAAAAAAAATGAACAGGTGCTTCTCTTTGAACAGGCACATCGAGGAACACATGAAAAAAGATGAACGCGACATACCTCTTTCGTGAAAAATGAAAGACCCGATGGCAAAACCATTCATCCATTTAAAAAATGGCAGAGACTAGGCCAGTGTCCTACTCTTAAATGTAAAAATTTCAACCTGAAATGTTATCTTGAAACACTACGTTTCAAAGTCTTAGGGAGCCTGGATACTGAGTTCTGGATCTGTTTTCTTTTAATTTCTCTGATAGGAATTGACATTTAAAGAAGCCCAGTTTGTTTGTACAATAAGTATTGGCTTAGAGAGTGGTGGACTGGTAAACGTCCATTATCCTCTCAAAATATTAAGCTGTCAGCTTCATAGAGTTGATAACTTCCAAAAATCAAAAATTGTTTAGCCTTAACTTACTGTGACAATTGTGCTGATGCTATGTGAGTGTTTTAACAGTAAACAAAAAAAACTCTACCAACACATGTAAATGTTGTATCACGACAGCAGCAAAAAAAAAGAAATAACCTGGAGATGATAAAAGTATTTCAATGAAAATACAATGCAATTATTACCATTAACGGGTATTAAAAGTTGTGTAATGTAACCAAACCGCAACAGCAGGCATCAGAAATTATGAATAATATCCACAGGCTATCAGGCACTGAGGCACATAGATTTTATTGACGTGGCAGCCGGCAGAAAAAGGGGCCGGGCTTGTTTCGTGACAAACCATATGCTTTTATAATCTACTGTCAAGTTGCAAGCTTTTATTTTACTAATATAGAAAACCATATATTGACTGGAGTATACCATATGGATATTTTCCGACTAAAGAAACCTACTGGTAGTAGACGCATCTATTGGCACTGTTACTGACTGGCATCTGGTTCATAGAGGCTTAAAACAATAGTGTCAATCACATACCTTTTGAATCATCATATACAAAAAAATAATAATAATAAATCAGAATTTTATAGGAATAGTTCAGCATTTTGGAAAGTACACTCACTACTTACTGTTATACTATACTATGCACTCCATACTTGTTTTTTGTGCCATTTTAGACTGTCCTCACACACTGATGAGTATTATATCAACAATAGCAAATATGTTTTTCTTAATTTGAAATATTTGAAATATTTGAAATTTGAAATGAAATATTTTGCATTAAATATTTTGTTCTTTCTAACCTTAAGAAATATCATGAAATAGTTTGCAGTGAGTTAAGTCGACTCACATGAAATACTTGGATTTTTTTTTTCCTTCGTGTGATAAGACAAGCAGGTCATTTACTGACAAGTTGAAGCCATGCATTTGTCCTAACCTATAAATATATGGTATTTGAAGTGACTCCATTAGTTTTATGAATACAAATATTACACACATAACTGCTAAAGTTTTATTTTTATTTTGAGCAATGTTTTGTTATTTTTCTGTCGTTTTCATTCTCTCGCGATCAAGCCCTTGCGGTGACAATGGCAAGGATAAACTCCATATTAACAAGTAGACGCCTTGAGCGGAACTGGACTCTGCGTAGGGAGCCGTCTGCCCGGACCAGTTGGGTTGAGAGAGAAAGAGAGTGGGTGACAGAGAAGGAGACGGAGAGAGAGAGAGGGAGGCGGAGAGAGAGAGCGAGCAGGAGGAAAGAGAACATAGCACCATGCCTCATGGAGATGTATAATGATAATAACAATAGTAGCCTAGTTGAGATGGGGTCTGTGAGAAAGGTGGCAGTAGCTGCCTGCACCAATCGGTAAAGTTTAGCAATTAGTCCTTGTACGATGGCAATAACATGGGAATTAGCTGCTTGCACCATTCTGTAAAGTATAGCTTTTAGTGCACATGCCATGCTATAAAGAGTAGAAGCTGTGTTTCGTGCCACACCATACAGGGAATGTGCCATGGTAAAAACTGCAGGCTTTCCTGCTCGCTCAGACTGGTTTGGTGTGGGGACATCTTGGTGACCCTGCTGTGCTCGATGCGTGCCATATAATGGTGAGGTACCAGGAATGTGTCTGCCCAGAAAACCTTGTTGGATACCGTTCACCATAGTGGTAGGGATAGGCTGAAGCATCCAGCTGCCGGGAAGCCTCCGGTGTCTGCTGAAGACAGACGTTAGAGTATGCAGTTGCTGCCTTTGTTGAATTTGTTGACTGAGACTGATGGAGCCTGCTGGACTGCTGTCAGCGGATGAATCTAGCGAACTTTGTTCAGGAAGTCGGCCGAGGCTTCGGTGCAGAGAGTTACTCCAGTTTGGTGGCATCACAGGTGTTGAATAGCTGACCTGGGTTCCCCTGGGATGATGTAGTCCTAGACCAAAAGGCACTGATCTGAGGACTTTTGCAGTAGTTTTTGAGAGCCAACCTCTTAGGATGGACATTTTTCAGAAAGCTGGTCTTTTCCAAGTGATTTCTTGCGTTCTCTTATGAGTAATGTCCTCTTCTCTTACAGGATGTTGAGATTAGTAAGACAGGACAGATATGCCTTTAATGTAATGTATCTCACTGATGACATCACACTTTATATGATGACATCATTCATGGGTTTCATCTGTGATCAAAGCAACATTCTGGAATGTGACTGATGACATCGCAGTTTATGTGACATCATCATTAATGGAGGTCCTGAGCGGGGTTAGGGTCAGCCTCTCAACAACTGCTCATCCAAAAAAGGACAGACAAAAAGACGGACAGAGATTTCTCCATTTATTAGTAGGATTTCTGTGTAGCTTTAGACACACGGAGAGCAGATTCTTTTTACCTCTGGACAGAGCCAAACCAGCTGTGATCCCGTTTCCAGCCTTTAGGCAAGGCCAATCTAACGGGCTCCTGTCCGCAGCTTCCTATTTAACGGACTGCTGTGAGAGTGGTATCAAACTTCTGATCTAACTCTTGGCAAGAAAAGGCCCATTTCCCACAATTTGAAATTACTTCTCTAACTCCCAGGCTGAAATTGCCCCGGGCACCGAACTTTCACCGACTCAAAGAAATTGTAATTGGTAAATATGCACAAGTAGTAAATGTCAATCCGATGAGTCAGTGTGTACTGTATGTGCGTCACAGAACTCTCAACATAGCCCTAATCTCTGATAACCACACAAAATCCCTGAGATCATTAGCCAGCCCCCAAAGCAGACCAGTGTGTGTCCAGAATTTAACTTGTGCTGATGAGTATGTTTAAACACGCTCCTGTCTTTGTCTAATCCACCTCTCAGGACTTCATTTGCTGTATCTTTGAAGTGTAACATAAACTGGTTTTGCTAGCAGAGGATCTCTTTTGACTCTTTCATCTCTGAATCTCGCTGCCATTTCAATAGGAATGCTATTTTTAGCTGTTTGGTTTGGTTAACCATTAAAAATCAATGGGTTTACAGGGCAAATTTGAGGCCAGCAGAAACAGAAATATTCTGTTTCCTGTTGTGATTTAAAAAACAGTTCCAGTTTAGATTTGTGCTTGTGTGTTTTTTTTTACAGCCATTCTCTCATACACATGAAAACCCCACTTGTCTGGGCACACCATTAAATATGAATCCTATTTTTTTGTCATCTATTTCAGTTTTAACAGCCAGGAGGCATTGCTTAATTATGCTGAAATGATAGAACAGAGTCCAGTGAAACAGCACACTTGAACCTTTCCCCACCTTAGAGTGAGATTTTCTCAAACAGCATTTGTTTCCATAAATAAACACTAACAGTTTTAATGGGAGTGGGTAGGAACAGTTGGATGAAAGTGCCGAAGAGCAAAGGGAGCCAAAGTAATGGGATTAAATGTAATTAAGAAACCAGTTGGATCAGACAGGCAGAATCAATCAAACCACCTGAAATGCAAGGAAGAGGATGGTGTAGGTCAGCGCTTTTGTATTTTATCATATCACATACATGGTATAGTACATACATAGTATTTTCACATTGATTAAATTGAATAAATAACTGCAGTTTTTTGTAGCCAGAGACAAATAAATCTTTTCAACAACTACAAAATAAAACATGAGCATTATACAGGGTGATTTTTACCAAATCCTTACTATCATAACAAGCTTTGGATAGAAAGTGTCATAAAATAACAATAGTTTCATTCAGTCAATGCACAGCACCTCCAACATGCTACAACAGTGCTTATCTATGTGAAATCCAGCATGAAAAGAAAAGTTTCCAGGAAATAAAAGGGTGATTTGGATTACTTGTAAAAAATTATGATTTACTGTATTGACATTTTCCTGTTATCAAATATCTGCTACTCTAAGAAAAAATTACAGTGGCATAGACTGATACAGGGAACATATAGAAACCATGGCAGATGGTCCACAGAAGGCTTGGAAAGGTTGTGAGCTGACGCTGTTGAATTTAAAAGTGTCATCTTCACTTGGCTGTTACATCTGTGATTCAGTGTGATATTATACAGCTTCATATTTGAGTACATACAAGAGAGCAAGCCAAGAACAGTGATAATGCTGACACCCACTGGACACTTTGGAGCGCCTCATTCATAAATTCAGTGCTTGTGTACACAGAAAATGTTTCACAGGGTGAAAAAAAAACACCACAAATTACAGATGCTTGACATCGTGTGAAATTAACCAAGTACAACATGACACTTAAACCTGCCAGAGTTTGGAGTCAATATTTCCACTCGGAGCTCTGGATGGGACAAGGTACACAAGCATGGATCACTGAACTGGACAGACATGTCAACAAAACAGAGAATATGGTCAGATTACACAGTAAACAAGCACCGTTATCTACTAAGTGCAGAAGTGTTGAATTAGGGTGGGTGAATCTTTAATACATGCAATTCAAATCATTACCCACTCTAATGCAAACACCTCTATTATTGTAAAGACCTTTAGAGAGTGTGAGTGAGTATGAATGTGGGTTATGAGGCTACATTTAAGGTGTACTATTGTCTTGACTTTTGATATTAGAAACACACATTACAGTTAAAAACCACATGTCAGTCAGGAGAGACTAGAGCAGGTTTACAAGAGCTTTATCTGTCACCAGTTCAGACTGTTTCTTGTATGCTGTATCGTGAATTTCCTTCTTAAAGCCATAAAGGTAGGGAAATTCAAGGTGTTGATCAAAACTTTGGCATAAAGTCATGTTTGTGAGGGAAAAAAACTAGAATCGTAACATCCAGGCTGTACTGAATGAAAGGGAGATAGGACAGATTTGAAAACTTAAGTACAGTAAACCTAGTGTTCTACTTTCACTGGAGATCGATTTGTATTCGACTCTTTGAAAAGACAATTCCATATTAAAACTTACAGTAATGCTGTTTGACCACGAGAAAGACATTTTATAGAGAAGAAGATCATGTCATCGCTTTTGAGAGCATCGGTGAACTGTTAGGATGTCTCTTCTGTGTGCCCATACTATATACGTAACTACTGTAACAGGGATGGCTATAAAAGAGCTTCTTGTGTTCCTTTAAACACAATTCTCTCTCGCTTGAGTACGAAGTTAAGTGCGGCACTTCTGCTTGAGCAGGACAACCTACTACTTTACACGTCCGGTTAACGGATACAAAATCTTCAAGGACTTAGCCCGTGAAACCATAATTAAATTGAATTATCGGTCATTACGCAGAAATCATCTGTCATAAATTGGACACTACAGGTTACATCTCTGGAGTCATCTGCCCAACTCTGAAAGTGCATTAAGTGACCACAAATGGTTTGCTTCAACTTTTACTCGAGCATGTCAATGTGATCCATGTGATCCACATTGGGCTCATTCACCTGCCTCTCCGGCCTCTCTTTCTTCGTTTTGTTTTTTCTATCAAACTCTGCAGTAATCTCAGCCAGCGTCTTGCCTTTGGTCTCTGGTAAGGTGAACCCCAAAAACACAGCAGACACCAAACACACGGCCAAGAAAGGCAGGAAGCAGAAGTTCCCCAGGCTGCTGACTATGAAGGGGAACAACATTCCCACCAAGAACAGGCTGATCCACATAAGCGAGCCAGCGACCATGTATGCTGCCGGGCGAGCCGCCTGGTCAAAGATCTCAGCGGGCAGGATCCCCGTCACCCCTGCAGGGCCCAAGCCAAAACTAACGATGTAGGCAAAAACACATGCCATGCTGAGGTAGGGAAGCCCCGCCACCCTGTGGCTCTGGAGGGTAAGAGCTACCGTAAAGACTACAGTCCAGCCAGACATAAGACTGTACCCTCCAACAAGAAGGTACCTGCGGCCCACACGTTCAATCAGGAGATTACTCAGTATAGAAGCAGTAAGCTCAGATGCCCCTGTGCCGATGGTGGCATACTGGATTTTCTCCAGAGGGATCCCTGCTTCAAGAAAGATGTAGGAAGCATAGAAGTAGAAGGAGTCATTGCCGCAGAGCATCATGGCACTACTGGCAGCCATGACTGTTCTGAGCTGGGATCGCAGGTCATGATCCTTAAACAGGGACCAGGGTGTCTTGGGAGAAGCTGCACATCCAGAATTTAAGGCGGTCAATTGCTGCTGCTGCTGTTGCTCCTGAAGCATCTCCTCCATCTCCAAGACAGGAGCCTCCCCGCCACGGAGTCTCCCAAGTGCCCGGACACATGCTTCCATGTCTCCCCGGTCAATGAGAAGGTATCTGGGGCTTTCAGGAAACCAGGGTAGGGCAAGCAGCTGCATTAACCCAGGCAAAGTGTTACTAGCTAGTAAGTAGGGCCAAAGAGACTCTGTGCCCAGCAGCTCAGTGAGCCCCACGACCTGACCCAAGAAAATCCCAAATGCGGTGAAGACAGCTGAGGAAAAAGCCACAGCACCTCGGAGGTGTTTGGGGGCGCTCTCCCCAAAATACATAGGCTGGATGTTCATACTTACACCTGAGTTCATCCCCACCAGAAATCGAGCAAGGATGATCATCTCAAACGATTTCGCCACCCTGCACGTTAGCACCAGCACGGCGCCAACAAACAGGAAGGAATTGTTGAGAAGCAGCGAGTTCTTCCTCCCAAAGTGGACTGCCATAGGCCCTGCTAGCAACGCACCTAGCAAACCTCCCATTGGGAAGGCTGATACAATCAGAGTCCACACTATGGTCACCTGAGGGATGTCCAAGCTTGTGCCCCTGCGCTCCATGTAGGTACCATTAATGAATCCCTGGATGTAGCTGGAAGGAGCGTTGATGATTGAGATGTTGTATCCATACTGGAAGGTGCCTCCAATGGCTGCAGAGCACACAGTCAAGGCCAGGATCCTGTCACTGCGTGATGGTTTGCTGATTTCTTCTGGCTCAGTATCGCCTGTGGAGTTCATCTGAAGCCCAGCTGTCCCAGAGGAAAGGCAAACGTGTATGCCCTTCCCTCTGTGTCCTACAGCACTCTATCTCTTACAAGAACTACAGTTAGCTTGTGGTAGCTTTAGCTTAATAGAAAGCTTTCTGGAATACAGTCAGTGTCTTTTGACTTCTGCAACCAAGCTAATGTTCTCCTTTGAAATGCAGGGAAACTGACCTCCTACTGTTAAAACCGGTTTCATTTGATTTATATTTTTTTATTTCCTCAGTATAACCTGTCAGGCAACGCTCCGACAATAAAATACGTCAGTTTTGCTTCAGTGAACCAGCCACAACTGCATCACACGGTCGTCCTAAGCCAACGGAAAAGTTCGAACGGTAACACTGTAGAAGTATTTTGCGTTGAACTATTACCATCAAATTTCTGAGCAGGGATAAGAAGGAATAGATAACTTGCGAAAATAGGAGAAAATACCCTGACAGCCTATTTTGAGGGAATCAAATTTTAGCCAGTGTTGCGTGTCACTGCCTGTGTGCGTACAGTGTTGTGATTGGTTTACAGCAAGCTAAAGCAGTACGTTATCTCTCTGCGACTATAAACTGTTGCAAGTAGGCGAAAAAGATGTAAGTAAAGGTTACCATTTCACTTAGTGTTTCTTTTTTATATTTATGTATGTGCAATAAGTAGCAACGCAGTACTGTCAGAGTCGAAGAACTACAATATTTTGGCTTTCAACACGCGCACCTGAATACCACCACAACATCCTAAACCAATATTAGCTCCCTAGCTAATGCTAACACGAACAGGTGTTTGGCTAGCTGAGCACCGTCTAAAGGGATCTATTTCGTTCTGAGTGGGCCGATAACAGTCAATAATCTGTGTACAGATCATGCAGTTTTAGCGAAACCACTCGAAGACAATATACAGCTGTATAGTCGAAATAACGACACTAGTGCATTTTCATTGCAAAGTGATGCATTGTCGTTGCATGTCTAATTTTTTTTATATTTGCGACAAAAACTGAGCGGTCAATCTTTGCTGCAAATTAGATGTATATTTTCCTGTATATTGTAATGTATTGGGAAGCTTTTATACGTGAAGAGACAAAATGATTACAAAGTTTTGTGGCTATTTTCAGTTTCAGTGAACACTGACATGAATTGACAGTACCTACGTGTCTTCAAAGTCTGACTTTAATTTTTTTTTTTAATCAAACCCATGTTGTATGATTAAGCACAATTAATTGTGCAGCCATAATGGTTTTTTTTACTAAATGTGGCATCTTATGTACTGCTCAGTGTTTCAAAAGGTTTCAAAACTGTGGATACCTATGCGTTTAAATCTTAGACAGCAACTTGTAAGTTTACCCACTAACCAACAGTCAGCTTGGAATTTTGAACTTACTGTTTGCAAACACCAGATACACTAGATATTTATACATCGATTTTTTTTTTTTTTTTTTTTTGCTTCTTGTGAAAATGTCCGATCCCATATCTGCTAAGTGACATCCAGTACCTTAAAGCTTGACTCTGGTTTGCTTTCTTCTCCTCCAACAGGGCGCCTTCCCCAACAAAGAGGAAGGAGGATGACAAGAGTAAACAGCGAGGTAAGGAGAAGTCCGGAGCCACGAAAGAAGGGACTGACAAAGACCGGGGCCGAGAGAAGAACCGTACACGGCGCAGTGCTTCCAGTGGGAGCAGCAGGTCAGAGGCTAATTTTACAAAATAAAACTGGATGCAGCTGCCAGGTTCCGTTTTTGCTTCATTCCTTCATTTTTCATTAGGAGAGAAGGAAATGTTAGATGAAAGCAGGTCTGTGTTGACTTTGGCACAGGATCGCAGTAGTGTTTAACCTTAGTATTTCCTATGGATAGTGGGAGATTCACACTTAAGGTCACACTACATGCTGGTTCAGCCACTTCCTCCCATCCCAAAACCTGCTGTTGTTTAGGTCCAGCTCCAGCTCCAGCAGCAGCTCGGGCTCCAGCTCCGGCTCCTCCAGCGGCTCCAGCTCCTCGGCCTCCAGCCACTCGGGCTCATCCAGCTCCCGCTCTTCTTCCTCCTCGTCCTCATCCTCCTCACCGAGCCCCAGCCGCCAGCGCCACAACAACAGACGACGCTCCCGCTCAAAGTATGGAACGGGTCATTACGAAATAGTTTTATGAATTAAGAAAGTAGTTAAACCTTATTTCTTTTATGTATAAATGAAGAATATCTAAATTCCTCACACTACAGTCAGGCATTATTGGTGATGTTTCTGAAAAATTAATTAAAGTAACAAAGTACATTTACTCAAGTAGGTGCCATATGTAAATTTTTGCTACTGCTAAACAGCCAACGTTAGCATTAACAGCTGTTTACGTACCAGTCTAGAAAAACCCTGTAAGTTCAGCATCAAACTTTACTCCTTTACTTGCCATGAGCTGTCTCCATGGTGGAAAGCAATGCCAGTGTTTACTCTTGTTTTGCTTAACGTCTTGTCTTGTAAACGCAACAAGGGCTGAAGCTCTTGGCAAGCGGCCATTATCACCACCAGCACCACCACCCGCTCCCAGCAAGAAGCCATGTTTGGTGGCAGAGAAAACTTACATTATAGCACCTTTTTAAGTACATTCTTTGGGTACTTTTACTTTACTTGAGTATTTCCATTTTATGCTGCTTGATACTTCCACTCTACTACATTTCAGAGGGAAATATTACACCTTTTACATCACTACATTTATTTAAAAGCTTTAGCTACTAGTTACTCGTGGGATGCCAATTATTAATACAAAATATAATCAACAAATAAACTATGATTAATATTCCCTAAACTATCCAGTGTTATATATATATATATATATATATAGTAGTTAAAATTAGCCCTACTTTTACCAGATGCTACATTAAAATGTTACATTCATGAATGTGTCAGTGATTATATTCTGTCAGTATAATACGTATTATTCTGAACTGGGCCATATTCATTCTGCATAATGAATACTTTTACTTTTGGTACTTTAAGTATAATTTGATGCTAATATTTTGAACTTTTACTCAAGTAAAACTTGAATGAATGCATTTATTTTACTTGTAACAGAGTATTGCTACACCGTGGTATTGCATCTCTTACTTGAGTAAAGGATCTGAGTACTTCTTCCACCACTGATAATAACTGATATGTGAACGTCACTGTAGGTCAAAATCAGCAAAGAAGGATGAGAGGGACCGACGACGTAGGAGCCCCACACCCAAACCCACCAAGGTCTACCTGGGCCGTCTGACGAGAAACGTCATCAAGGTGAATTCTTAAGCACACTACGGACCTCAGAGAAACACCCCTATGAGTTCGGCAGCTCATAGTGATGCTGCTGATGTGTTGTGCTTTGTAGTAGTTCACACTGCTTGACTGACTGAATTTAGTCTGGCGACCAGATACATTTTTTTTAGAATATTTGCATGATCGATACAGGCAGTGTGCATCAGGCCAAAAGGCAACACATGTAAAGCCACAAATCAATTTCATATTTCTCCTTTTTTACATTATGTTGGGATCAATGAAAATTGGGAAGATCAGAACAAATAAAGTGTGTGTAACATAATTAGATGTAATATACAAACTTCTCAGGCACTGCATTGAACTCTTTGCATTTTTGTTAGAAGATTAATAGTGACGAAGGTGCAGGAGTGTAGTTGTTAATTCACTGCGTGGAAGGTGCCTTGCAGGAAAGGATGTTAGTGGCACAGTGTAAGTGGAAAAAAAGGCAGAGAGACTTCATGCTTATTGTGTGATGATTGCAGGCTCCATTTTCCTGTGTGTACGCGAACGCAATTTTTTAGGTGGGAATATTTTGAAGCTCCTCCTGTCTGGACAGGAGGAGTATATTCCCGAAATGCTGGGAATTGATATTTATGCTACATATTTTTTAAAAATAAAAAACATTGGATAACGATCTCTGCTGACTACTTGAAAATATGAATGTATATAGATGTAGATGATGGGGCAAATGTCAGTGTGTTCTCTTTCGTGCCTTTGAAGGAACACATCCAGGAGATTTTCTCCACCTATGGCAAGATTAAGATGATTGACATGCCCATGAACCGCGTCCACCCTCACCTGTCCAAAGGTTACGCCTACGTGGAGTTTGAGACACCCGAAGAGGCGGAGAAGGCCCTGAAACACATGGACGGAGGTAAGAGGATGGGGAAGAACATGAACGTGGAAGACCGCTGAACATATTGTATAAGAGCCATCTTCTAAGCCACGTGTAATACAGTGTAGCTGACGCTGGAGGGGCATTTATACTAATGTCTAGAAATTAATGTCTAGATTTTCCTGGATGTACAAAAAAAAAAAAAAATTTCTTTCAGGTCAGATTGACGGTCAGGAGATCACAGTCACAGCCGTGCTGACTCCCACAGTGCGCCCTCCCCCTCGCAGGCTGTCCCCTCCCCGCAGGATGCCTCCTCCACCCTCGATGTGGCGACGCACTCCACCTCGGATGAGGAGAAGGTAAGCAGCATGTGATGAGTGCTGCTGCTGGATGGGGTGCAGATTTTACCACGGCTGATACAATCTCTATATAAATTTAAGTTTGTTGCGATGGCATTCAAACTCTACAATACTGTGTATTTAAAATGAGTAAGATGTTCCTTTTTACTCTTGTTATTTCTGATTTTGTGCTTGACACTGGCCCTTTGTTCTTACTCTTGCGTTCTGTCTCTTCTAGGTCTCGGTCTCCACGGCGACGCTCTCCAGTACGGCGCAGATCTCGATCCCCTGGCCGCCGACGTCACCGGTCACGCTCCAGTTCTAACTCCTCCCGCTAGTGATTGCGGGAAAACCACGCCCCCCACCCCCCCAGATCTGCTCCTCCACTGTGTCCTTTTGATCAGTGTGACCAAGCAAACATGGAAAAAAAATACAAGGTTTTATGGTTAAGGGTGATGAGAGCATGGACATCCAAATCATTACTGTTTCACTCGGTAGATTGTTTGAACCAGTGTTTGATGCTAACGTGAGAGCGTGCGCTGTATTACATTGCCTGTATTAAACAGGCAAGCTCTGTCTGAAAGACAGAAAGAAAAATCTTTTTAGCAGCTCTAAAGCTAAATGGTAATATTAATCTTAAATAATACGTTATTGGTGGTGGTGGAGAAATGGATTTATAATTCTATAAATAACTTGCTGTACGTAACTGCTAGATCTGCTCTACATGTTTCAGCTAGAACGGCCTTCCATGGGTCATGTGGGTGGAGAAAGTGGTTGTTCAGCGGAGACATCACTGTGTAGCGGCTGGATATGAGGTACTGGTAGCAATTTTTGGGAGTTTAAAATATCTGATAAAGATACATCTGCCGATAGTATTAATAATCAAACAATCTTGATACAGATCCCTAAGATTTTTTTTTTTTTTTTTTTTTTAAATTGTTATCAAGGTACATGCTAAAGAGGACATTTTACAATGTAAAAATAAAGGTGTCAGTGCTCCCTGATGGACACACTACGACAGACTGTTTGCAAATGACCTAAAATCTAGCTTTCAATTTCTGCACATCAATTTCTTGTTACCTATGGGCTGACACACACACACACCGATACCGGTATATCCGCGATGAGCTAACATTAGCAGATCTATTAGTCTAGCTCTTCTGGTACGTGTACCACAAGTATGCACAGGTGAAGGCTAAAGATATATTTTTACTGTAAGTGCTAAAATGGCCTGCTTTAGTAGAAATTGCTTACACCAGTTGAGTTAGTCCTACCACTATATCAGTGATGTGCTGGAAAGACACCAGTACGGAGTTGACATTTCATTTAAAAAAATGTATTGCTCCAAAAGCCATGTAATAAACCCTGAAGACAGTAGCCAAGTTTCCATACAAATTAGCGCAAATTTTAAATACATTTCCTGAAACTCTGAAAAAGAAATTCCAAAATTAATGCACGTTTCCAAACACTACTGCAATGTGAATATTAGGAGTTGGGCAAACTGAGATAAACGTAATTGACGCAAATTTGTTTTTATTGATACCTCTTTTTTTCTTTGTTTTTTTTATATATGTAAATTGAAAATGCAAATAAGGGATGGAAAATGGATGGATTGAGAAACGTGTTTTATTATCACCTACCATCATCTGTTGAAGTCGTGTTAGCACGGAGCAAATCATCTGCTGGGAATACATGATTGGTTCTCGTGTCTGTGCTCTCATCACTGAACCAGTAAACTGACTGATGACTTAAAGACAGACTTGAAATAAATCCTACAGTGGAATATGTCAGTCAGCGTTCTCTGAAATCCATCTGGCAGATCCAAGATGTCCAATATTAGTGACGTCAAGTGCCATTTTAAAAAATTTCAGATTTTGAATTGTGCTACTGGTCATACTTAAAGTATAGATCAATACCGAGTTTTAAAACAAGCCCCACTGTACCCCTCCTCCTCAGCTAAGGGCCACACAGTTAATCTGCGTATATGTAAATGACAGATAACAAAATAACAGAAGAACCATAGAGTTCAGTTGCCTGCAGTGACAGGCAGTCTGCTGACTCCCATACTGTTCATTTTTCGGTTGGGATTGGACTGAAACACCTGTGTTAGACATATGACGTCGTTATTGCAACTTTCCTTCTCGTCCTGACACAATTAGCTGAGTCTGCGACTGATGCTCCAGCATCACAGCTCATAGTAAATCACAAGTACAAAGGCAGCTATACACGTGAGTCGTATTGCGTAACATGCCAGTTAACAATATATGTCTCCTTTTAAGATAAGTCCAAAAATTCCAGTCATTACAAACAGGTCAGAGTGTCACTGCCTGGATTACTGGTGCGTCAGGAATTTCCATTTCTGTTTTCCACCTGTTTTTTATACGTCACACTGTGAACCTCTGATTCAGACGTTTGTGGTTTTAGTTTTGGCACTGAGAGTTGTGTTATATCCTGTCCTCAGTGGTGGGCTGATGAAACCTGCATGACTATGTTTGTGCGTGTGTCTCATTTTGTATCGCTGGCTTACTGTGCCGTTCAGTCCAACTCGCGGCTTGACAATAAAGGTCACGGTTTGAACACACTTTTGTCCGTCAGTGACTGAAACACATCACACCATGAATCAAGTCAGTACTTAAAGCTTTTTTTAAAATAATTGTTTCTTTGGAAGGAACACTAAGCAACCAGAATGAGCAATGACCAGCATTTCCTCATATTAGTTGGTTTATACGAAAGATTTTTCATCTGGGAAGTCAGTGCTTTACCGTTCCTCCTCTGTGACAGGTCTTCAGAATCAATCGCTTCAAGGTTTGCTATTCCCAAGCGAGTGAGGCTTTGAATACTAGCCTTTGAGGGGTCACTAAAGACAGGCCACTAAACTGAGTGGGACGTAGAAAATAACACTGTGTTCAGGCACAGGTTGAATTCAGAACAAACTATACTCCCATCAGCTGTGTACACAGCTGATGGGAGCATTGATAACTCCAACTTTTCCACTGTAGGGCAACACAAGCGCGTGGCCTCGATGACCAAATGTAGAACAAGTCCTTTCCTCCTGCCGTACGACAGCCTCAGAGGTCCACGCTGGGGAAAGTGTCAGCGCCTGCTGTGAACAGAAGCAAGGCATTTTTTCCTAATTGTAATATACATGCATACATGTAAGTAAAAGCCTCCAATCACACACAAGCTTCATTCGCTGCCCGTTTTTGTGTTGTGGCGCGTGAGCAGGCAAACCCGAATTAAAGTGAAGGGGAGAGAGAGAGGCCATCTGGACCTGTGGCACAAGCGTAACAGAACACCTATTATATCACTGAGGTGCAATTTTCAATCATGGGCCCAAATAACATTAAAGAAATAGTTTGACATTTTTACTGTTGCCAAGAGTGAGATGAGAAGGTCAATCCCACTTCCCTGTCTGTGGGTTAAATACAGAGCCGGAGGCAGGACACAGTTGGTTTACCTTGGGGTAAGACTGGAAGCGAGGAAAGCAGCTAGTCCCAGGATCAACAGTCCACCCACCAACAACCCTAAAGCTCAAAGCTCACTAATAAAGTGTTTTTCATTTGTTTAGTCTGTACACAAACAGAAAAGTAAAAATCATGCAGCGGTCACGTCACAAAGGGTCCTCCGCTCGTCTGAGTTTGACCTATCCAACATGAGCGGCTTTTTTTAATTTGAGTTTATAAACCGTTGTTTAAAAAACTACCTCAAATTACATTTGAAATAGCATAACTTGAAATTTCACACTGAAAAACGGCATCAATTCAGACAGATGATTTCAAAGTAAAATGTTTCATTGCCGAAGGATAACATCTTTTGTGTCTGTGATTTCAGTACATCACACCGCTGCTGAAGACGTGTAGAGTTGTCTTCCCGCAGGTTTTTCTCATCCCTACAGGGAGGACACATACTGATGAAAAACTGAGCAACCACCCAAAACCACAGCTGTTCCTTTTTCTCTGGAATGAGGCTGTGTGTGTACGTGTGTGCGTGTGTGCGCCATTACATTGGTCTCATTTATACCGAAGATTTTCCTTCTTGAACATCCGAGCTTCACAGTGTCCAGGGCCAGCGAGTGTCCACAATCAGTGCTCTTATTTATTCACTCTGGTGCCGAGACACGACTGTCTACCATGTCTTTAACTTTGCTGCTTTTCTTCCTTGAACAAAGCGAGTGTGGCGTAATACACTGTCGTCAACTAAAAAGAAAGACGTGTCTCTGATTCCTGTCAGAAGTTAATATTTTGGGCACGGGAAGTTTTCCTGTTGTATTACACACTGATGGAAAAGGCTTTTCTTGGTCCTTTGCATATTGGAAAGGCCATCGTGCTATTTCCACAGGGACCATTGAGGCAAATGAGAAACAGATGCTGCTGCAGGATATTTGGTCGTCTGCTGGTTGACTGGCAACCTTACAGCGACCAAGAGACTCCAGGAGCTGCGCCCAGCCAAGAAATAGTCCGGCACATGTTCTCTACGACGTGTCGTTTTTACCCTCCAGTTTTTCTGCAGATTTGTTTGGTTTCTTCACTTTACTTAATGTTTTAATAGGGATCACATGATATTCACTGGTATCCTATCCACTGTTTGTGCTTCATAAAAATGTACGAGAAAAAAAATGCAAGCGTATGGATGAAGGCTCTTAGGTTTATTTTTGTGCTTTTCCCCTTATAAAGATTTTGCAAAGTCCGGTATTCCCATTTCAAATCAAAGGCAGCATGAATAGGGAGAATCTGAATATTCCAAAAAAAACGTAGGACCTTTTGTTTCCCACCGATGAATTTAACTTGTTTTTCTCCACAGAGGGGGATAAGCTGCCTCACCCTCTGAAAGGCCTTCAACAGCCAAAACGAAGATGATGCACGATGACCTGCTAAGTAGAAATCTTCACATTTCTCACACCATTTCTTTCTGTTATGTTCCTAATTTTCATCTTAGATCAAATGATCTGTTTCCTTTGTTTTGAATACATCTCAAGATTTTAACTGCATCGTTGTGGGACTCTAAACCAAAATAATCACTTAGACCAAGTCTCATATATGGGGACTTGGTGCCACTGGTAGACGCAAACTTTGAAAATCCGTAAAGTTTTGATAGTTCGAAAAAATATATATTAAAAAAAAAGCCTTATTGTTTGGAAAAAATAAGTGTCTAGACTTCTGATATAGCAGCACTTTTAAGATCAGCATTTTTTTTGTCCAAAAATGATCAGACACATCAGGGAGCCGCGCTGTTGCACTGGGGGACACTGTTCCTGAACTCTAATGGACGTGGGCACTGTGGTTTATTTTGAGTTTCCACAGACACTGGGCTGCTGCTGCTGATACCCACTAGAGCCCGGCTCGATAGTCGTGTCTACGTACCCATAGGCCCGGGGCTGACACATTTTGCGGGACGTGTTGACTGTAACAGAAAGACAGAAAATATTGCCAGCCTGTCGTCGGTTTCAGACATGCTTGCTACAGTCCATTTTTATGCGCATCCACTCCGACATCTGAGGCTGGAGTCTCAGTGGACGCTGCACCCAGAGCACTTGACACGCAAGTGACCTTTGAGGGGCTTCCGCCTCGTTACTCGTCACGCCCGTGTCAGCGCAGCGCCCCTGATGTTCACGTCAGTCTGCTGCGGTGATCCAAAGCAGAGCCGCAGCCTCCGGCGCAAGCAGTCCGATCGGAGCACGCGAGCCCCAAGGACACCACGACGCAAGTGCGCTGCAAACAGTTGGCAACGCGGCGCTCGCGCCGCTGAGCCTCCAGCAGCCGAGAAGAATCAGAGAATCTACAGTCAGTCGATGCACAGTTTAGTTTAAATACAAAGGATTTACTGACATGCCAGTACAACAGCTCTATATATTATACATTTCTCTCTTATGTACACAAGTGTTTGATAAATTCCATTGTACTGTATGACCTCAAACTAAGGCCCCAATGCAGACCACAGTGTCCTCCTGCAGTCATTCTTCTCAGTGTCAGACTCACAGCTGGCGTTGCCTTTAAAATGCTTTTTCTTTTTTTTTCTTTTTTTTTTAAAGGACTCGTGTTGTCGTCTTATCCCCGACAAAACGTCGGATACGTTCAGTTCAGAGGAACGAGTTTCTGAAACAGCAGCCGTGGCGTGAGCAGGTCAGGGTTTGGCGTCTCCGTCCGCTCGGCTGGGCGGAGGATCCATCAGGTCCTTGAATCCCAGTTTCTCCAGAGGCTCCTTGGCCATCAGCTGACTGGAAGACACAAGGAAATTATCCAGCTCTGATTATTAAAAAAAAACTGGAAAAAAGAGACCATTTGTGCAGGATTTTTTTGATGGTCCTTACTGCTGCATGCGGCACTCCAGGTAGTCTTTGGACTGCAGCCGGCACTGGGAGTTGTCGAAGCTGTTGTCTCGCAGACACTTCATGAACGTCTCCTTGAAGGCCTTGCACTCCCCTGGGAATGACAGCCAGCCACAGTCAACCCAGGTTAATGTGAAACACTGGCCCCCTGACGTGTGTCTGAACATCGCCCAGTGTGTGTGTGTGTGTGTGTGTGTGTGTGTGTGTTTATGTCGGGGCTGTTTTTGAGGACTCTCTATTATATACAGTACTAACGTGCGATGTACTTATCCAGGTGGCTTTAACCACCCAAGTCTGTTTTATTCCGTTGTCCCCGATGCCAACCTGCCAACACATTGTACTTATTTAATGCAGTAAAGAAGAAAAAATCCTGTGGGGGGACAAACTTGAACACTTACACTTAGGCTGGACAAAATCGACGATCGTGTGTTTTAAAGTCAGGACACAGTGGCATGTGTATATATATATATATATATATATGGCATGTATCTCCAACAAGTCTGCAGACTACAGTTGTCTCTCACTGCTCGCGTCCACAAAGTGAGAAAACGTTCAGGTTTTTTTGTTTTGTTTTGTTTTGTTTTTGTTTGTAAGTTTTTACAGAGCATACAGGAGATGTGGCGTCAGTGTTATTCAACCGGGACACAGCCGAAAAGTCTGCGTCCTCACTCACCGAAGTGATCCAGGGGGAAAGAGCCTTTATCCGGGGGCCGAGGTTTAAAAGCCTTCGAGCCGAAGTTCATGGCAGTCGACATGTTGCTCTGAGTTCAAGTTGCTTTATTTAAAAAAATTTAAAAAAAAGAAGCTGCGAGTAGTCTGAACTACAGGAAGACAGCAGTCACCGTACGGAGCTCCGCCGTCGCGTGTATATGACGTTTTGTTGTGGGTCGGCAGACAGACATTAATAATGGAGCGGATCTCGTCGATGATCCAATAATAATAATAACACTTTTCACATGAAGTCGGCCTTGATTTTGTTCTTAATAAACATAAAGCGGAAACAATCTCATAACCACCAAGCATATGAAGAACTAGCTTAACAATTCTATACAATTAAGGGACCCAGAAACAATCGATACAATGTCGTTATTCACAATATGGCCCAAAGGTAAAAAAATAGAAATATCATGGTGAGACCACGAGAAATGAACCAAATACTATTACCTACTATTAAACACACCCCGACATGGTGTTGAGAAGTGGGCCTGGACATAAAATGGGCCCGTTCGACGACAAAGCAACACGCCGGAGTCATAAACTTAACGATGTACCAGCGGCGGACACAATCTTAAGAGAGACGGATGAAGACACTTCTAAGAGTCTGTGTGGATTGAAACAAAGCTGCCGAATAAAGGATGGAATATGCGCCGGACACCACAGGAAATAAAAAACAGGGGGAACCATTGGTTGAAAACTACAAATTAAAAGCAGTAATACAATTAGATTAAAAAAAAAAAAAAATACTGTAAGGTTTTTCTTGATTTTTTTATTTCATTGTTTTAATTTTATTTCCCCCTATAATCCTTTATTAATCCTCCCCCCCCTCCTTCTTCCTCTTCTTCATTTGTTTCTGTATCCGTGCTGTCTCACCTGGGGGGTTTGCACCAAGAGGCGCTAGAGCCTTCGGGGAAACCGTCGTTTGCAGTTTTGTCACGGACACCGGGGGGGGGGGGGGTCGTCACACGTGGGTTTTGGCTTTTTTCGGGACGCGCCGTTAGGCGTGTTCAACTCACCCACCGCTGGATGTCACACTTTAGCAGGATATAAGACTGGATGGAGGGGATGGAAGAGAGACGGGCAGACAGGCAGGGAGGGAGGGGGGAGGTGATGGTGACATGGGCTTGATTATAATGCAGTCAGCGTGACTAGGTGATAGAGCTATCAGAGAGAGAGAGAGAGAGAGAGAGAGAGCGAGCCTCGGCACTGATCGTTCAGTCTCATCCAGTCCCGTCTCCCCAGTCTGCTTCATTTTCCAGTCCAGTTCGGAGGCTGCAGGTGATCGGGCAGTCCGTCCGTCCGTCCTTCCGTCTGTCTGTGGATGTTCAGCGGATGTCCTTGCGCAGGCTCTTTCCCACCGCGGTGAGGCTGGACGGATAAACTCACCATGGCTCTGGAACCGGAGGGGAGCAGCCGGCTCCTGCAAGACGTGCTGGCGCGGCCGGGCAACGAGACGTGCGCGGACTGCGGCAACCCAGGTAAGCAGACACCCAGGATCACCGGCTCCGGTGGCCGGCGTGGAGCCAGCGCACGCTGCTGCAGTTGCACTGATGCAGGTAAGCTGCGGTGCACAAGGTGGGAAGACGAGACCCCCCCCCCCCTCCCGGTGCCTCCAAACCCAGCAAGTCTGAGTGAGTCTGGTCCAGATATGAGGACATTAAAGGCCCGGCAGGACACAGCTACCTGAAAACGCCCTTTTGGCAGGTGGAATGAGGCCTCGTAAAAGCAGACTGGACTCTGGACTTAATCTGAGCCATAAACAGATAAAAAAAAGAACCCGTGTGTGAGGGTGTGCAAAGACACGGCACCTGCCCTCTCCACAGCTGTCACTGTTGTTTGTCCACGGTGTGTGTCTGCTGGTGTCCTGGTGTCATCATGTTCTACATTGTCAGCAACCTCCATACAGCTTGCTCAGTAATTACTGCTGTGTGTTTTTTTGTTTTTTTGGTTTTTTTTTGCTTCACATGTTTGTTTTTACATTTACTGGAGTGTTATACATCCATATGTTACAGGGCACTACTTTCACCTGGGTTATGCTATTCCCTTAGAGACAGACCATATTTGTCCTCATTCCTTTCTTTGTCCCTCCATCCTCTACCCAACCCCCCCCCCCCCCTCCTCACTGAAATGGCAATAAACCAGTCAGTGGCCACCAAGGCTCTTGTACGGGCCGTACGCCCAGTGCTTGGAGCCGAGCCCGCCCAGGATGCCTGTTCCTTGGCCCTGGTTACGGCTCCTTTGAGGACTGGCTGTAGCAAAAGCAGCGACTGGAGCCAGCAGCGCTTTCGCAAATTTAGATAGCTTTGTCTGAGCGGTGGACACTTGGAGAGGGATTTCATTTTGACCAGAGGGTGTTGTCTTGTTGGGAAATAAGCAGACGAGTGTCTCTCATTGTGGTTGCTGCTGTAGGTGTGTGTTGACCACAGCAGCGTTCAAGTATCTGACATTTTTAGGAGGCCTTTTGCTTCTCAGCACCACCGACTTACATAACGCAATTCAGCCGATAGCCAGTCCAAAAAAGCTGTCACATAAACTGCCGTAAACACGCTGCTGATTTTTAGCCACGCGTGCGGCAGCTCTAGCGTCGGAAGCGTCAGTCTGTCAGTTGGTTGGTCCACCACTTTGGCCCAGACTGAAATATCTCACCGACTGTTGGATGGCTTGGCACGAAAATTGGTACAGATTCTGGTGCCCAGAGGATGAATCCTAACGACATTAGTGGTCCCCTGACTTTGGTTTATGACCGGAATCTTTAGGATGTTGAAGGTGGTAAACATTAGAAATGCTACAAATCAGCACTGTCATTGCAAGCCTGTTGGGGGAGAAGTGGCACAAAGCCCGATACCCACATAGCCTTATTTGACCCCCGGGATACTTTTTTTTTGAAATGTTGTTCCTCTAAACTGATCCTCAGTGATCCACTGTGCTTAGTTAAAACACTGACTCTCAATATTCCCATGCTGAGATTGTTCGCCAGTTTTGCAAGCACACCATTTACACCTATGCAATCATTACACAGTCAAATTTAGCCTCTGTGAAACGAAGGTGGGACAGATGTTCTGTGTTGCACGGCTGTGAAAAGTACATCTGGGATATGATACGACGGTTCTGGCTGGAGGGCAGCAGCAGCCAAACAGTCAGAGAAGCAGGTAATTGCAGGGTGACTGGTTCAGATCACAGCTGGTGAAGTGGCTCATGTTTTTTATTCCTCAACAAGTGTAGAGATTCCCTTGAGCAAGCCTCTTCAAAGACAACTGCTAGTGATGCTGCTCGGTGGTAAAAGGTATAGCTTTGGTTGAATTCAACAACTGCTTTCTTCCATATTTGCATTCGTACTCACTGGGCTCATTTCATGAAATTTCAGAGGAGCAGGCTACACAGATGAAAGCTGTTAGGATACCCATCCATCAACCGAACCATCACCCCACCCACTCCCAGATCAGGAATTCCCAGGCTCATAATTCATATCTCATAATGTTCACGATGTGAATTATTGATGCTGGACGGGATCTTATCTCACTGGCTTTTTCGGAAAAATGCCACAGTTTGATTACAGCTCAAAACGCCGCAAAGTAAACAGACAAACGTGCACTGGAGTGAGCGTGAGCTAAGGTTACTTAGGAGGTATAAGGAGAGTGGTTAAGTAGGATGTAACAGGTAGTTCTGTCCTAAAGATATACGCTGTAGACTGATAGATAAGCCAAATAGATGACTAGGGTGGTAGACTTTTTTTTTTTAGCTGTGGCATTTTTGGGTTTATTTCTACTATACCCCGTTAGTGGAATACCAAAAAAATGTGCAAATGATTGCTAAATATCTGTCACTTGGCTTCTTAGTAAGGTTTCACTAGCAAAAGGTTTGGAACCACTGCTGCAGCCTCGTTTCTACTAACAAACACTAAAACGGCGTCTGCAATAATTTGTAAAGTGCTGTCTTCCCGTGAAAACAACTTCTGTCTAGTGTTTCCAGGTGGTCTTAATGAAGAACTCTGTCCACAGTTAAATGTGAGCAGTAGAAAACGTCTTCGTCCTCTTTTCAGTCTTCAGACGACCAAACTGTGCATCACAGCCAGCATCTGATAAGGAGTGGGACAGACAGCCCAGCTGATCAAATCATTATTTTATGATCCTGACGTGACATGTCTGACATAATCAACATATAAACAGCTACGCACACAGCCGGTTCCTCTGCTGAGTACCAGCCTGTTACACCTCCGCTCAGTCTCCTCCTGTTGCTGTGGTCACCTTTGCTGTGTTGTAATACAGCTGAATTCATAGTGTAGCTGTTCTCATTCACATATTTTTCTGTTTCTGTTGTCACTAACATTGCTGTGCTGATAAAATCATTATTTTATAATTACGACGCCTGAAAAAAAAAAATCAACATACAGTGGAGACAGCTTAATGACAACAGCTGTGCTGTGGGTTTGGCTTTTTTTTTTTTTTTTTGGACCCTGTTTGAAGATGGAGGCCGTTTTGAGCAGAGCTTGTTTTCAAGATGACATGATTTAGGCACAAATTCAGTCAGATATATCAACGATCAAATGTTTAGTTCCCAGTCAAAATCAGTACAGAAGTGAACCAATTTTACATAGTTATACAAGCAGTGGAAAGCTGAAAACTTCCAATATGGATGCTGCATTACATCACATGAAATCCCTTTATTGTCCGTGAATCAGCGGTGACCTGGCTGTCCTCCCACACCCATATTTTATCTACCCATCACAGATACAACATCCATTAACCAGACAGAGACCCTGCTGAAATTGGTCTAAAAACACACATAGTGGCAACACTGCTTGTTTCTTTTTTTTATGCTTAGTCATTCTTACTTTGCCCTTCTTTACCTTTACACTTTTTCCCCCCTATCCTCTATCCACTGGTGTTCTCAGATGAGACTGCTGAGAGGCTGAGCTTGGAGTTTATACAGCAGAGTTTCTCTGTAGCTCAGCAGCGTTGTGGCTCTGCCCTTTGCTAAGGACACACAAATGAGTTATTCCCTCCAGAGAGAAGCCTCAGCAGTCCTCTAGAGCAGTGAAGAAAGTGTTTGTTGACCAGCAGAAAACAGCAGGAACTGTGATGAGATAGGATGGAGTTCAGCCTATTATGGTAGCTCACTCACAGCTTTCCTGACAGTTTTTTAATGTTTTTTGGGTCGTTTTTTTTTTTTTTTGTGTGTTTTTTAGTTGAAGAATGTTGGAGAAAACAACAGCCTTATTGCATTTCCCATTGCGACTTCAGGTTATTCCTGTCAACGAACCTCTGTCTACCAGAGTTTGTGGTATGCTGCAGGTGCGTTTGCTTTTCTTAGAGCACTTTGGGAAATAAATGATGTGGGAAGACAACCCGTTAATACTTCAGCAGGATAATGTGACCATACCTCTGCCCTCTACTGCAGAAAGAGGAAAACCTGAACAAGAGGCCTTGGATAGCAGTAACAAGCTCTGTTAGCTGAATGTTAGCTAAAATGTTACAAAGCTCATGAACAAGATCCGCTGTTTGCAGCTGCACCGACAATCAAGCCAAACTAAATGAGTGGCTTAAACCACAGTGTGTCAAAATCGAAAAAGGATTATTCTTGTCAGCAATTGGTAGTTTCAACTGCTAACCAATGGCAGATGAATCCAAAAGAACTGACGTAGCTCTATGTTTGCTTTTCAGATTGTTCATTACTTTACCATCTGTTGCAACATTATCAGTAAAGTAGCTAACTCTTTCAGACTGAGGCTTAAGTGAAAGGAATAACTAGAAATCATGCCCATAATTCATGCAAGCTAGGAATAATGTGGAAAACAGATGAAAAACAAGGGAATGAGGAAGGACTTTTTGGGGCAGCATTCTTTCTCTGAGCATTCCCCTGTAATTCGATGGAATACATCACCCTGACGAAACCCCTGCTTTGTACTTATTCCCTTGCACATACAGCTAGGTACATAATACAATTTTCACGATTTTGCCTCCGTACACCACCACAATTGATTTGAAACAAAGGCATCAAGATGTGATTGAAGTTTAGACTTTCAGTTTTAATCCAAGGGTTTTAACAAAAATATCACATTAACCATTTAGGAATCACAGCCATTTTTTATACATAGTCCCTCATTTTTAGAGGCTCAAAAGTAATTGAACAAATCATATGAGGATTATTTATAATACTTGGATGAAAATCATTTGCTGTCAATGACTGCCTGAAGTCTGGAACCCATGGAAATCACCAAATGCTGAGTGTCCTCCCTTGAGACGCTTTACCATTCCTTTAAAGCAGCCACCTTCAGTTGCTGCTTGCTTGCGGATCTTTCTACCCTCAGGTTTGTCTTCAGTAAGTGGAAAGCATGCTCAGTTGGGCTGAGGACTGACTTGGCCATTGATGAATATTCCATTTCTTTGCCTTGAGAAGCTCTTTGGTTGCTTTCGCAGTATGTTTTGGGTCATTACCCATCTGTACTGTGAGGCACCGTCCTATCAGTTTTGCAGCATTTGGCTGAATCTGAGCAGATAGTAAAGCCCTCTACACTTCTGAATTCATGCTGCTACTTCTATCACCAGTCACATCATCAATAAACACCACTGACCCAGTTCCACTGGCAGCCATACATGCCCATGCCATAACACTGCCTCAACAGTGTTTGACAGATGATGTGGTATGCTTTGGATCATGATCAAGTTCTTTTCCTTCTCCATACTCTTCTCTTCCCATCATTGTGGTAGAAGTTCATCTTGGTTTCATCTGTCCAAAGATTCTTGGTCCTGAACTGGTCAGGCTTTTTAAGATGTTTTCTGGAACAGTCTAATCTGGCCTTTCTGTTCTTGAGTGTTAGCTGTGGTTTGCACCTTATGGTAAAACTTCTGTAGTTACATTCATTTAGGCTTCTCTTGATTGTAGACTTTGACAAGGATACGCCTGCCTCCTTGAGAGTGTTCTCTTGAAGCAAAATTACAAAAATTGTGTCAATGTCTAAATACTTATTTACCTAACTGTACATATTCTCAACCAGGGAAAAAACAACTGTGAAAAGACTCTGGATGATAGTCTTTTACTGTCATCCACCAGGCAAATCCACTGGAGTAATTCAGGGTTCTGATAAGTATGGTGGAGCAAGTCCTCATAATAAAGGACAATTTAAAATCAACCGTAACATGGATAGTAGGCCAGTGTTGGGAGGCTGTATGGTTAAACCTGCTAGCCGCTTAGAATCCATGCAGCTGTATTTTGAATGAGCTGGAACGTTTTAAAATGGGTATTCAAATCAGAAAAAAAGGCCATTAAAACAGACACGTCAAGAAGTAACAATAACATGTACATAAGTATCAGTATCCACCATGGTCATGAACATTCTAATCGTTACCTACATTGGTGAAAACCGGCAAATGTTGTGATATTTTTAATATGCTCTTGAAACTTAGATTTGCTCCAGATGGTGGGTGCTCTCAGGTGTTTAGCAGTCAGAAGGCCTGGAATGAGGAACCTTTTAAAGTGTACAGAAATGTCAAAATAAAGCGACCTTTGTTTCTTTAGATAAGCATTTCTGGTGTATCTACATTTAGGAGAGAATTTGTCATCTGTTCTTCTTGAACACTGTTCAAGAAGAACAGGGGAGATATCATAGGATATCAAGTGCTGCACTTGGATCAAGGAAGTTGAGGTCAATTCACATTTCACCAACAGTTCCAAGATTCCAGCCAGTGACCTTCTAACAACAAGCCTACATAACAGCTGCAAAACAGGCTGTTTAAGCAACCTACTTCACTCGGAGGCACTTGCATTATACAGTTATACCCGAAAAGGCTCCAGCCTTTGAGGGAGCACTAAAGGAATCTGAGCAGCAACAAGGATTCTACTGAGAGAACAAATCCCTTCGTAACAAATACAAACATAAACATCAAATCTTAGTTTAAATAAGAATAAAAACAGGAGGGTGGAGTTGTGGAGGGAGGTGCGTTAATAGTGTTGGCACAAACATCTTGACAAGAGTGGTCAGTGAGAAGAGTCAGCACGGCTATGATGTACATGAATATCACAGGATGTTACTAGTCAGCCGGTGGCCAAGCAACTGATTAATGAGCCAGTGACAGTGAAGCATGAATGACACAGCTGATGCGTCAATCACGTAATCAATCAGGTATAATGCAGTGCTCCACTTAAGAATGTCACAATCTTGTATGAAATGAGAGGGGAACAATAACTTAAGGATAGATAAAATCCTCATACTTTAAATGGACTATTTATCCATGAACTGAATCAGTTTTAACTTAAAAGAACTGATGCGTAAATTTTGATTCTGTTTTGTTTAGGGTATTTGTTTAATTTTGCATACTGTATTATGTTATTTATTTAATTTCCATTATTGGGTATATCCTGGGACATTATATGAAAGCTACTCATATTTGTATGAGGTCAATATATTGTGCTGCTAGATCCTGGTGGGTATTAATATCAGAATGTTTGTTTTATGTTGATGAATTTGTCTCAGAAATTCCATGAGGGATGGGCCATGTAAATAAATGGAAATGAAAACCATTCATTCATTCATTCATTCATTCAATATAACACAAATCATGGCCACACGGACTCATTCGACATATTCAAGAGGAATGCCTAATGTGTCTACTATATTTAATGTTCACTTTTGCAAAAAAATCCATCTGAGAAGTCAGCCTGTAAGAAATGAAGAAAGCCATGATGATTTTCTTATAAAAGCCACGGGCATTTTATACATTTTATAGAGCCAGGGTCAACTTTACATGCAAGTTCAGTAAAGTCTAAGACTGAAACTACCGCTGTCGAAAATAAAAATGTGCTGTTGGCTGGGGGGGTTTAGCTGAGACATGAGAGGGTCACAACCTCAGCTGGCCCCACTGTTTAGTCATTAACCCCCACCATGACACAACCACTGACAGACTGATATGTGTATGTCCAGACACACAAATGAACTCATGCAGATGCAGAAAAGTGCCTGCAAATGCGCACAGGCACAGGGACTGCTATTGTATAAAAGCCCCCTCATTCATTTATCCTGCATCTGCCCTGCAGTAACGCCACAGGCACTTCTTTCTTCAACCTTGTGTGGCTGAATCAACAGCTCTGTTGTCTCTCCACCCAACAAGCCCTGCAACTTCTGCAAAACTTGACTTTTTTCCTAAACAATTCCTAAGAGATGGAGCCAAGATTAAGCTCTTTAACAAACATCCCTCAAACAGCATATGCGCTGTGGAAAGGAAAAAAAAAAAAAAAACTGCTGTTACACGGCATCAGTAGTTTTCCACCTCCTGTTTGCTACGACTGTTCGTCTGATGTTCACAGTAATCCTGTTGAGAAACATCTTCTACGTACATCTAGAGGAGGAAGCCCTGGTTGTGTGTGTGTGTGTGTGTGTGTGTGTGTGTGTGTGTGTGTGTGTGTGCGTGCGCATCTGCATGTTCGTGAGTGTGTGTGGTTAGTCAGTCATGCGGCCACAGTAATCTCCATGAGTGCTGTCTGCGTCTCAGTAAGGCCTGACTCAGACAGCGATGACCTCACCGCCGAATGGCTGGTCGTGCCTTTTGGTGTCAGCAGGGGTGTGTGTGTGTGTGTGTGTGTGTGTGTGTGTGTGTGTGTTTTGGCACAAAAGAGACGTAGCAGATATAGAAAGGAAGAGGTATGATTTGTTCACATCAAAGCACCATCTCGAGTGCTCTGTGCTTGATCACAATCCAGAGTGATTAAAGGATGACTTGACATTTATAAAAATATTGCCTGCCTGTCAAAGGTTAAAAGAGATGAATCGAAGGGAGATTATCGTAGATGCCACATAAAACCCTTGGGGATCCTAGAGCTCACATCATCTCTCTGCATGATAAAGAACCCACACACTTCCTCCCTCTCTCTCATCCATGTCTTGTACCATAGCCCTCCTACCTCTCCTCCTCCATCACTTCCTTATCTCTAAACCCATCTCCTCTCTCCCGCTGATCCCCAGTCAGGCTCTGTGGCGTCTCCGTCTGTGCTTTCTCCAGCCTCAAGAGGACGGACAAAATGCAAGAACAGTAGTTTTCGCCCTCTTCCCCCCCTTCTCTCTTCTGTAGCTCTCATATGACTCCCTTGAGTATTGCACGCTCTCATTGTGTGTGTCTGTGTATTCATGCATGTGTGTATTCAAATGGCTGCGGTGCACCATGCTGAGGGTCTCCCTGTGTGAGGAATGGCAGCTGCAGCGAGAGTGAGATGAAGAGAGAGTGTGGTGGCTTCTGAGTGTTGCCCATTGAGGATGTGGCATTCTCTGCTCGCTAGCGGCCATGCATACTTTACGTCTAGTTCTCAACTGTTAAATGTCCCGCTTGGTACATATGGTCTCGAGTCTTAAATAACCACATTAAATGATTCTTATCAAAAATGTTTATATTAGATATTTGTGTTTAAAAAGAAATATCGACTGGTCAGTCAAGTGTTGATATCAGTATTCGCCTCACAAATCGAGAACAGATAAGGCTCTCAGGAATGCCATGGTTATAAAACAAACAAACAAACAAAAAAACTAAGCACGACATTTGGTAGTTATTAGTGCTGAAGCAGTTACTCAAGGAAATCAGCAGAAAATTAAACAGTTTTGATAAGTGACTACATGGTCGCGATTTAGCAAGCAACAAATGTATTTATCTAGAAACAAGGCTGCAGTAATGCAAGCGGCTGTGAGGCTGTATTTAGGCACAGTGGTAGTTTCATCTTAGCTAAATGGTCATTTCAGCATGCCAACATGCTCACAGTAACAATGCCAACATGCAGAATGGTAGCGGGTATAATGTTTCCGATCTTGGTTTAGTGTGTTAGGACGCTAACGTTTGCTAATTAGCACTAAACGCAAAGTATGTCATTAGTTTTGCAGGTATTTGCTCATAAACCAAACCAAAGGATTGAATAAAATGAAATTTTGCCCTGATGATGGCGTTAGAGGAAAAGTTAAGGATTCACCAAAGATAATAGGATTCATCCTCTGGGGGACATGAATCTATGTACCCAATGTAATGGCCAATTGTTGTGTCCAACTGACGTTGCCATCCATAGAGCCACACTGCTAGCTTGGCTAAGAGTATCAAACTTTTTACTGGTTCCAGTTTCTCAAATGTTTCTTTCTTTTTTTTTTCTCTCTCTCTTCGTTTTTGTATTATTGTCAGTTTAATATCTTTGGGTTTTGGACTGTCGATCAGACAAAACTGGAACGTTATGATTGCAGTTTTTCAACATTTTCTGACGTTTCACAGACCAAGCAATTATTTGCTTAATCAAAATTTTAACGGACAGATTAATTGGCAATGAAAATAAACTTTACTCACAGCCTTTAAACACAATAACCACAACCCCTCCAGCTGTTTTTAATGGCCTTATGTTATGCAGCTGTTGACCACCTAACTGTAGATTGACCTTTCATCTCTACGGGTATTGAACTGTATCTTTTTGTGTAGAAATTACGTACATTATTTGAATAAATAATGGACAGATTCACTGCTAATTGAATAATCATCAGTTGCAACCCTATACTTTCCAGCGTTATTTATACCACATTATGAACAAGAAGTAGAACACGTTTATACTGTATATTTTTTTACTGAATCAGGTTGCATCTGTCAACTATTTGTTTGATTAACAGATTCATTTTTTTGTCTATATAGTGTCAGAAAATTGTAAAAGAAAAAAAATCCATCAGTATTAAATTTTTATGTGATTTCCAATGAAAGCACAGACAAACATGAATTCATCATATTGAGTGTCCAGAAAAAGCAAACATTTCACATTTTTCTTGAATACATAACTAAAAAATGAATCAATCATTAAAGCTGTTAACGATTGATTGCCTATCAATCAATTAATCGACAACTGGTTTACATTTTGACCAGGACTGCTTGTCATTTATTTATGTCTGGCTTACCTTCTACGTTTCTCCCTCCCCCTCTGATTGTCGCTCTCTCTTTTTCTCTCTGTCACTGTCTCTGACACACTGCGTGTCTGACTTTGATGGCTTCATATGCACGGCCAGAATCAAAGTCTGTGTGTGATACAATGACTCAGACGTACCTTTTCTCAACACCCACTGATGCTGCTTCTGAGTCACGTTGCAGAGAAAAAAAATCTTTATTTTTCCCTTATTTGTACATTCTCTCTGGCTGATGAGGAGCCTTTTAGTTTTCTGGAGCTGTACTCAAAGTTTGTGTTTAATCACATGATCATATTGGCATACGGTCTGTTTAGAGGTGATGCATAGCTGTTTGTGTGTGTGTGTGTGTGTGTGTGTGTGTGTGTGTGTGTGTGTGTGTGTGTGTGTGTGTGTGTGTGTGTGTGTGTGTGTGCGCGCGAGTGCGTGTGTGTGTGTGTGCGCACGCATGCATGCCAGGACATTTGTGTGCCTGTGCATACGTGTGATGATGTTATTACAGTGTACTTAGGAGTCTGGTGATGTAACTAACCTAATAACTATCTTGGCTGACTTCTGATCAGATCTCAGGTGGTCTGTTTCCTGTCAGTAACCTAAACAGGATGTCCCCAAAATCATATTTTACTCGACCAGAATCCCATATAATATTTGCTTCATTTACTTTGCTCCTATTACCTTCTAACACTGCCAGCATCAGCACTTTCAGTATTTATAGCCTGAACTTTTAGCCGCTGTTCTCTTTATTGCAGCACCTTTATGACAGGACTTTCTGACACCTCTTCTTTTATCTCTCCTCTATCTCTTTCTATCACCCTCCTGTACCGTTCTGCCCAAATTAATTTCCTTCCTTCCCTCTTTCTCCCCACACTCACCTCCTGTCCTTTCCCCTCTATGCTTGTTCTCCCTACATCATCTCTTTATTCTCATTCCCCACGGGCTCTCCTTCCTTGTCTCGATTCTCTCTGCTGCAGAGCCGGACTGGGCGTCGATGACTTTGGGCGTGTTTGTTTGCCAGGCCTGCTCACTCCTTCACCGGAGCATCCCGCACATCAGCCGAGTGAAGTCTGTCCAGGACACGTGGGATGCCAGCGAGGTGGAGGTAGGGCAGTAATGGCAGATATACAGCATACTGCAAAGTCTCAACTTAAATATATCCATCAAAAACATGTAAATATCACTTCCCCCTTCTCTCAGTGGACTCCTGACATTTGATATTTGACTAGTATTATGTTACCCACCTAATTCTAAACACAAGTTGTTTAACCTCAAAATGGCAAGGTTATTTTAGATATTCATTTTCATTTTAGTTGATTTCAGTAAATACACTCAGATGAATGATGATAATTCTTCCCCCTGTCAAGATGGGCAGACTCTCTGTTCATGACTCATACGACGGGTCTGGTTCCCTTGTGAATTTTGTACATACCAAGGAGACAATTCTGAGCTCAAGGCAGTCGGCGAATGCACCGCCTTTTCTTAAATCACTCATACCATCCATTTAAAGAAATAACTTGTCATTTGGTAGACATGTTAAACAGTTTTATTTGCCAAAAGTTAGATGACAGGATTGATACCACTCTCATATCTGTATGGTATACTGTATATGAAGCTACAGCCAGCAGTCGGTTAGCTTAGTTTAGCAACATGACTGGAAGCAGGGGGAAACAGCTAGCTAGTTATTGCTGGACAATTTCTTGGCTATCCACAGTTATTCCCGGAGTCTCGTGTTAACTTGTCATTTTTTTCTATTCAGTTTTAGAATGGATTAAACAAATGAGATGTAGCATTTTAATAAGTGAACTTTAGAGGTGCTAGTAGGTGGATTTTTGTAAAGCATTTGGCAGAGCCAGACTAGCTGTTTCTTTAGTCTAAGCTAAGATAACCAAGTCCTGGCTGTAGCTTCATATTTAACGGATAGATATGAGAGTGGTATCAATCCTCTCATCTAACTGTGGGCAAAAAAACAAATAAGTGTATTTCCTAAAATGTTGAACTCTTTGGAATTAAATATCTGAATTGATTATCTGCATGAATCTGATTTCTGCTAGGTTAAAATTAAACTCTGAAAATGAAAAACTGTGTTCATATAGTAGTTGAATTCTAAAAACTAATTGTGTCCACATCCAAGTATATGGAACATAAGTATATATATTTAGTGTGTAAATTGTATGAATATGCAAACAAAAAAATACTAAGCATGGAGTACCATTATATTTGTTGTTTCTATGTAAACGATCCAGACTGAGATCATTTTCTTAACAATATGCGTGTAGAGGAGCCATGTTGCTGAAATATAGGCAAAGTGATGGATTTTTTTAAACCTGAGGCAGTTCTGCTTGCTGACATATACTGTAAATTCAGATCTCAAGAACTCATACTGGTCGCTGCTGTTTATTTTTTGCTCTGTACTTGTAGGGGTTTTTAGGAGCCCGAGGACAATAGGTTACCACAGAACCAAAGGAGCAGAGTTTAATCTGGTTTAAAACAGCCAATATCGTTCAATTAGTAATGCATGGTTTGGCTGTGATAACAGTGCCTCATCTTTAGTCTTTGTGCAAGACAATGAAATCTTATCAGCCCAAAGAACATTGATCTCCACCTGACCCTGACCTTTGACCTCCCTTGGGAAGGAGAGAATTTCCTCACAGGGATCAAGTATTATTCCATTAGTGAGACTGTTCACAGGTTTCTACTGGGTGTAAAAAGAAGCTGAGCTGTGGCGTGCCTTGCAAACATGCCCCCTTCAGAAACACGTCAGCAAGAAATATGAGTTCTGTGCAAAATTGTAAACACAGCAACGCATACTTTGTCATAGGTGAGACTGCTTAAAGTGTGAAGTTGTCCCTTGAATGTATAATGTCAGTGCTAAAACACCACCACCAGGTGACAAAAAGGACTTTAGGGGAGTTGATGCTGATGTGAGTCATGCGGGAAACCAGGAGGGCTGAGATGTGGGATGACAATAATTGGGATGTGATGGTGATTTGGCTTAAGAGGAGAGTGGGGAGCAAAATGCAAGAATAATACAGTGGAGTGTTGGAGTATTTGGAGATAAAAACCTAAACAGAAGCAAGATAATAAGATGAGTGGATGAAAAGAATTGATTGTACCCTTTGTGAGGGTTTTGTGTGTCAGTTTGTGTTAAATATCCACTTCAGTAATTGTAGTGCTGGGAGAGTTTACGGTTGATTTTAGATGCCAGAGTTTATTGTTGAGCCTTTTGGAACTGTTGTAGTCCCATTCCACTAAAACTTCCACAAAAGAGCCACTTTTGTTGAACAGTTACAATAGTATTCACCTTAATAGGTGAACCTATCTAATACTGGGTTGGATACCGCCATGACTTTAACAAACTGGTACCACAAATGTCCTACAGGGATCTTCTTTCTTGTTGACTTACAGGACTAACGCCACTATGTTTCAACAGATATTCCCCATGTAAAGTCACCGTCAAGTCCTTGGAACTATTTCTAAAAAATAGATAAGCACTTTATTCTGAAAAATGGCTATATGGCTTAAGAAAGTGTTACAGACAGATAGGATAATATTATCTTCAATTTGAGGTGAAGGAGAAAAATGGGAAAGAACAGTCTGGAGAAGTTAAACCACTACAAAAAAATGACATATAAAAATTCTGGAGAAGGCATTATCAGACAGCTACAGAAGCACAATAAAATAATTGGAAATAATAGTATAGGAACATTTTCGGGTACATTTATAAAAATAGCCTTGGAAAGAGATTTTTTTTAAAAAGATGGCACATCTCTAGGCGAACGTTGGAAAGTCAGAATAGCCATACTCGCATATTCTAGTATGTGATGTTGAAATGTTTTTGGAAATGTAAGGTGTGGACTATGAATGACCAATAAAATCTTAAAATCAGGGACCTCAGTAATGAACAGTTTTGTTCTTAGACTATACATTCGCTGCAATTGCAGGTAAACGAATACATGAATAACAGATACATGATCCCCAACTCTTTTATTTTTAAAAGGTGCGTCTATTTTGTGTTGTTTCTCTACTGTTGCATCACTCAGCATTCAGAGATTCTATTGATGACGTTGAGTTGAGTTGAGTTGTAATCAATCTATACTAACAAAGAACTGTTATGGTTATGGTACCATTAACTTTAAATGATAAAACGCTGCAGAAAGTTTGTGTTTTCAGCTACGACATGTTAATGAAGAGGGGGCGCTCTTGGGCTAACCAGTGGCTCGTAATAACTAATTCTTTGGCAACAAGTAAAGTGGGGAAGTAGTGGAAACACAAAGCACAATGTAAAGTACAAAAACAGCAATAACAATGCAGGGCACACATGAAATGACACTAATGTCCAGAAGCCTATAAGATGCATGCTACGAAGCTTCGAGGGTCTTAACCTCTTTGTCTGTGCTTTATGTTCCATCTTTATCTTTCTTGTCTGCAAGTCACTCTGCATGAAGGCCACAACCAGCTCTGGCTGACCATATTTGGCATTCTAGGGACGCTTCTGTATGTAAATTAGCCTTTACATGATGTGCAGATGGATGTATAACAAATGAAATTTATCATTGTTACTGCATGAAGGTGGGAATATACATGTTTTGATAAATGAGGCCTTTGTTTTATATGATGCCATTGTAGAGGGGAAAAATCTGATTTATGTGTTCTCATTTTGTTGTTGCCACGTTATTATAGAGATCTGGTTATTTTATTGAACAGCTTGTGATTCAGTGTGAAGCAGTGAGCACTTTGCATAAAAGGGGAGGCGCACCAAATAAACTGGGTACTGAGAGGAAATGATGTTAAATGGCTCAAAAGTAGTTTGTGATCTCTTGCTTTGATGACACCGATATCATGCTCTAAATGTCACATCTGAGGTTTCAGATGCATCACATTTTGGCAGCGGATGTGTCACATATCTTAATTTCTGTGACTTCTTTAGAGGTTTGTATTTTGGTTGCATTTTCCAATGCTATTTGACCTTCACAATAAAAAGCCACAGTGCTGCATCCCTTCCAGAGCCCCTCAGAGGATAAGAGAGGCGTTCTGAGGGATTCAGCCAGCTGGATGGGGCTCAGGGATTATCATTGGATGATATAAACCATGGAGGGAACGAGGGCAGGAAGCAGACACGTCCCAATGCAGTGAAGCCATTTCCACAATTAATCCCATAGGAGAGCAGGGGCTTCATTGTCAACTGATCAAGTTCTGTCATACGTCAGTTTTTCTACGCTTTAGCTAATTTTTGTCATCTTATTTAAAGTGAATGTTACTTTCTTCTTCCTATTGTTGTTTTGTTGCCATTATTCTCTAGGTCTTATTTCTATGAAATGTCATGGCTACTGTTATGTGGGTCTGCTGTAACAGTCGTTACCTGATGGCATTTAATTTTACAAAAATTAGTTTTGTAAAACATCCTTAAGGAACAAAGATGTTGGTGGTCTTTTTTATTTTACTTTAGCTGCTCTTGTTTTGAAGAGAAAAAAATCTAAACTGATAAAATTGCACACTTTCTGTAAGTTTGGAAATGTAGACCATTGTTATTACACTATTTTTTAATGTTTAATGTTGTTAAGTCCCCATGTCCTGAAATTCACACTCCAAGATTTTACCTGATAGTGTTTTTCAGAATAAAATACCTCTAAACTGTGGATGGTTAACAAATGGTTAAATCTACTGTTATATAAAATGTAACTTGCTTCCCATTCGCCCTTGACTATGTCAAATGCAGCGATGTGGAAACTACTGTATATTCTATTGAAGTAAATATTTGACTGAACGGCATTTAGATGACCAGGTTGTGTTGTCATGTCTCCGCTTCAGTTAATGGCTGCTATGGGAAACAATGCAGCCAAGGCCAAATATGAGCAGAAGGTTCCTGCTTTCTATTACAGACCAACACACACTGACTGCAAGTAAGTACATTCTATGTCACATGACAATATTCACTTGACAAAGATCTACTTTTCTGTATTGTTATTACATATTTTGTCAATCAGTTCTTAGCTGAACTTCTGTAATTGTACAAGCATCACTTAAATGCCAACGTGTGTGTCAATGTATAATATAACCTTTATTTAACAAAAAAATCAAAATTTTTGCTGTGAAAAAGGCCTATTGGAGTGGTGTCATTACGAGCACAAAATAAGAAACTGAAGGTGAAATTTCATAATTTATTGAATTATTTCACAATTTATTGGTCCACATATTATCACCTCATAAAGCCGTTATTGCGAATGTGTTAGCTAACAGTCGCCTAATTATACATCTAACAGACAAGAGGCAGAGTTAGAGTCATGTTTCTGGTCACTTGGTGAATACAAGTCTGACATTCACTATCGTTTTAGCTCTGCTTTTGGTCTCCACCAACTCCTGACGGAAAGATCTGGCTCTTTAGCTGCTAAATGCTGCACGATGTTCACCAGCTCTTCACTAACTGTGTCTGTCTGCAGTTTGGTGCTAGACCAGTAGCTTACACTGGGTTTTTCAGAGTGCCCAAAATATCACTTCCTCGTACTCTTTGTGTGTATAAAAGGCCTATAAAAAGATAGGTGAAATTATATTCACACACCCCCATTGGACTATTTCATGCTTTACTGATATAATCTTTCAATTACAGTGGATTATTTCAGATTTTTTGACAGTGATCAACAGAAAAAGAAAAAATTGCATTTTATCTGGCAGCTGCAGTATGTGCAGTCTAAGTTTTTCTAATAGCATATATTTTTGAATATCCATCTGCCTCCAAAAATTCTTGAATTTGCTCCTCTTTTCTAACCTTTTCCATTCAGGCACTTTAGTTGTCCATCCGTCTCTCTCTCTTCGTGTCAGCATCTGTCAAGTAAGATTTGATTAGAGCTGACAGAAACAGAAGAAAGATCAACAAAGCTCGATTGAAGGGGTAGCATCTTCCTCTGCGCCTTGGTCTGTGCCACAGTGTCTGGTTGTGTTCACACACTCTACTCCCCTGACAACCAGAGGGTTTAGTGTTTAAGATCCAGTGTCACTAGAAGGTGTCATTCAAAGAAATATCCCTTTCTTTTAGCTCTTGGCGCAGATAGAACAGCCGTTTTCTTTCTAAGAGGGGCCAATAAAAAGAGAAATGTGTAGAGAGAAAAAGGATGAGAGCAGTTTGGAGCCTGAAGGAGAGACTGAAAGGTTGGAAGAGGTAGAGAAGGAAACAGGATGAGAGAGACTGTTGGCATGGTGATGTGCTGATTGTTGCCATTTTGTTTCTCCACACAATGAAGAGGAAGAAGGTCTAAAATTCAGATTGCTTCCTTTATATGCAGCTTGGGTAGAAAGTGTGGAAAGCAAAGTTAGTGATCACACTTGACACTAAGGTCTTTGTGCTTCAGTGTGTTACAAATCCTTGAGTGTTGTAACCCAAAGGCTGTTATATTATTCTGTTTAATTAGGGTAAGGTAAGTAAACCTAAAGTAACAACAGGGATAATGTTCTGCTTGCTGGCCTATTATTTCCATGTTATTATATTGTGAAGTCAAAAATACCAGAGTGTAGCATCCAACTTACTGAGAAATAATGGTTAATGTGTGTGTGTGTGTGTGTGTGTGTGTGTGTGTGTGTGTGTGTGTGTGTGTGTGTGTGTGTGTGTGTGTGTGTGTGTGTGTGTGTGTGTGTGTGTGTGTGTGTGTGTGTGTGTGTGTGTGTGTGTGTGTGTGTGTGTGTGTGTGTGTGTGTGTGTGTGTCTGGATGGGGGCAGTTGGTGGGTGTATAATTGACATGAGAGCTAACTGTGTGCGTTTTACATCATGTCTGCAGGCTGCTGAGAGAGCAGTGGATCAGAGCCAAGTACGAAAGGAATGAGTTTGAGTTTATCGAGAAGCAGGAGCCTTATTCTGCAGGTACGTGCATGCTGACACACTTTTGTTATTGTACTTGTGAAGACCCTAACCAACACTAACCCTAGCACTGTCCAAGCTGATGCCGACCTCCTAAGACTTCAGACTTAAAAGAAAAAGCAATCAACCTTGAAAACTCCTTGGGGAAACGTCCCAGTGGAGGCCAGTGGCAGGAATTCAGTTACCCTGAAACATATGTCGACGAATTAAAAAAAAAAATCATTTTCATCCTTCCTCTCATAAGTGCTTGTGTATATGTTGCATGTATATGTTTGCAGTTAAAAGCATATTTAAGCAGTGACACTGTAATTGTAAGTGACTGAACATAGAACTGCCGTTAAACAGGGTGTGTGTGTGTGTGTGTGTGATCGTGTGTGTGTGTGTGTTTGTGTTTGTGTTTGGTTGGTTGGTTGCATATGTGAGCTTGTGGAAGCATGTATTTGTGTGTTGGGTCCAGCAATGTGTGTATCTTCTAGTATACATTTCACGTCTTGTTGAAGATGGAGTCTTCTGATTGGCTTGCAGTGACCTCACCCGTTTATTGTTACAGCGGACACACATGCACACACATACGCTCACGCATGCAGACAGAGTGTAATAATATGAGTCATTCTGTCATCTCTTTTTGTGCATTCATGCTCTCTTCATCATTCATTGTGAGGTGCATGACATCTACGTACAGTTTGTGTGTATATGTGTGTGTGTGTGTGTGTGTGTGTGTGTGTGTGTGTGTGTGTCTGTGTAAGTGTGGCTGAGACTGACTGCTGGCAGTAACCTGGCCTCCACAGCGGCCAATGTTAACATTGACCTGGTATGCAAAGGATAGGAGGAAGAAAAGGAGAGCGAGGGAAGGAGGTGAGGGTGGGGACAAGGTGGGCTATTGATCGATGAGGTAATGCCAGTGTAGGTGAATGTTTCATGTCAGAAAGTCACAGCCACAAGGTACATGCACGCACGCACGCACACACACACACACCCACGCACACAACGTTGGAGTGAAATGAGCGTAGAGGATGAAAAGGTAGAGGTAATCTGTGGCAGTGAGTCAGGAGAATGGAAAAAAGAGCAGGTCCGTAAAGAGACTGTGGGTGAACATGAAGATGAGGCATGTGAAAGATTAAATAATGATAAAAGGAATATTCTGCTTACTTTACATGAGGTTTTTGGCTTTTGATGTTCTGTAACCACACCAGTACCAAAGACTGTTCAGCAGGTTCATCAGCACAAGCTCACACTGTGTTAATAAGCACCGTAAAAACAGGGTTTTACTTTAAAGCTGCACTCGTGAATATTTTCATTCTAACAATGGATCGACACCCACAGAGAATTACCACAGACTCTCGGCTCCGTGGAGCGTTTTAGCGTCTTTTAGCATGTTAAGAATCACCTAGCGCATTGTTTTGGTTTAACGGCACACAGCTTTACTGGTTAGGTTCACTCCCCCCAAAATTAGCTTGGTTATCATTTCATGATGCGATCTGCATTATACCTACCAAAGCGCCAAATACAGCATAAATAAGGCATTTATGGCAATTAATTGACCACAACAAGGTTTATTTTAGAAAGAAAAACAAACATTGTTTATTGCATTGGGAACATGTGGAACATTTCAGTTAGTTAGGTTCTTTTTTTTCTAACAGGAACCTTTTACAACCTTTTTATTTTTCTTCCTTCCGCAAGGCAAAATAAAAAGTCAGTTATACTGTTCCACATGTTGCCAATGCGATAAACAATATTTGTTTTTGTTTATAAAATAAACATTGTTGTGTTCAATAAATTGCCATAAGTGCCTCATAAATGCCTGATGAATCAATAATAATACAAAAAAATATTATATATACAAATCATTCTAATTTTTTAATTTTTTTTTATTTTGTCAAAGGTCCAATAAATACTTTGAATAAACAAACATTTTCAAAAAACTTGAATTTTCTGGCTGTTATTTGATGTGTCAGGCTTAAAGGGTTAAATTAAAACAGAATATATTTTTTACCTTATGTATAGTGGTAATTAGCCTTACAGATACAGTAGTCCTGGGTTTATTTTCCCAGGTTTTGAGATATCTCAAAATTTCTGCCTCCACTTAAATATATTCAAAGTCCATAGCTTCCTCTGCTACATACATGAGAGAGATCTTCCTTTGTCTTTTCTTTCACACTTCTCGACATAATCATTCAGGTTTCATTAGCCCCTTTTACACTCCATGCTTATCATATTCGGTGCAGGAAATACAGTTTATTTGACAATTAGCGCCCATGATAAAACACTTAGCATCAGGCTAATTAGTCCCTTCTTTGGGGTGACACCTGATCACCGATATACATCTTCCTCTCATTCAAGCCACGGAAATAGATCCAGATCAGAGAGAAAACACTTCACAGTGGGACAGAAATAGAGGAGAAAAGAGAGAGATGGAGGCAGTATAGGTGGGGGATTTTACCAAAATAGGCTGAAGAAGAAGGAAACATTACAGGCTATAAATGGAAGAGCATATTTTAACATAGAAAGGGATGTTCATTGATACAGAGACAATACAATCTCTCACTATCTGCTGTCTCATGCTGCATTTCCTGCTAAATGCTTTCCTCTCCTGTCTCTTAGTTTCTTGGATGCTCTGCCGTGTTTCCTCACTCTCTCACACACTTGTCTCCCTTTTCCTCATCTTCATCCAAACAAGATCTCAAATGATCTTTGCTTTCAGCTGAACTGAAGTTTCATCTCACACAAAGCAGTTAGGCAGCTCGCCATTACTGTTATAAATGTCTCATATCATTTATCTCTCGCTTCTCTGACGGGTTTTTGATACCAGCTTCCCAACCACATACAATTTTTCTTCCTCACTGCCCAGGGTACAGAGAGGGGTTTCTATGGAAACGAGGAAGAGACAACGGTCAGTTCCTGAGCCGAAAGTTCATCCTGTCGGAGAGGGAGGGAGCGCTAAAATACTTCAACAAGCAGGATGTAAGCAGCTGATTTGAAATTGTGTTTACGGTGGCAAAGGCCAACCATGCTCAGGAATATGGGAGTCTACTATTTGTTGTTTATGTCTGCCTCCGTGCAGGCCCGGGATCCCAAGGCGGTGATGAAAATTGAGACCCTCAATGCCACCTTCCAACCGGCCAAGATCGGCAACCCCTGCGGCCTGCAGATCACCTACCTGAAAGACAACAGCACAAGGAACATCTTCGTCTACCACAGTGATGCTAAGGTACAGTATCACACTGATACTTACACTCAAACGCACTTGTCAACTCAATTACTGTGAACTCTTCTTTCTCCTTAATAGTTTTCAACAATGCAGTGTCATGCTTCTCATATGCCCCATATCAAGTCTTAGATTACAGTAATATAGGACACTAATATGGATGCTGTCTGCTTTAAAAAAACACACTTGGAGTTGGAAATGTCCTTTAATAATTATGGCTAGTTCCGACCAGCATCAGTGGCTCCAGTAGCCACAGTGCAGCTAGAAATTATTTCGACAGTGGCACAGTTTGCGTTTTTCTGGCTCTGAGACAAAGACTACGAGGTTAAACTGCTGACTTTTAGCTTTAATTTGAGGATTTCCATATTTAGATTCGGTGACTAGCGTAGGAAGTGTTTCACTGTTTAAATAGAGAGGGGCTGCGATTGCTACGTGAGGTTAAAGAGCTGAGAGTCAGAACCTCATAAGCACTGTCTGATCTCAAGTCCAATGTGCTGAAGTACAGACCAAAAACAGTGGAAAATGTGTCACTGTTCTACTGCATACAATCAGCACCGTACGTCTGTTGTGAAATAAGTTGCATTTGCAATTTTTTTCCTCATTATTTTGGCTTTGTTTTCATAAATGGCCTTGAATTTAATCCAGCTAACCGCACTCAGGCCGTGTCCACTCCAGTGAAATGTAGCCTTTCGAGCTGGTCAAGTCGGTCAGCTGTGTCGCGTGCCGCCGCCACCGCTGCCGCTCATGCGGCATTGCCTCCACCCCGGCATCCACCTGTGGGTCCCGGGTATACGCTTCCCAAGCAGGCGAGTTGTCATCGACACGCCCCACTCCCCGCTGCTGTGCCAACCTTGGTGCTTCCTCGTGGGGAGTGATGAGGTCAAAGTCTAGATGTCAAATGTCAACGCTGTCCATATTCTGCATTCACATATTGATGTATGTCATGTGAGCTGGCTGACTGACATGCAGATAGACGCATCTTTTATTTTTGGTTTTAGCTCTACATCCACGGTAAAACCGTGGTCTCAGCTTTTAATGGTTTTATAGATTTGTATTTTCGACCGCAAAGCTTTAGGAAATTATTTGTAAATGCTATGGGTGGTGCTTTATTTCATGGGCCCTATAATTATTTAATGTCCTAGGGGGTTTCTTGGAAAGGAACCATGGAATTTGGTACCAGTGATCGGGGAACAGAGACAGATGTTCTGAGCAAACAGATAAAATGTATTTATTTTAGTTTTTAAGAAAGAATGAGGAATTGATATAATAGCTGCATAGTTGTGTAGATTTTACAGTTATTAATTACCTGTGAATTTCCTGTAAAATACTGCTCAAATGCGATTGACTGGGGGAAAAAAACCGACCCACATCAGTCCAGGTAAATAGTCACTTATCATTGTTAACCTAACTAATAAACATAAAGTTCGCGTTTTTCTTTCCTGCATCTTCAACTGAGGTGCTGCTGCTGTGACTAAAAGACAGCAACTGTTTATGTCATTTATAAACACTAGTCCCAAACAGCAGTCGTTTCCAGAAACCTTCCTAGAAAAGGTACAAATCACGTGCCTTCTAGGCAGCTGTTGGACCGCTACGAGAACTATGGGACCTGTTTGGGGAAAAAAAAAGAAAAAAAAAAAGGCCAGAGAGAGAAAGAAGAGACAGAAACTGAAGCCAATTCGGGAGAGTGAAAGGAGGGTCAGAGACGGAGCCCGAGAGCGCGCTGCCCCCCTCTGCCGGCGGACCCGCGTCACCGCAGGCTGCGGCCGCGCGAGTTCACCGGGTTCGCGCGGCGTTGCCGTCACTCTCGTCCTGTGGCGGAGTTATCGACTTGGCTGCAGCACCGGCTGCCCGAGGCCGCACCTTACTCCGTAGAGAAGACACCTTCACTGGCACCGGAGGGGGTAAAAATAAAAAAAAATAAAATGGAAAAACTCCAGCTTCTTCCCTCGCAGCCCCAAAATTCTTACTGTGAATAGACCGTGAGCTTGATTTTGCAGCGGGGCATCGTGCTGTCGCCGAGGGTGCTCATTTATTTATCTGTTCGTTCATTCATTCATTTTCCGCAACAGGAGATGGTCGACTGGTTCAACGCTATCAGGGCGGCCAGGTTCCACTACCTACAGGTGGCTTTTCCTGGGGCGAGCGACGAGGAGGTGAGGATGACCGTTTTTTTACTCAGGAGCCGCGCCGCCACGGAGCCCGTAGTTCGAGGGAGGAACTGTCGGAAGACACCCGATCCTCAGGGAATCAGTCAGACGGGTTGATTTAAGACAGACGACTTCCCCCGGGGTTCAACCTGGAATCATTTATGTCAATTTGAAAAAAAAAAAAAAAAAAAATCATCCATCTCTGAGTCAGGCAAATGCATAATAACCTATATATATATATATATATAATGATACCCATTATCATTTAACATTTCATGCATGCTTTTATTTTGTGAGTCTCTTTTTGTCTTTTGTTTTCCAGTTGGTGCCCAAACTGACCAGAAACTTCATGAAGGAAGGCTTCATGGAGAAAACAGGCCCGAAGGTTTGTGCAGGGGTTCTGCTCACCGGATCATACCTTTCCCTTAAGCTGAAGTAGGGACTAACAGTGTTCGTTTCCCCTGTTTCACCGTCACGTTGGCCCAAATCTGACCGCACTGTCTGCAGGTCTGTCGCGGTACAGCGGCTCCCGACCTTTTAGCCTCACGACCCCTGAAAATGAGGCTCTGTCCGCCAGCGACACAGTGCAACATTACTGTACGTCGGTGAGCTGGGAGCGGCTCCACTGGAGATCGTTTGAGTCATTTCTGGGGGCTGAAAGGGTGAAAGTATCTGATACCTCATAATAAATAGAGCAAATAAAAGAAATAAGTCAGGAAAAAATATAATTTTATAGATCAGAGCTATGTTTTTTTTCTTCTGTTGTGTTAACCGTTTCCCAGCCAAGGGCCACATTGACCTTAGGCCTGGCCTTGTTGTTTGTCTGTGTTGGAATACTACCTGGCCGCAGTGTGGTCATTCGATAAAACACAAATTCATTTCGCGATACGCAGCTTGCGGGCACAAAAAAAACAGGTGAAAATAAAATAACGCATCCGTAAGGCTATGAATTCCCGTGGGCTACTTTACGAGACGGGCCCTGAAGATCAGACGATAACGCACGACCCGTCTGAGGGCCCTCCCGCCTTGCCACAACCTCTCAAGATTTCACTTGTGACAACTTAGAGGGTCCCCAGCTTGAGATCCACCGATGCAGTACAGTAATAGTGATAACAGGGCTTCAGACATCCCGAAGCCCTGTTATAATGGGTTATACTTTTTGCGCAGAGCTGTTTCCTCTTCTCATAATCTCCATTCTCTTTTTCTTTGCCAAAGCACACGGAGGGCTTTAAGAAGAGGTGGTTTACTATGGATGACAGGAGACTCATGTATTTCAAAGACCCTCTGGTAAGAGGAGACCAGCTTTTGCTTTGTTCGAGCCCATTACTCGGCGGTCCCAGGTCTTTCCGCTCACCCTTGTGTCCCCCCTCCCCCAGGACGCCTATGCCCGTGGTGAGGTGTTCATCGGCAGCAAGGAGAACAGCTACACCGTCTTGGCCGGCCTGCCCCCGTCCACCCAGGGCTACCACTGGAACCACGGCATCACCATCGTCACGCCGGACAGGAAGTTCCTGTTCGCCTGCGAGACAGAGGCCGAGCAACGGGATTGGATAGCGGCGTTCCAGAGGGTCATCAATCGACCAATGAGGCCGCAGGAATATGCAGGTGCAGGGAATAAACGTGTCCTTAATCGGAACATTCTAGGTGCGATGTGCGATCTGCATCAGTTTTTCTCCATCAAAATGAAAGACAAGACGTTTGTCTTTTTAAAACTTAAGAAAAAAACAGAAACATACAACAGAAACATGGAACACTTCTTAAAGACTATTAAATTAAAAAGTAAGAAGCTCGGTCTTTGTATAACTTTTGAAAACTTGTTCATTTGTGTTTTGGTGCAACAGCAAAACCGTTTCTTGGGCGGTGGATTTTTCTGCCGCTAACATGCTCAAAGGAAAAAATGTTTCTCTATTTAATTTTATCTCTTGTGAGGCAGATTAAATGGCATTTGCTTATATTAAATGTGCTCTACAAATAAAAATTACATGTAATATTAGTATTATTATAAAAATGAAACCATAAGTGGCAGGTTATGGAGAGAAACAGGGAATGTGTGTTGAATTTAAGGTGATGTTGAGTCCTAAAAAATATTGCCTCTCAAACGGAGCCTATTGGTCGAAACCATACTCTATTACCTGCGTCACTGCATTACCTCATTTTATTTGTCTGTCTCTGCAGTGGAGGCCCATTTCAAACACAAGCCTTGAAGCCCGCGGGAAGCCAGGACTCCAGAAAACTCCAAAAGCCAGTCTCAGTAAGATCAGAGACAACCCCCTGCGTGTGACCACAGACCATGGCGGGACGAGGTGGGGTGGTGTTGGGGGACGGGTGGGCGGTTTTTTTTGGATGGGCCAAGATGAGAGAAGATGATGAAGAAAAAAAAAAAAAAGGAGAAAGAGACAGAGGTACTCCGGTCTGTCTGTGTGTGGGAAACTCAAACTCTAAATGGACTCTTGGCCCCTCATGAGGCGAAATGCTGGTGATCTGAGGCCGAAGGGTAGGTGATGTCCTCCCTCGTGCACCTACCGACCTTGTGCTATACATTACCATGCCAACCACCCCCCCTCTCCTCAGCCATATGGGCCCTCCCCCCTGCAGCAACCTCCCCTCTCCCCTGGATTTCATCATGTGAATGGTTCGTTCTGCCTGTAATCTAATGTAATTATGTAATCTAGTCATTTCACTGGTTGCTTAACAAAGACAATGCATTGTTAATTTATTGAATGTACAGTTTTGATGACAGTGGCTTACCGTGCGTGTGGAATCGTGACCTTTTCGTTGAGGACGCTGTGAGGTTGACCCTCTGGCACTGACACCCTGTTAAACCTGAATCTACAAAGTGCTGTTAACAACAAATATGCATAAAAACACACACAAACTCTCAGTGATCTCTGTCGCTGTTAACGTAGCTTGAGGTGGCTGATCTGCATCCAGGCAGGGTTCTTTTAAAACCTCAAACTGACAGCTGTTCTCGTATTTATTTGTACTGTTGAACATACTGAGTCATTGTAGACAGTTATTGCTGCTTTAAAGGATTGTAATGTGACAGGATTGTAATTTATATAACACTTCTACAACTGTTTGATTTACTTTTTGCATCTTGTTTGAAAGACACATTGTTGTGTTGATCCTTAAATCACAGTGATAGTTTGTTTCATTATAAAAATCTTAACATCAATACAGACGAGTCTGAAATCAAGTGGCAGTGTCTGATTTGTTTTCAAACTAGTCTTTAAGACATTTCAGTCGTGTCTTCTGTGTCTTCAATACCCAAGGACTGGCGATTACTGGACAACTTTGGTTTGTTAAAACGTGGGTCTTACTTTCATCCTGTTGGCCATCATTCCTTTTGGTAATAATTGGATTTATTTTATTAATTGAATGCAGATATTTATCGGGACAATATGTATATATAGTATGGACCAATGTCACATAACAGAGCATTCATAGCCTAAGTTAATGTGAAATGCCTGTTCCTACTGTAGATTCGGCTTTATGCAAATACACAAAACCCAACAAAAATACATACAAAACAGCACAAAACACCAAAAACAAGTTAACTGCTGAGATCTGGAAATGAAGTGAAGTCAGACAAGTGTTTGCCTCGTGTTTCTCGCCTTGTCAGCAATTACTCTGGTGAGCACAAGGTTACCAGAACCGAAAGACATGACAGCCAAAGCCATAAAACCAAGGCCCAGGTGGAAACAATCCAGAATTATACTTTAAAGCAAAAACTTTAAAGTATATCTCTATACCACTAAATGTTCGTGACTACATAAGCAACAATTTAAGATGAAAAACATCTTTAGGTATTTTTATTAAGAGTTGATTTTTTAGAGTGCACACTGGAAGGGCAACTCTATATTGAAAGCGCAGGTATGTCCTGTTGTCCAGCAGATGGAGCTCCTCTGTTACTTTAAAAGGGAGAGCACGTATCGTCACAGTGAAATCATCATAGGGTGAAATCCTGCCAACCCACAGGGGAACGTGTCCTCCTTGAACCAGAATGGAGGGACTAAAATGACCTGAATCGCAGTTTTGAGTTTGTTTTTTTGTTTTTGTTTTTTACATTGAATTAGTAAATAGTAATGCAGACAGGTGACAAATGAAATAAATAGTTTGACATTTTGGGAATACACTTATTGGCTTTTTTTGCCGAAGGTTAGATGAGAAGTTGATAACCAGCCCCATGTCTGTACATTAAAAGAGCACTCCACTGATTTAACATTACACTCCTATAACATTGTCAGACTCAATGCGGACAGATTAAAGAAAAGAATCAAAGAGGTCATCTTCTTTTCTTCCTCCTCGTGAAAACCCACATTATCCACGATGGACCTCGATTGCTGACAGTTTGGTCGGAGATTTGAAAGAAAAACTTGAATGCGTTCTCTACACAGGGCACGAGGGCTCACTGTACTGTTTAAAGAAGGTCGAAGATGTTGTGAATCTCCATCTCCATCTCGCCATTACCACAATCAATGCACCAAATGAGGGGACATCTTTCAGAACGGGCTCCAGAAGAGTTCTACAGACTTGACGCGTCCATGCCCGGAAGCACTGAAGCTTTTCTACAGGCTCATGGAGTAATGGTAAACAGCAGATTTCAAGGCCTGAGTAGGCGGCGATAGCTGCTTGGCGTTAGGTTGAGGGGAAACTTGGTTTGTCATGGAACTCTGTGCAGACGATTGTTACGGAGGATGCAGTACTCCAGTATTTTCCTATTTGTTAAGGCCTATGGCTGCTCACTCGTTCCACGTTACAGTAGATGGCGCTCATCGGTCGCCGTAAAGGGAGACTACAGACGTGTAGTGTCGCACACTCGCAGTGGCACAAAGTGTGGACTGAAGGTCTGCTGGTGTAAATGTCACCTGATGATCTCGCCACTCTTACACAAACCTCCACATACACATGCTGGCACCAGGGCCTTACGGAATTATGGGTAACTCAATGTTTCTTCTGTCTGGCCAGCGTGTTGTCGTTGGCAACCGAGTTGTCATGGTAAACTGCTGAGACAGTGAGCCACTGAGCTGCAGCAGCCAGGTGGAACCCGCACAGGAAGTGTTTAAAAGCGGGTGGGACTTCGGCTCAGCAGCCACGGTGTTTGTCCTGAAGACAATATGGTCATTGAGGCGCTGGCACATGCAGCAAACATTTCGTAATGGTAAAACTGCTGCTTCACTACATCGTAGTTTGGCCTGAATATTAAAAGAAAAACCCTTATTTCATATTTGGTTGTTTTTATGTTCTAACCATTTCTTCTGATGAGTTCAGGACATTCTTTGGGTGTAGGACTTGCTCTTTAAAACTATTTTTAACCTAGAAAAAGCTCAACAACACATTAAAGTCAGACTTGATCAATAAGTTGAAGCGTTTATTGCACCTCTGAAAACCCTCAATCCAGCTGTCCTGTCCATCAGGCCCTGCAGTCAATAATCCAAGCATAGCTGAGCCTCTGAAATTAACCAGTCTCCTCTCAGGAAACCCAACAGGAGCAGCTGTTGGACTGGAAACAAACTGGAAATGAAGCATGTGGAAAGGAATCTATTGTGTCTGCTTATTGGTGTGACTAATGTCACCTGAATGTGTGAAAAGAAAAATGTATTGTGAAATCACTGGGAAAGTTATAATTACATGACATTTTATGGCGTTTTTGCCTGAAAAGGAAGTAAATTCCATAAGAACTGCAATGAAGTTCTTAAAGGGTTGTTCTTGGTTTCTCTTTTAAATCAATCAAATTTATATAATATGAAGTTGGTATTGACACTTTTGTCATGTTAAATGGAATTGTTTTACATTTTGGGAAATTTCTTGGAAAGAGACCGAAGAGAAAATCATCAATCGTCAGCCAGGAAACAGCTAGCCTGGCTCTGTCCGCAAGCATAAAAAGGTCTGCCTACCAGCACCTCTAAAACAAACTAATAAATACGTTGTACCTCATTTTTTTAATCTGTACAAAAGCATGGAAACACCAGGTTGTTGTTTTACAGGGGATTATCTAAAGACTCCAGGAAATAACTGGGTCCGGCCAAGAATAGTCCAGCACTAACTAGCTAGCTGTTTGCCCCTGCATCCAGGTTTTAAGCTAGGCTAAAGTAACTGCCGTCTAGCTGTAGCTTTATATTCAGTGCACAAGCAGGTGAGTGGTGTCAACCTTCTCATATAACTCTCAGCAACAGCGCTCTGAAGTGTATTTCCAAAAATCGGGAACTACAGCTTTAAGAGACACAGTCTTTCTCGTCAGGCTGACGGGAAAAATATTTGTTCCATTCAAGTTATCGGTTCTTGTATTTTTAATTGCACTGCTTGTTCTGCTAATTTAAAGAATCCTTAGTGAATAATGCAGAACCTTCACGTATCTGCTGTATAAAAAGAAATACCTTCAATTTGAATCAAAATGTAACTCACAGGTGAGGAAACTATTGTACTCAGCCAGATTAAGTATTGAAAAACTGCTATTAAATCTGCAACACCCTGCCTTAAATATGAGCTACTCACACACCAAAATTTCACTAGTGTGGAGTTTTAATGGAACATTTTAGTGTACCATAAGGGTTTAAATGGCTTTGCACAGACCTTTTTACTCAGTAAAGAGACAGAACACTGAATCTTTCTTAATCTTTAGATTTTTTTTTTCCATGAAAATGAAAAAAAAATGTAACAATACATGGATGCACAATATGTGTCGTTCGGCCAACAAATGCTAGCACTGTCCCTCGGAAATCCAAACTGGTCAAAACCTTCAAAATAACTCTTAGTAAGTCAAAATATCAGCAACTGACTGAAAATTGTCTTTATGCTCCTTCACACTTCACAAACTATGAGTACTTTTCGTCTGGATGACCAGTTTTATTGTGTCCTCTTCCTTAAGGCCTGGTGAGTGTTGTGTAGATAGGTTGCTCCCAGCCAGAGGGAGGACTGTGCGGAGGTGGTGCCAAGGCCAGGCTGTTGATAAGCGGTGTGGCGTAGGGCCCCCTGGAGGAGTGGAAGTATGGGTACTGATACAGACTGGCAGGGTAGCCAGAGAAAGCGCTGTAGAAACTGGAGCTCTGAAGGTCGGTGTAGTCAGATTGGGTGGTGGAAGACGTGGAGGAGCTGAGGGAGGTGTACTCTGGTTGTGTTGGTGGAGGAGTGGAGGGGGACGAGCTGCTGTAGTGGCCTGGGCTCATCTGCTCAGTTTTAATCTGAGGTTTGTGGCTGGTGTCCTCATCGGGCCCATGGGTGTCGTGACTGGAAGAAGATGGTGGCATTCCAGTGGAAGTCCCACCAGAAGTCTTGGGTATCCACGTGGGAAAGCTGTGGGAGTGAGGGTGGATGCTAGGTAAGATGAATGATCCAGGGGGGTTGTTATGCGCATGGCTGGTATCCGGCGGGGTTAGAACAGCGGCGCCGTGGCTGTTGGGAGGCAGGTACTGGTCGAACTCATGGACGTCAAATCCATCGATGGTGCTGATGACGTCAGTGCTGAGCTCTGAGATGTCCACGTTGCTGAAGTCAATGTTCTGACGGCTGGGAGGAGGAGCAGAGCCGGCGCTGCCGTCCACAAGGCGGTGGGCGTCGTGTTTGCTCCCCATGTAAAGGTCGGTTTTAGGGGTAGTGGGAGGTGTTGGAGGTCCATGAGACTGACCTGGAAACCAAACCAAAGAAAACAACAATCAATATTTCTATGCTGAAGAAAAAAAAAGGGGTCCAAGAGATAAATTGCAGTATGTACCCTTATGAAAAGTGTACTAATCATCAGTCTCTCACCTGTCCTGTCTGGATGGCAATGATGGTGTACATCCCCTGTCTCAGCCAGCCTGTCCAACCCTGCTTCCGTCTTATACAAGCCCTGCTGATGCTGCAACTGGGCCAGTCCCTGTTTACAGTCCCCTTGAGCCGGTTTGGTGCTCTTGCGTCTCCGAGGCTGGTACTTGTAGTCTGGGTAGTCTTTCTTGTGCTGCAGCCTCAGCCTCTCTGCCTCCTCGACGAAAGGACGCTTCTCGGTTTCAGAGAGAAGCCTGAGGAGGAAAAGGGGTGAGTTACTGGATTATTAGAAGTTCTTTTAAAAACCAGCAAGTATTTTGGCTATACAATATATATATATTCCACAATGGATCCATGTTAGCTTTTTCGTTACCCGTTTTTCTGTGTTCAGTATTGAAAAAACAAAAACAAAAAACAAAACAGCGTCAGCAGTCTCTAAAATACCAGTCAGGAAACTCAGGAACTGAGTGACATTTGTGCGCCTGCACTTTTTGCAGTAACCACATTTTTGTCAATAACACCAATGAATAATTTCACTGTGGGAACAATATTCTGCTTTTCTATATATTATACACTGTGGTTGAATGTAACTAAGTCACTATCAATCTTCTTTATACTTCTACTCCACTACATCTCAGATGGAAATAATGTACTTTTCACTCCACTACATTTATCGGAAAGCCGTAGTTACTAGTTTCAGAAAATATACGTTAATCTTATTAAATATGAGGCATGGTTATAGATTAAGCCACCTTGACCAGCTACAACAGTAAAATGCTTCGCAGCCTACATATTGATGCATCTGTAATAATCATCCAATCATAAAATTTATAACTCACTCAGGAGTCATTTTCTGCCTTAATTACCTTTACTTTTGATACTTTTAGTACATTTTGGTAATAATAGTTTTAACTTAATACTTTACCTAATACTTAATTCTGCTTAAGTGACATTTTCACTGCAGGACTTTTACTTGTGATGGAGTATATTTATGACGCAGTACTGCTATTTTTTTTTTTTTTTTGTAAAGTATGAAGGTAATCTAAATACTTCCTCCATCACTGGCTGCATGTTAAAGTGAATCAGCTGTAGTGCACGGATTTTTTTTTTCCTGTTGTTCATACTTGCATTAGAAACTGACCAGTTGTGGAGCCATCTGTGAACCACCAGTAAGCTATTTGTCTTTTCTGGTCTTTTATCAGTGTGTTTTGCATTGCACAGGTGCAGTAGAACCACACAACATTTTTACTCTCAGCAAACTACTTTATGGAGTTCTGTGCTTGATAGCGTCGCCTGTAAGAGTTGTCACATTTTTTAAAAAAAAAACAGAAAAGAAAAAAGTCAGATTCTCATTTTGGAATGAAAGTTGGAATGAAACCTGGTAAACTGGTTTTGGCCTGGTAAGACTGACTGTGGAGGTATCTCTCTGCTCTGTGCCGGTACTCACCGCCACAGTTTCCCCAGCGTCTTACTGAGCTCAGCGTTGTGCAGATGAGGATACTGGTCCGCCAGCTTCCTCCGCGCTGCCTGCGCCCAAACCATGAACGCGTTCATCGGCCGTTTCACGTGAGGTTTGTTTTTCAGCCCCCTCTCGCCTTGACTGGGCACCGGTACCAGCGACCAGTCGTAACCTTTCAGCACCTGCGACACCGCGTCGCGAATGCAGGCGGGGAAGCGCTCATCCTCCCGGCTGCTCCCCGGCCCGCGCGTATTTCCGGACGCGGACCCTTGCGCGTCCGATCCTCCGGGAGACGCCGGGGACTCTGAATCCGAGCCGTGGGGGGTCGCGGAGCTGTCGCTGCCTGCTGGGCTGCACGGATGGTCCGACGACGACTTGTTCTCCTCTGTCATGTTTGCCCGGTAAAAAGCTGCAAGAATGGTTTACTGTCGCCCCGAATCCCGCAGGCTTCTCCAAGCGCGTAAAGGCGCACGGCTCGGTAGGAAGACTGTTTCACCACGAAGTCAAGTAAAATCCCACATCCCTTGTCTCGGACCTGCCATTCATCCCCGCACCCTCCTCAGCTGCAAGACAGAGTTTGACGAGCCACTCGTTTCTGCTTTAGCTCCTTAATTCTCTTTCGCACTTGCGTCTCCCCACCCCCTCGTGTCCAATTGGCTTTTGCAAAGTTCTACCAGCAGAGTTCCTCCTAGTTTGGCAAGGAGACGCAGAGAATTGTTGGTAGTCAAGATTAGATTTATAAATCAAAACTTTAAAACTTTATGATGCTTTGGATAGTAGTCTGCTCAATGTAAGTTATGGCTGGATTTGATTTGTCCAACTTGAGAGGCAGAGATGACGTACTTTACCAAAGAATGTCCCTTTATGTTGCTTCAGGCCACACCGCAACTCGGGGACAATTGTACTTTGTACTCCACAACATTAATCTGACGCCAGTAACTATTGTGATATTTAATATGCAAAAGATGCGCTCGCAAAATACATATATTTTTATGCATTAAACTGCTCACCAATATAAATAAGTACTTCAGATTAGCTCAACTGTGAGCAAGTACAACATTGAAATGCTGCAAACACATTAATGCCTAAGTAATAATGATCCAATTATATAAAATAAATAATATTATTCTTACATTGTTATTGTTATTATTATTATTATCGATATTATTGCAGACCTACCCCTCCAATTAGACATAATTCCACGTTTGTTTTTCAAATAGTTATAATAGATATAATTATGATTTAATATAATTTATTTAGTTTTTTATTGACACTTTAAATCCCGGGAAAACACTGCATTTCTCTTTCGTACTTCCATTATATAAAGAAATAAAGATAAATAAACAAACGAATAATAATAATAATAATAATAATAATAATAATAATGATAATTCACTTCCGCGCCTGTTTAGTCACGTGACCGTGAGCGCCTTGAAAATGGCGGACAGCAGTGAGAGTCCAGAGAGCTGCGTGAGGAGAAGACGCGTCGAAAGCAGAAAGACAGAGACAAAATCCGCTGACAGCTTTCGACAACATGGAGCGGACACAGACACAGAGACAGAGACAGAGAAGAGACTCGAGTCCTTACAGACTGGGACTTTCTGGCTCAGCCGGATCGTGCTGCTGCGCTCCGTCGCCTTTATTTACTGTAAGTGTGCCGAGCTTTTCATTCTAGAAATACTTTGCACCGCAGTCACAAATAGATGCGGAGTCATTTTTGATGTGCGTTACTAGCTGCGGTTCTGTCCTGTGCGGAAAATGCATTAAATATTGTCGTTTATGTTGTCCTCCCGTGGTGGATTTCCCTAAACGGAGACGTGTTTCATCACCGTTGGCTGCCCGGTTTCTGGGTCTCAGTTTTTCAGTCACTGCCAGAACCACATGGGTACAGGTGTGTGGACTGGAAGGCAGGCTGGATTTTTTTTTTTTTTTTTTTTTTTGCTCTTCAGACCTTGGTGTTTGCCTCCATAGCCTGGTTTTACAATTACAAGAGGTGACCACACACACCCTCGCCAAGGTCCTGTGCCCATATCAAGCACTTTTGACTGAAGTATGAACACAACTCTCACTTCAACGACCCTGGAGAGAACTGGTCAGTTATATTATACTGGTGCTACTGTGAATTAAAATTCTCCTTACTTGCTGATGCAAAAAGACCTTTCAAAATAAATTATAAGAAGTAGTGTATCCATCTTTATAGCAGTTTCAATTTTAAAATAAAATTTAGACTTTATAAACGGTGTGCATTCAGTGGCAGAGCAGTGAATTTTATTTATTTATTTTTTTAATCTCAACCACGCTTTCTTTTGCCTCTTTTTCTGTAGTGGTGGCGTTCAGTGTTGCTTACAACCAGAACAAGCAGCTGATTGGTGAGCACGGTCTGATGCCCTGCAAGAGCTACCTCAACAGTGTCAAGCGCTACGTTGGGGGGAAGATAGGCATGGCTGCCCTGGCGTACACACCGTCCATCCTCTGGTTCTTGGACTGGGGCGACATGGATGCCAACCTGGACGGCATCGCCCTGGCGGGGATGGCTCTTTCGGCGTTTGTGCTGGTGACGGGAATGGCCAATATGGTGATCATGGTGACGCTGTGGGTGCTTTACCACTCGCTGGTCAACGTGGGACAGCTGTGGTGAGTCTGGGATAGACACGCTCACATACAACAGTTTTTAAAATGTTCAAATATTGTTACTGAGAGGATCTTAACTGTATACTATCCTTTAAAATGCTGCAAATCATTGCATCATAGTCAGTGATGAATTTTAAAGCTGCTCTAATCAGTATTTCATACATTAACAAACATGGCAACAAACCTACAGAGAATTATCACTTGACTCTTTAGTGGCCATTAACCCTTTGGGGCATTTAGCAGCTAAAGAGCCAGATATTTTTCTCAGGAGTTGGTGGGGACCAAAATCGGAGTTTAATAGAGAGGAAATATTGGACTCACGTTAATCACATGGACAGAGACACAATTGCAAATGAATGCTAATTTTGTCTCTGTGTCTGCCTGATGGGTGAATACAACTTTAGGGTTGTTCCAGTTTCCCCAAGTGGCCAAGCAGCTTTGAATGGGGGGGAAAAAAAAGCATCTCCAATTTTGTCAAATTTAGTTAATTCTAGCTATTTTATTCTACTCCCTTAGTTTAGTGCATCAAAATGTTGATTTATACCAGCCACTCTTAAGACCTCAGCCCTGCTTTGATATCCTGACCATAAAAATTGCAAAAAGTAAACGTGACCACGTACACCCAGAGTCAGTCAGGCTGCCCATATTTTCACGCATCATATCCAGAATTGTATCTCTTGCTTTAAGTGCTGTAAATAAATAAGAACATTCTTGAGAAGACTATTTAGAGCTTAATTAGTTAGTTGATCAGAAGAAAGATATTCTCCAACTATTTTTGTAATTTAAAAAACAAACAAACAAACAAAAAAATTCTCTGGTTCCAGCTTCTCAAACGAGAGCATCTGCTGCTTTTCTTCATCATATGTCACTGTAAAGTTAATCTCTTTGGGTTTCGGACTAGGTTGAACAAACAAAACATTTGAAGATGTTAGCTGGAGTCCTAGGAAGCTGTGATGGCCACTTTTCACATTTTTTGGACATTTCATACACAAAGCCTTTAATCGATTACTTTGGAAAAATATTTGTCAGATTACCCAGTAAAGAAAATAATCTATAGTTGCAGCCCTAGTTGTGTTTTAAGCTTGTTCCACTGCCTCCAAGTTAGGTAATGATGATGATGATGATGATAGTAATAATAATAATAATAATAATAATAATAATAATAATAATAATAATAATAATAATAATAATAATAATAATAATAATAATAAAGGAAATGATAATTAAACTTAGTTCATTCAAGCTATTTGATAATATTAAAGAGTGCATCAGAATTCTTATACTGCGGTATCCTTTTTGTTTTCTTTTTTTGTCTCTTTCTAGGTACTCCTTCGGTAAGTGAACTGCATGATCCACGCCAAGTGACTCACACGGATTTCAGCCTTAAAACAGAATCCCAGGAACGCTTTCTTTAATTCTCCTTGCCAAATAGAAGAAGTAGAATAGAGGCAAAACGTTCAGGTTTGGATACCATTTTAGTTTTATAGTGAAACCAATGTGGTAAAGTCCCTCAAACTAAGCTTGTACATACACTGACCTTGAGACATCATATGCATTTAGAAACTTTAGACTGATGTTTTTAGAGTAGAAATTAACACATTTTTAAAGAGGAGATGTCCAATCCTATCATTAAATTCAAGGAAGGTTGAGATGGGGCAGCCAGTATGATACTACAGGGGACAGATCTGTAAGAATGCAAACAATCACAAATTCTTTTATCTTTGGGAAGTATACAGTTGTAGAGTCATGGATCATGACCATAATCACTGCACGTAAAACTACTTTTATGCTTATGCTTTGAAATCTCACTACAGGCTTTCTCTTGATTGTTTCCCAGATTGTATTAAAGCCAGTTTTTGGGTTAAAACCCAGTCCCTGACAGATTTAAGGTTCATTGGAGTAAAGTACATTAACTCCTCACTTGGTGAACCAAGTAAACCGTCATAAATTTAACAGTAAAGAGGGCAGACAGAGAGGAAAGAAATAAGAAAGTATAAATAAGAGATTATATGTAGGGCTCCGGCCCAGATAAGTGGCGAAGTCAGTGGCAACTCTCTGACTGGTTAATGACACTTCGTAGTCAGAGACGCCAGGCGGATGTCTGTGGTTATGAGCTGTGGCGTCTATTACTCTTTTTTTAAAAACATTTTTTTTCCTTTTTCTCTCACTCACACTGTCTTTCTCCCTTACTCCCTCTTTTCTTTTGGACCTATTATCACCCTGTGGCTGACAGTGCAGCTTTAAGTCTCCAGACTAAGCTTCCCAAGTCTAGACTTAAAAACCAGAGGCTATGGGTTTGTGCTCGTAGGGGCATTAGTGGCAGACACTGTTCACTCAATTGAACCTCTTTGTAAAAATTCAAAACTACAATATCGCATTTAGCGAGGTAAACTTGAACATAATCAAATTCTATTGGATTTGATTTCAGTCATGCTAGTGACATGGTTCCAGGAATAGCAATGCTGGTCTGCAGGTCAGTCGGGTCACCACTTTGGCTCATTACTATTACTTTTGGATGGGTTGCCGTGAAATTTAGCTCAGATATTCATATCCTTCTCAGGATGAATTGTATTTATTTTGGTGATCCCCTGACTCTTCAGCAAATGCCATCATCAGCTTTCAGTTTGTCGGAAAATGACCAAATACCTGCTAAGCTAAGGCCATTCTCCTCACGTGTTTTTAAAATAAGTTTGTAACTTAGCACCAGTAACACTGTTGATTAACGTGTCATAATCACCACCAAGCAAAGCGTCGGTGTGAAAAGGACAAAATGAGGCTGTAGATCCAAATTGTTTACATCATATTTATATTGTTAAAACATGCATGAATATATGACCAAAATGCAAACAAAGAGCAGTGTGTCCAGAGAAAGCTGGACTCAGCCAGGTTACAGTGGATCTTTCCAGCTTTCATCACATCGGTTTTCCTCTAAAGCCCCACAGACTGTCCCTTTTGATATAAGCTGAGTGTGACCTGTTCTTCTGTAAGGCACTGAACCTTTGTGAAGAAAAGCACTTAACAACTGACGACTTGTCCAGGTTGGGAGAGCCAGCTGTTGGAGACTGGCTTTTTGGCCGTTTTCTTGTGTCCGGTTTGGACTCTGTGCCAGGTCCCCCGCCGCTGCCCCCCGTCCCTCATCTGCATCTGGACCTTCAGATGGCTCATTGTCCGCATCATGCTGGGAGCGGTGAGTAACACATTTCACAAATGTATAGAAAAAATCCTCCACCTCAGTAGTCAGTGTTGAACACCTAAACTAAAGGACAACTGTTAGGACAGAAAAAACAAAAAAAATTCGATATTTTTGGGCGAGACCAAAATGTTACGGCAAATTTTGCCAACACAGAAAAAGGCTTGACTATTCCACATTATCTGATATTTCAAAAATATTTTGGATATTTAATGATCTTTTCCTAAAAACGAATCAAATGGAATTTGCTTTGGGGCTCTCCCATTCCAACCCCCCCCCCCCCAGCAGCACCTTGAATAACACATTTCCTTCAGAGAGACCCTGCGCAGGCGTGGACATTTCTGTCTAGGAGGAAGCAGATACTGTAAATTCAAGCAGGAAGACATGTTCAGTACACACACACACATACACATGAACACATCCAGCAAGCCCGTGTGAAGAAATGAAGCCATTTCTCAACAGCATAATTCCACGGGATGTTCCAGAGTTTGTCCTCCTGTTCTTAGGCCGTTACTTTTGGAGCTGTACTTTGCTATAAAACCCTGCCAGTATTTGGAGATCCAACGCAAATATATGGTCAGCTAAACAACATGTCTGGATGTTTGACAGTTTCCATGGTGAATTTCAGACCACCGACTGGGTTTTATCTGCCAATCAATGCAGTATTCAGTTGCCCAGGGGGTTTTTCCTTCTAAGACCACGAAGAGAGCTGCAACACAGGGGAGCACCTCAGCTCTAGTTCACTCTGAAAAGACCTGACTTGATTCCCTGATATGTGGAGAGTTTTGTTGGAAAGTGAAATGCCCCCTGTTTGAAAACACCTCATCTGCACTTATTGTTACAGAATCTTTAATTGCAGAAAAATTAAACGTTTTACCATTGAATTATGAATGAGGGGTGAAAGAAGATTCCAGTCATTGGTTTCTGACTAAGTAGGTTTTTTTGGTTTTTCATTTTTTTTTTAACCTACGATGTAATATTTTTGTTACCAGAAATATTCATCGAATTTTGGAACAAAACCATTTATGCATGGACCTGATGTTTATATACGATTTTAGAAGCGTAGAAAATTCAGTTAGAAATCAAAGGTTTGGGTTATTTGGGTTTGGTTATTTCTGTACTTGTTGTGCAACAATACTTATTTAACTTATTTAACAGAAAATGAGTCTGCAACTAACTGAATAATTAATTTTTAAAAGTCAATTTTCAAGCAAAAATGTCAGATGAGAAGAAAATAATTTGCGGATTAACTGACAATGAAAATCATCTTTTGTTGCAACTTTAGCACATACATGAGGTTTTTTTTTTTTTTTAATGATAAATAATAATAATATTCACCTAATCTGTGATAGTTGGCTAGTTTCCTAGTGCAAATTAAACCCAACATTATAGTTAATTGTTGAGCAAATATTGCATCGTTGTGTAAATTCTATTTGTGTTTATTTTTTTCTTTGAATGTTTGCATTGGTTTATCTCCTCCAGTGACATTAGCTGAAGGTGTTGGCGTTAACGTATCTGGCCCTGTGCAAAATATTTCAAGAAGTTACAATTAGACCTGACTAATACCTGGTGAACAGATCACACTCAGTCCAATGGGATCGGATGATTAGATTTTGGTGATAATCCAGATCTGAGATTTTCATAATGAGATTTTCATTTTTATGTAATTTCTGACAATGCTGCATTCAAGTTCTGGCAAGAATGTCAGATATCCAGAACTTTAAAGTTAAGTTCCAAATAGCATTCACATGCTATTTTGTCAGGAAATCACATCCAGATGCTAAACAATAAACAAAAGAAACAAACTGTCACAGAGGCTTTGACTTTTTAAATTGAGGAAATGTTATGGATTGGCTGTGTTTTAGGCTCTTTTAGAGATTACGTGAGATTATGACGGCAGAGCTCTGGTTTGAATCTGCAATGTTGGAGCAGAGCAAAGACTCCATCCCTGTGGCTTTGTCTAGCATCTCAGCAGTGTTAAGTATGGCCCCTGCGACAGTCCTTCAAACACTGAGGGACCCTATTGTCAAAGCTGTTAATATGTCTCACAGCATGCGGTTCACTATACCTCTGAGTTCTTGCCGGTGAGGACGACATGGCTTTGTGTTTTTTTTTTTTTTTTTTTTTTTTTTTTTTATATATATATATATATATATATATATATATATATATATATATATATATATATATATATATATATATATATATATATATATATATATATATATATATATATATATATATATTAATATATATATATATTAATATAAAAACCTCCACCTTTTTTAGTAGTGATGTTTCCAGCCTTACAGACCTTCTTTTTTTTTTTTTTCTTCCCCCTGTCCTTTTCCTTACAAATAAATTATGCTGAGGTTACTCTAGACCTCAGTTCAGTCACAGCCCTGTAAGTGCATATGGTCTGGCCTTGCTTATTTGATAACTTTGACTTTGTTAGAGCAATAACTTTCCTGAAGATTGCGTCTTAGCCTCTCACCTTCTTTTGGGACAGATCACCCATCTTTAGTTGCTAGCAGTTTTCGGATAGCATAGCATTTTCCAATGCCAGGAGAAAAACATCTGCCTTAAAGAAACATTTTAGGAAATATTACCAAATTCCTTTAACCTTTTTGTTCATCAAATAATACAGAGAGAGGTCCAGGACGTGTTTAGCAGTATTTTAGCATAGCACAAAGTTTGGAAGCAGAGAGTAAACTATTAGCCTTGCTCGGTCATATGTGGAAAACCACACCTTCCGATAACAGCTGTGCTATTTCATTAGCAAGTAAGCTAGTCACGTTGTTTTGTCCATTGTAGAGTTTCTACAGTGCTAACCACTGTGAGTGTATTAGCAGTCATTTTTCCTTAAGGAAAACCTGTTGGCCGAAAAATGTTGTTTAACAAGTAGACAGTGAACAAAGAGTTCTTGATATTAAATTTTTTGTCTCAGAATGAGTTCACTTATCACCTTTCTTGTGGTATAAACTCTAACATGGCTAATTCCTCTAGTTCTGTGCTAACGTTTATGAGTTTCCTGTTCAAAGTGCTGCATGGCGCAGGGATTGTGAATTGGATGACACGTTTCACTGTTGGAAGGAACATCTCTTTGAAACACTGCAACACTGCATGTTAGGTGTGAAGTTTTGGGTGTTACCTGGGATTCGAGCAGTACGACGAGGGCGCCATGTGACTTGATTATGTGTTGGTGTGCACCTGGTCCACTGGGAAGGGTGTTTTCGACTTGAGTGCAACGATGAATATTTGGAGTATCACTGATTTTGAGGTGTACAAATATTATTATTAGAGAGATCCCTTTTTTTTTCTCACTATGAGCTGTCTGAACTGCTGCTGCTCCATGGCTCTGACAGCAATGGAAAATATTAAGAGTTTTTTGGCCATAACTAATAAGAATTTAATAAGAATAAGAAATAATAAGAATTTATACACTTATTATGACAAAATAAACTCAATACTTTTTATTAAATTCCTTCAAAGTCTTCACTACATAAGAGTCTGGACAGACATGGACATGTAAACTACCACTTGACTGGTTGGTAGAGGCATACAACTGCAAGGCAGTAGTTCTAGTCTGATGATGCAATTGAAGGTGAAATGACCATTTTTTTTTTCCCTTTTTATTCAATTTAAATGCATAGAAACTTCCCCAGGGCTCCAGACACTTGGTAGACTGCTCTGTTTAATGTCAGAGGTCTGAATATCAGGTTGTAATTGACATTTCGGGATCTCATGATTGAATTGGATTGTAAACAACTGCAGCATTTCAACAGCCAGCAGTTGCAGCCGACAGCCAAGCTCAATCAGAATGAAACGTCCTGGTTCTTCTAAATCTGGTTAGAGAGGTTAGCTGCCGATTTAGTCAACATTCCATGCCAACCACATGATGGGCTGATGTTTCAGTATTGACAGTCCCGTGTCCTGGATAGCACTCTATTCACTTAGTTCATTTGGTGAAAACTAGGCGCAGGACTGAGGGAGCATATCTTTTTATTTCTGGTCCTGATTAGGTTTTATTTTTCTATTTTATGATGGAAAATCCTCTCTGAGACATATTGTAAACTATTTTGAAATTAGTGTTTAAGTGCTTTTTGTGTATTGACTTTCAATAACCTGCCACATACACTGAAATTTATTTTTAGGATGGATGCCCCTGTTCAGTTCATAAAACCTTGTATAGTTAGATTTAGTCTTATGTGTGAGAGAGAGCTACACATCTGTGAGTTGTTACTGGAAATGCTGAGGTCAGAACAGCTACATGTTCAGACAGCAAGCAAATTAGATTTGTTCTTTTAGATTTGATATTTAAAGTGGAAATCTCTAGGATTTCAGTCCGTGTTGGTTTGGTTTACCACCAGTAACTACAGGTTGGACACCTGTAGTTACTGGTGCATAAGTGAAGAAAGGGGAGTCTTGCAGTGTCTTTTTTGTTGTTTATTGCGTAGCAATAAGAGAGGTTTTGTCTAGAGCTGCAATGATTGGTCTATCGATGAGGTGATTGAAAGAAAATTAATCGGCAACTATGTTGACAATCAGCTAATCATTATAGTTATTTTCACTTTCTCTTTTTAACATACATGATACTGAACTTTACACCAATCAGACACAACGTTAAAACAACTGACAGGTGAAGTGAATAACATTATTTATCTTGTTACAATTGCACTTGTCAAAGGGAAGGATATATTAGGCAGTAAATGAACAGTGTAAAGATCTGACTAGAAGAGATCTGAGTTGACTAGGGCAAAGTTGTGATGGCTAGATGACTGGGTCAGAGCATCTCCAAAACGGCAGGAAAATTCCCAAGATTTAAATCCAATCAAGCAGCTGTGGGATGTACTGGAAAAACAAGTCAGATCGATGGAGGCCCAAACTCGCAACTTACAGGACTTAAAGGATCTGATCTTTGTGCCTGATACCACAGGACACCTTCAGAGGTCATGTGGAGTCCATACCTCGATGGGTCAGAGCTGTTTTGGCAGCACGAGGGGGCCCTGCACAGTATTGGGAAGGTGGTTTTAATGTTGTGGCTGATCAGTCTTTATCTTTGGGGTTTGGACTTTTGGTCAGACAAAACAGGACGTGTGAAGATGTCAGCTTGGGCTGTGGGAAATAATAATTTTTATTCACCATTTATTGACCTTTTCTAGATAAAAGTATTGATCAAGACAGTAATCAGCAGATTAATCCATACTGAAAATAATCATTAGTTGCAGCCCTAACTTCGTTATAGTTGTCAATACAGGCACAAATGTTAAAATTTAGTATCACCATGTTATCTCTATATTCAATATCTAAGTCAGGGTTTCTGACATAAGCATGAAGTGGGGTGACGCAGAAGAGAAAGCAGACCTTTTCACATTAGTAGAAAAACATTATCAACTATTATTGGATTACATGTAATGTATAAATGCAATAACTGTGACTGATAAACAAGTTGCACATGGATTTGCACATGAAGGTCCTGACCTTCATCAACACACAGTTTTCTTTGGTCCAAGTCTTAATCTTCTTGTTCCTAATGTATATTTAACCCTAAATGCTTCTAAGTCTCCCTCCTTTCATCCTCTTTACAATATGCAGGATCATGAGAGCACAAGTGGGACCAAGCAATGGATTTTAATACAAATAATATACAGTGAAAGTATTCAGACCCCTTCACTTTTTGTGCACTTTACTGTGTTGTAGATTTAATTGTAAATAGGTACAATTGCCATTTTTACCCATCCATCTACACTCAATAACCCATAATGACAAAGTGAAAACATGATTTTAGAAAATTTTTTAATTGAGGAAGAGACTCTTCATAGCCATCACATTAAGATTTACCCACCTCATTAAACTGTCTAACTTTAATTTAATCTGTTCGACTTTGATGTGGTTATCTGTATGATTTACTAATCATTATCTACAAATAATCATGTCTCCTCTTTCTTCTCTATCTTGGCTAACAGTGCAGTAGCATAATAGGGAATTGGGCCCGTTTTAATTAGTTAATTTTTTTTCCATTTATTTTTATTGCTTTTCACGTAAAGCTTTCCCTTCAGCTGTTATCTTATTTGAAAAGTTGTCTGTCTCTGATGACTTACGGAACCTTTTATATATTATATATTTATATATTATATTAACTAGATTCCTATCTATATAGGAATCTGGTTAATAAAGACAAACACTGTGTACTAAATTCCCATTTATGTAGGAATCTAGTTAATGAAATAACATGATTTTATCATTAAGGGCTAATTTGACATCTTTTTAGAAGTACTTTGTTTTGTGGTAAACAACACATCTCTTTTTTTATTTGAAATTAATTCATTCTTTGAAAGTTTTCTTGCATTCGTGCCCTTTTGACAAAGTGTGTTCCATTCATATATGCACCTGGAGAAGGGTAAATCATGTTTTACTTATTTTGGACTGGCTGGATATGTGATGTAAAATTTCTGCAGTCTGTAATCTGATTTTTCTAATGGACTGTTGATGGTTGCTTATTTTGCATGATTTACAATTTGTTGCTGCTTTAAAGTTTGAAGGTAGTGCAAGCTTTCAACAGATGTATATACAGTATGTTTTCTATCTTTTCCAGGGTCTTATTAAAATCAGAGGGGACAAATGCTGGAGAGACCTTACCTGCATGGACTACCACTATGAGGTGTGTGTGTGTGTGTGTGTGTGTTTGTGTGTGTGTGTTTGTGTGTGTTTATGTCTGTGTATTTAAAGTACACAGTGTGTGTCTGTGTGCTTCTTTCCAGTGCACTGGTTTCTCTTGACTGAGTGTCATGCTATTGAGTTAGCCTGTTACAGTACATAATTATTGTCAATGTCCTGCTTTTCATCCATAAATTGATTAAACTATAACCTTTTCATCAGCTGCTGAGTAACTGAGCCACTGAGCCTTGCTTTCTATCTTCCTTCACTACTGGAGCTCCTTGAGTTCTCTTTATAATGTTGCCATGAATTCAGACTTAAGATTTAATTTGAAAAGGCTGATGTATAAAGAGAAGCTATCAAGCAGTGCATTACTTACTACTACTTACTGTCTTTCCACTTAAAAAGAAACCATATTTACATTAGGGCTGCAAATTCTGATGTTTTTTTCTTATCAATTATTTTCTTGATTAGTTGTATTTTCTATAATAGCTCAGAAAAGTGAAATATGCCCATTATGTCCAAAACACAAAAATATTCAATTTAAAAAATGGCATAAAACAGCAAATCCCCACATTTAATCCCCACAGGTAGAATGTTTGGTATTTTTTGCTTAAAAAAGACTGGAACTATTAACCAATTTTCTGTAAATCGACTAATCAATCAATAGTTGTGCTTCCTTATGTATGTATTGTGATAAATGTTCTATGCGTTAACATAAGCACAATTAAATTGGAGGAAGGGAGATGTTTTTACAACTTGTAGCAATTTAACATAAGTGCAGTAAGTTTTGTCATTCCAAAATACAATGAAGAATTAGAAAAATACTATTATTGGCTGTTTAATAATTAAGAGTTCTGCACTAATCTCACATTGCACTTATATAACCTTGTCAGGCTCATGATGGACAGTAAAAAATAAATAAATAAACAAAAATCTAAATCGATGTAGTAGAACCAGATGCTTTAATTTAAAAATTCCCTTCTTTCTTCTTCCTTGTCCAAACCTGCCGCCTACATTACCCACAGTTCATCTCAACAGCCAATGTTTCAGTCAAAGATTTTTGTATGATATGCTAGTAGTGGCTAACGTAGCCTCATGCTGCTAAGCTCATGGAGAGATGAGGTGTAGGCTACAGAGGTCTGGCTCACTTCTTTCGAACTCCATAGCTCTAGATTTTTTTCATTTTCAAAATTCTAGAGCAGCTTTAAAATATACTTTTTTCATGAAAGCACTTACATTTTCTGTGCAGAACACTTGGTACTTTGTTCTTCTTTCTTAGGAGAAAAACCTCTGGTGCACAAGGAATTATGCATTTAACATTTCCTGATGCAGCAACAGTGAAGGAAAAGAGGGTGGTTATCATAAGCAGTGACAAAGAAAATAAGAGGAACTGAAATTTTCTCAACATAAAATCCCAAGGTTGTTTGCTGACCTCTGGGAAGTGCAACAAAACCACATCAATAACAAATAAAGATAATTCAGTGAAAGAATAGTTTCTAAATTTCCCAAAGGCCTGCTTTCTTTGACAATCTCAGTGTCTAAGACTGATCCAGATATACCTAAACATTGTTCCTTGGCTTTGTCTACTGACTTATGACATGATGGCAATGAACTCACATCAGGCTAACCACACCAGGGCAGCGCATTACAGTATCCGCTGTCAAGGGTTTCAATAAATCAGCCTCTTACATAGAGTGTGAGGTTGTGCAAATCCAGTGTTTTTTTTTTTTTTTTTTTCCTCCTGTGGGACACTCAACCACTCTAACCCACACCGCTCTGTGTTAGCAAGCCACAGAGGGAAGAGGGCCAATTAACATAGACAGGAATACACCCCTACTATACTGGATGACTGGCGTTGACACACATCAAGAATAAAATATAGATACTACTCACAGAGTCTAAAATATAATGGGAATGCCTTACAGACTGTAATGCACTGGCTCCTGTGGGATTGGATAGCTAGTGCAGTTTGGGATTATAATGTGTAGGATCTATGTGAGTAAATTAGGAATGATATACTTCAAATATGATTTGATGCACTTGGGTTTCCTTTCTTTTCATTTAGTTTGGGAAAATTTTTCATTTGGCATTTTGAAACACTGTTGTAAATCTAATTTATTTCCAGGTTTTTAGTTCCCATGGTTAGAACAGTTTTAGCATTGCTAATGCCATGAGAAACAGACCAGCGGTTCTCAAACTTGGCGGTTTGTGAGATGAAAAATGAGATTGGGCAGATCTTATCCGCTGTACAAAAATTATTACCTCAATAGCGTGCAAAAATAATCTGCCAAAAGTCTGAGACCACTTTCCCATTTGAATGGGAAAGTGGTCTCAGACTTTTGGACCCTGATGTAAAACATCCTAAACAGGGAAACTCGATCTTTAGTTGAAATGTTCACCACTCTGCATATGCATCTGCATATTATGATGGTGGGCCACGTGTATAGTTGTTTTAAGGCATTACAAGCCAAAAGATTTTGAGTACCTCTGCCTTAGATCCTGAATAATAATAACTGAGGGAATTAAATACTACAGAAACATTTCAGATCATTTCAGCTAATGTTTACCATGCCTTTGCAGTGAAAACGTATTGTTTTCAATGTATTGTTTGCACCTACAGACAATACTTCGCTTTTGAATGTTATGGAATATGACATAAAAATATTGTAATAGGTAACATTAATTCCCCAACTAGGATTTAAACACCCAATGAATGGAAAAAAATAGAAAATATTTCTTCCCAATACAAAATACCTGTATATATTGTTATAATTTTGATGACATCTTCTACCAGTCTACAACAATGGTAGCAGCTCTGTGAGACTGTACTTAGGTATTGTGGCGCTTTGTACTAAATGCCAACATCAGCCAACTAACATGCTAACATACTGATGTTTGGCAGTCTTAGTTCGGGGTGTCAGCATGCTAACATTTGCTAACTGCCGCTAAACACAGAGTACACCTGAGGCTGATGAAAATGTCAGTAGTCTTTCAGGTATTTAGTTACAAACCAAATTGTAATTTTAAATAATTTTAACCAAATAATGGTGCCACATGAAAGTTGCCGACCTTTAGTGTGGCAGATTAAAATTTTTACAATCCATCCTATGGGGACCATTAATGTCCATACTAAATTTCATGGCAATCCATTCAATAGGTACTGAGACATTTTAATGAAAACTAAAAATATCAACCTCCATGGTGGTGCTAGAGGAAATGTCATAAGGCTAAATCACCTGGAGTGTCTGTGCAGGTGTCTGTGCAGGTGTTTGGTGCCTATCAAGTAGATATTAATATATGTAACTGAAGAAGTGAAAAGTTTGACTTGCTGGTGGCACTAGAGAAAAAGTCAGAGGCTCACCAAAAACAGTATGATTCATCCTCTGGGGACCATGAATGTCTGTAAACCCCCCCCCATTAAAAAAAACAAAACACAATGGCACTATACCTTTTATAATGATCAATGATCAGTGGTGGTCCTACCGACAGACGGATATTGCCATCATAGAGGCATGCTGTTGGCATGGCCGAAAAAATGCAAGGGGCTACATTGTACTGAATGTGATCTTTCAGGTAGGGCAGAGAAATGAAATGTGATCTGAAGTCCAGTTTGAGTAATAGATCCATGAGTTTTATATTTTATGAGGAAGAAAACTGGAAAATGATCACAGTGACACTCATTTTATCTTTCGCAACGACAATCGCAAGGTAAACAGTAGAAATAGAGCATTCACCTTACAAAGTAATCAACCCAGAATGTGCATTTACACAAACTTCCAGAATTTCCATATTCCTAATGTAGAAAATTACCAGACAGCAGAGGACATTAAAACTCCTCACTGAAACCAGGCTAAATGAGTGTAATTCTTTAAGGCAGAGTAACTTACTATAATTATGCAGTAGTAAGGGAAACTCTGGGGTACATGGAGCCTTTCAATGACAATTTACAGAAAAAAGTGATGATTTGGTTCCAAATTCAAATTTGGCGAAAAGGAACCAGCGTCTTAATTATGTTGCATATACTAAGTTAATATTTTAAATGGAGCACAAGAGCAGCAGTAGTTTAACAAAAGTGCAGGAAAACTTTGACCCTCTACAGAGGCAGCATATGCACCTGACAAACTTTAGCAAGAAGAATCATCTACAACATCAAAATGTCAGCAGGATATTTTCACATGAAAATAAGCATGGTTTGGATTTCAATTTACTGTGCTGTGAGATATGTAGACCTTACTCATGTTTGTGTATGTGCCCTTTACGGTTTTAATTTAATGTGGTTCAGGTGTTGCGACGCGCGTGCTGTACATCATGACACCTGCACAAATACCTTGGAAAGAGATCATTAAAACATGCATAATTACATAATCGACAATGTTTTCTGACCTTTTCTAACAAGGTTTTTTTTTAAAAGGCTGCAACGTTGTTTTTGAGCACTGGGCAGCAGGCTCCAGCAGCAGTCTTGAAATATCCGTGTGTTATGATGTAAAAATTTCCTATTCACACACTTCCAGCAGATACAGAACAACATGAGCACCCCATTCTTGTCCCTTTTCTTGAGCTGAGAAAACGTGATTCTTACGTCACTTAAAAATGTCTATGTCTCTGTCTCTCAGCGGATTGTTGAGAGCCACTGGGGCTCAATCATGTGGACCAACAAACTAAAAAAATGATGTAGGAATGGTTGAAAGCTCGATTGATTTTTTTTTTTTTTTTTTGATTTTATTGATGATTCTCAGTGGGATCAGGTGTACCAGTAACGTTTTTACATTACAGGGAGTCTTTTGAGTGAGAGTTAATATCAAATCACTGTGCAACAGTGATTCAAAATTTATGAGACCTTCATACATCTCTCCTTGAGATGGCCAACGTCAGGGGTGGGAGCTCTTACACAAAGGCTTCAAGATAGAATTAGCTCCTGGAAGATGTTGCTACGGCTGACTCGAAGGCGGAGAGAGGGGGAGGGGTGAGAGGAGAGCGGTGGTTTGCCTCCGACTCCGACATGCTAGCACTAGCTTGGTCTCCAGAACTTGCATATTGCAGCCTTAACTGAACTATGAATTAAAATTTGAAATGGGAGAATTAATGCTTGCAAAGGGAATTCTTCTACTTAAAATTTGACAAGTGTTTTGTGGAGCATATTAGAAAATGTGCTGTCACCTGAATAATCATATTACAATATCGACCTTATTCCATGCTGGGTCAGTTGACCTGCTCCAACCTCAACTGTCAACGGCTTTAGGAGTAATGTAGATTCACACTCTCTCACACACACACACACACACACACACACACACACACACACACACACACACACACAGGGAGCACTGGAAACCAATGGCGCCAGGTGAAGCCTTATTAACCCCCTCTGACACACTGCTCTCTTTCAGACCTGTAGAGAAACTGCAGGTCTCCTCCTGTCATGACTCTCAGGGCTATGTTGGTGTGTTTCGGCATAGTTGGTGTTTTTTTTGCTTTGGTTTGTTTGTTGGCCAGGTGGGGTTGTTTAGTTGTCTGAGGTTGCAGGCTCTTTGCCCTTGGATTTCAAGGGGGGTTTAGCTGGTAACCTATAGGTTAAATAACCCCCCCCCATTTTTTTTCCCTTCCATTTCATAAAAACGAGTATGGACTAGCATGCCAACAAACCTTTCTTTTTCCCCCACCTATTTCTGTGCTATATTTACCTTTCACCACCTTACCTGACACTATTTGCATGTTAATCTATTAAATGGTTTGCATGCGACCACCTAATGCACACACACTTAATCATACGTACAGAAACATTGCACAGCTCTGTAAGAAACCTCTGAACGTTTTTATGTGTGTAGGTGGAGTTGCCTTCATTTAAATAAAGTTCCATCTTTATTTAGACTTGAAAATGTTTCCCTCGAGGTGTGGCACCATAAATTGCTCTCCATTCCGGGCTGAGACAAGAGTTTAGTGCCAAAGTAAAGCAGAGAAAACGTCCATCTTGAGCAGCAAAAGCAGTCAATGTTTAGAAAATGTTGCCACAAGTATTGTAGCAGAGCAGACATAGTACATAATCCAACTTTTTTAAGAGATTTTTTTTTTCCATTGAACATTCCATTCATTCAAATTCAAGATTATCTGGAAACCCCCCCCCTTTGGCACTTTTCCTGCAACATAACACTGTCTCTGACATCAACAAAGACTTCAAAGACTCCACTTCACCTGTTCTGCTCTCTGTTATCTGCCCCTCCATACCTGTCCAGACTCAGCCAGTTCCCAACCCCATGTCCTACTACATGCACCGCTCCCCATGGTGGTTCCATCGCTTTGAGGCGTTGTCCAACCACTTCATTGAGCTCATCGTCCCGTTCTTCACCTTCCTGGGCAGGCGGATGTGCATGGTCAACGGAGCAATTCAGATCCTGTTCCAGGTAATACAAACTATTCACCAACTCCCAAAATTTACTATTCAAAGCGGCACGTGTGTGTGTGTGTGTGTGTGTGTGTGTGTGTGTGTGTGTGTGTGTGTGTGTGTGTGTGTGTGTGTGTGTGTGTGTGTGTGTGTGTGTATATATGCGAACATGTCTGGAGGGGATCTTTTAAGTGTTGCTGTCCTGTTCTTTCAGGGCTAATGGAGTTACAGCAGCTATTTGTTCATCCTCACTCAGAAACTCAAATGTATGTTCTGTGTTGCATTATGAGAGTAGAGATGTAATTGATAGGTTTTCCACACATGATAACAAATGAACATAGGTTCATTTATGACTGAATGAAAGTACTGTTGCTGACACAAATCTGTTCTGCTGAAACAGGCCAAATTATATTATTTATGTGTTGTTCTTCTCAAGTTTATCAACTTCATTTCAATGAAGTGCTTTTCAAATAGTATGTCTTTCTTCACGTAGAGGCAGTATTAGATGCCACAAGACTGCAATTATTGGGCTTTACATGAGCCATGTATTTACATTGTTACCTAGAATAGATTTCTAGGAAGTTTTGATAAAAGGGAAGACTCTTCAGCTTTCTTTGTTGTGGGGCCAGATTTGGCTCGCGGGCTGCTATTTGCCCACTTCCTCCACAAAGCACCATCTATTCCTCCAGTTTATTTGAAAAATGAAAAATATCCAAATCTTGGGGACTTTTGGAGATACCTAGTTTTCACAGGAGAGGTCAACTCAAAAAATGTTTAAACAAACAGTAATGTATGTATGGCTCTATTGTTAAGTAAAGAGCAGTCAGAACATTATTATTCCTCTTAAACAGGTGGTTTCAAAGGGATGTTTTATTACATTTATCTGTGTTTTATTTCATTATGTCTAACTGCACACTTCAATTCAATTTGTGGATCATGTGCAACGCTGTATGCCAATTTTGCCTGGCTCAGAATAAATCAATACTCACATGTACCAAGGATGCCTTGTAATACTGAATTGATGCAACATAATCATTCCACTACGTGTTTAATGATAAAGTTTTGGAGTATTACTCAGGTTTTTCTCTCCACTAACTGTGTGTCTTTTGTCCCTGCTTTGTCTTATGTGCTATAGGTGGTTCTGATAGTGAGTGGGAACCTCAGTTTCCTCAACTGGCTGACCATTGTTCCCAGTCTGGCCTGTTTTGACGATGCATCCCTCGGCTTCTTGTTTCGCTCTGGAGGGGGAGCCAAGAAGGCAGTGTTGGACATACAGGAAGAGGATGCAGCTGGATGCACCCCCAAACCCACCAACGGTATATTAGATTCAGAAAAACATAGTATTATTATATAAAAATATAAGTGTGTGTGTGTGTGTGTGTGTGTGTGTGTGTGTGTGTGTGTGTGTGTATATATGTGTTTTATATGTGAATTATGGGAAGAAAAAGGATTAGCGCGTGGCCAGCTAAGTAGCTTGGAAAAGTATGACACTTGGTTTATTAGAATTTAATCTGATGTTGCTTACATATTTTACAGGACAGACTGCTTGAAATGTTGTAGAGTGAGAGAGAGTGGCCTCTTTCTAATTGGTCTCATTGGACCCATTAGGATGTTGAATATAAAATATGCTTTTACCTTTAAGTATGAGCATGTTTTAATCATTTGAACAGGCCCAGCAAGTCTGTCTTAGTGTAAAAAGTTTTAGTTGGATTAGGTTGATGCCTTAACCATGTATGGGATAAGCAGGCAGACAAAGGTAGGAAGGAACTGATGCAGACTCGGCCAACATTTGTCAATACCAGCCGTCCCATGATGCTAAAAGGCCAAACCTTTTCCTCTGAGGAAGTGTTAAAGTGATTACACACATATAAACCCACACGGGACTTACACTCTCAGTAGCACCGACTCTGTCACGTCAAATGATGAATCCCCTTCCAGGCCAGACACTAACAAATATGTCAGTGTGATTTAAGCTGTAGCTACAGTTTGTATTTTGAATTCTTGAATTATGCAGCTGTGAGAAGCGTTATTTCTCTCCAAGTCAACAGAATTTAACCAGTGAACAAACGCTGTAGCAGCTCCTTCAGGCTAAAAGGGAGCAATGCATCATGCATACATGCATCCCTGCAATTTCTTCAAATTTGGCTCTTGAGCATTGTAGATAGAGTGTGTAATGGACAGACAGACTCGAGCTGATCCATAAAACACACACGCACACAAAAAACCCCAGAAACTGTATCAAACTGCAATTTCCCTTTACTCATAGATATAGATATAGATGTAATGGAGACAGATGTAGCAGTTTTCCTCGCTGTTTTTCATGTTGTTCCATTCTTTTTTTTTCTTCTTTTTGTGTGTGTGTGTGTGTGTGTATGAGTCAGGTATGTTGATTCGTAAGGTCGCAAACATTTCTTTGGGCATTCTGATTGGCTACCTGAGCGTTCCTGTGGTGATAAACCTGTTTAGCTCCAGGCAGGTGATGAACACCTCCTTCGACCCACTGCGCATCGTGAACACCTACGGGGCCTTTGGCAGGTACACTTTTGGGGGTCCGGGGTCATGGGGTCGGACAACACTTCAAAACATCTAAAGAAAATTCACTAAATGCATAAGGGATCCATACCCTTATATCATTAATTCCCATGTCTTCTTTTTTTCTTTATTCCCTTTAGAATTTTCATTTGTGGGGGTAAATTTAGTCAAACTACTTGGTGGTGCCAGTCTCAACTATTTAAAACATGTCTTTTAAAAGGATTTGAGATCAAGAGTTCACAATATACCTTGGAAACAGCAGCTGACAAAACACCTCACTACAAGGTCCATTAGGTATCTGTTCTGGGGCTACCTCAGCAGATGAAGCTGTAATTGAAGTATAGATGTATTATACTATACTATAGGTCTGCTAGAAACCGAGCACAACGGTGAAATAATTTTGGTATCAATCCAAAAAAAAAAAGAGTCCCAGCCATTCAGAATAATCCAAGCAGTTTGTTTTTTTGGGGTTTTTTTTAGGTTTTGTGTTTTGGGTGTACAGAAGTGTTACATCTTGCAATTTTCTGAAACTTAAAGATACAATAGAGCACGTGTCTGTTTTACAAAGGTCAGACCCAACGTGTGGGTCTAAAGATTTGAATAACTGAGTAAGATTACCTTTTAACCTATAACTATGATCACATTTCTTCTATGATACATTTTTCTTTATATTTTCTGTAAATCTGCTATCATTACATACATTTTTTTCAAATCTATAACTTGAAAATTTGTGCTTGTACAAGCATCTGCACTTTAACATCTTGTACTCTGATCCATGTCTTCAGTCCTGCATTTGCAAACATCAACTCCACCCTCTTTTTTTCTTGCAGCCTTAATAACTATTTAATGTTGTTTTCCAAATCTTCGTTCCCACTATTTTGTGTCGGCCCCCCCCCCCGCCGGTCCAGCATCACCAAGGAGCGTACTGAGGTGATTTTCCAGGGCACTTTGAGTCCTGATCCCAAGGACCCTGAGGCGGTTTGGGAGGAGTACCAGTTCCTGTGTAAGCCAGGGGACGTTTACCGGAGACCGTGCCTCATATCACCGTACCATTACCGGCTGGACTGGCTCATGTGGTTTGCTGCCTTCCAGGTACATGTTAACTTGTTTTTGTGACAAGTTAATAACTGAATAATCCCTCTGTGGTTGTGGAGTCTGGCTGATAGTATTATTATTTTTTTTAAGCCCAGATTTTATACTAGCATATTTGTGTTTGCTTTTGCATTTGAAAAAATAAAATAAGTTCAAGTATTTCCATCTGAATTTTATCTTATTAGTGGAAAAGCTTGAGCATGCTGAAGTGTCCACCTACAGTGTCTAGACACTAGGTGGCAGTAGTTCCATGTACTTACTCCCAACTTGGTACAGTCTGTCTCGCTCTCAGCCTCCACCTGTAAATCTTTTTTGAGCTCTTTGTGTCTGTGTTTTTTCTGTTCATTGTATTGTCTCTCAATATCCTTCTTTCTTGTCTTGCCATACCTGTCCCCTCTTCTTTCAAAACCAATCTTGATCTCTTTTCATACAGACCTACGAGCAGAGTGAGTGGGTGATCCACATAGCCGGACGCCTGCTGTCCAACGACAGCACAGTCCTCTCCCTGCTTGACCAGAACCCTTTCCAAGGCAGAGACCCCCCCAGGTAAACACAGAAAAGGCAGCAGAGTTCGGAGCAGTGCATCTTTCCTTCCGAACACTGTGTTATCTTTGTCCTCCGAGCTTGTATCAGTATGAAGCATTTTCTGCCACCCCCCAGCCCTGCCACTTTTCATTCTAAAATGCTCTTTTCTTGAAGAAAATCTCTTCTTACCTCTTTTTTAGCTGGAATTTCCTGAAATAGCACATAATTTACCTATTAATGATCAATATATCATTTAATGTGTAGGCACGGATCAGTCGATTGACAATCATATAATCATGAGTAATAATTTTTTTGTCCTATAGCCCCATCTGGTGAACTAAAGAGTACATAATGTCTTGCTTGCTTAAAAAAATGCATGTGTGCAGACTATATTTACGTCGAATTAAAAAAAGATAATAGTGTAATGATTAAATAAATAATAGTTTATTTGTGGAGGATTTCAGTAGCCTTGATACTCAGCTTGCTGCTATCTTGTCAGTAGGGAAAACCAAAGTACAGTTAGGTCACTAAGTATCTGGATGGTGACACAATTTTCATAATTTTGCCTCAGCACACCACCACATTTTATTTGAATCAAAGCCATCAAGATGTGATTGAAGTTTAGACTTTCAGCTTTAACTCAAGGGTTTAACAAAAATATCATTAATTCCTAATTCCTACCATTAACTGTTGGAAGGAATTACAGCTATTTTTATATAGCCCCTCATTTTCAGAGGCTCCAAAGTAATTGCACAATCCAACATAATTATAAATGTAAGGATTCTTTTTAATACTTGGATGGAAATGATTTGCAGTCAATGACTGCCTGAAGTCTGGAACCCATGGACATCACCAAATGCTGATTTTCCTTCATTGAGATGCTTTGCTAGGCCTTTACTGCATCCAGCTTCAGTAGCTGCTTGTTTGTTTGGTCTTTCTGCCCTCAGTTTTGTCTTCAGGAAGTGCAAAGCAGGCTCAACTGGGCTGAGGTCAGGTGACTAACAATATTCCATTTCCTTGCCTTTTAGATGCTCTTTGGTTGCCTTAGCAGTATGTTTTAATTTGTGTATTTGGATACAAGAAGCTGAGATTTTAAAAGGCTTTGACTCATGGGATTTCACGACTCCTATGTCCCCCTCCCTCTCAGGTGGGTGCGAGGAGAACATTTCAGGTACAAGTTCAGCCAGCCGGGCAGTGCTAGCGCAGCGCAGGGGAAGTGGTGGCTGAGAAAACGCATCGGAGCCTACTTCCCTCCCGTGGACCTGGAAGCACTCAGGGGCTACTTCCAGTCCAGGAACTGGCCCCACCCACATATACCACCATACAGGAACTAGAGACACGACCTCCGACAGCATCACCTAAAGAGAAATCGGAGGACTACAGGAGTTGATTTCTGAGAGAGCTCAGTTTCAGCCTGACACTGCTGGAGTTGAATAAATGTTACAAGGAAGGACCAAGGATCCCATTGGGTTTTTCAGATCGCAATTTTTCATGAAGAACTGCTTAATAAAACCTTTCCTGAAATCCTGACATTTATTCCCAAACAATGTGATGATTTTTTAGGATTTCTCTTAGGGATCTATTTTCAGTGATTACAAATAAAGGGCTTAATTTCTGTATGTTGTATCTTATAAAACACCCTCAGTTAACGCCAAATTTAAGTATTCAAACGGATCTGCCCAACGGGGTCCAGACACACTGACCAGTTTGCCATCAAAAAGAATATTTCTGGATAGGCTGAGCATTTTTGGGCTGTTGGTGTGCCACTTAACATCTGACTGGCTGAGCTGCAGGTTCAGAACAGGTTCAGCTAAGCTGGTTTAAAACACTGCTGCGTATATCGACTGGGATTCGCTTCCTGTGTCAGAACAAGCACAGGCAGGTGACTGAGTCCGGCGGGCTGGAAAACCAACAAAACTGAGGAGAAGAAAGACCCAACGGGATATTTACTATACATGGAGTGTCCGCGGTCTGCCAGCCACATTACAAAGACAGATAAACAGAGAGGATGTTTAAGTGCTATAACTCTGATTATTAACACCAGACATCATATTAATCTTAAAATGCTTCTTTCACTGATTATAATGCAATTAGCACATAGAATGAGTCCATGATGCTACATTTAATCATCCTGTTGCCATATTTGATTTTGAAAACTTAAAAAGAAACTGAAAAATACTTAAGAGTAAGGGATTTTTTTTTTTTACTGATTTAGTGTTTTGTTTTTTATGTGAATATACATTCAAAAACAGGTTAAATATTGTGTGTCTATCTGTGGTGTTTTATGCAGAGTTTCTCGCCCTCAAAACGTTTCCACCCCAAAGCAGGTTTCGCAGAGGTACTATAACCTGTTTCGCAGGAGTTGGACCATGTCTGGGTGTTTCCTGCGTGGCCGGCACGGCTTCAGCGCCATGCGTTTGTCCACGCGGGACGCGTCCACGCACAGCCCTGAGTGGAGGCCCCAGCTTGGGTCACAGTTACCGCAGTCACGACCGTAAAACAGAGGGAAGTAGACCCGGAGCGGGAAAACGTGCCAGGTACAGGGGGCACGCCCGTCCGAACGGCAGAGCGCCGCGTCTTCCCCGGCTCACGGCGCGCTTTCTCCCTCTGGTTCCGACGGCTCCGACTGATGATGGCACACCCACAAACAGTCACGCCACCCACCAGTTCCTGGAACAAAAATAAAAAAACTTGGGAGGGCCCGGGCTTGGAACTGCGGGGGCAAATGCGAGAGCTGGCCGTCCGCTGGGAACGTGAGCAAGTTCGCGGATCGGTGGGATTTTTTTAAGACTCAGAACGGGAGGACCGGCCACAGGATTTGTCAGTTGAATAAGATCTGTGAGGAATTTTAAACGCAAGGGCCCACAGAGGTAAGAAGCCCCTTTGCGATCCACAACCATTTTACGTAGAAAATCTGCCTCGTTGGTCCTTCGGTCAGCGGGTTTTTTCTCTCGATTTTTCCCTGTCGTGAAACTTGTTCTCTTACTGTTCAGAGACCGATACCAGTGTCTGTGTGGGTGAATGCCAGCCCTGTAGCCGAGGTCGGCACACGCACTTTCCTGTAGATATGTAAATTTTGCTAGCTAACCATCATTAGCAGTTTTCGTTACTCAACTGGTCAAGCTAATGTGTGACTACGACCGTTTGCTAGCGGGAGGGTAATTTGCCAGAAAACGTTGTTTTTGCTGAGAATGCTTCAGTTGTTACACACCCCGAAATGCATTTGAATGATTTTGTAATGTCTTCCTCGCGTACTCGGGCAAGCTCGAAAAACAGTCCAGTCACTTTAAAGCTCAGTCAAAGATGCCCCACTTTTGAAATATACAGTGTTACATTTTAATTTTAGCCCCGCTTTCGTTTCCCCACAAAAAAAAAAAAAAAAACACACCCATTTGAATGAAACTTAGCCTGCGGGGGAAACTGCCCTCGTCTGGGATGCAGACTGACTGCGTAAGGTGAGCCACACTTCGAGGTTTCGTCGGTTTAAAGGAAATACTGCCTAGAGAAAGCAAACAGTGTTACAACAATGCGAGGTCGTAGAAAAATGCTCACAAGCAATTTGTTAGACCACGAATGAATGTTACAGATGACCGTCACGTAAAGTTATTGCTGGTGCGTCCATCAAAGAGCTGGTGGAGAAGGCCTGCAAAAAAACGAAGGTCCAATTTCTTGTACTTGACTATGAATCCAGGCAAGTCAATGGGAGGATCTTTTTCTAGAGCAAGGGATCTCAGTCTTGCATGACTACAGGTGGATAAGAGTGGAGGAGCAAGTAAATTAAATGTCGAACAATTTTATACAGGGAATAAAAGTAAAACCATCTTAGGTGCAATGCATCGAGGAGGTCAGCGTTTGGATGCGAGTGGACATTTGTGCCCCACACAAGGCTTTAGGGCTCCATTTCAGAAATGTACAAAGACGAGGAAAAAATGAGAGAAATTGGAAGAAATAACAGAAAGAGAGAGAAGTCCGAGTTCTGAGATCAGAGACTGAGCTGTCATGGTAGGGACCTTAGATTTAAACCTCAGACAATGAGTCCTAATGACTTTGCTGAGGAGGCAGCAGTTAAATTGTTCTTTCACCTGTCTTTACTGCACTTTGTGACTTTGCTTCACTGTAAAATGTCTCAATTGAATAATACGTCATAAGTGCGAGTCCGGTATTAAAAAATGTAATCAAAATTACAGAATATTAACAAACTACAGTACTTGAAACAAATCATCATGTAGAAAAGGAAGCAAAAGAAGCAAAGTTTAACAACTATGCAGGTGGATGGCTTAATCTATAACAGTGAAGCAATTGTTATTAGTTTCTATAAAATCTTTAAAATGCTGAGGAACTGGTAACTCCAGTCCATCAGGTAAATCTATTGGAGGGGTGTAAGATTTCCGTGCTGTTGAGTGTGCTTAAGCGGAAGAGGTTTTTTTGAGTAAGTTTCACAAAATGCTAGTACTCAAGTACAAAATACATTAAAATTGTACTTACTTACAGCTCTAGTACTAAACGTAGTCACTTACACCTCTGAGTATCATTTCATAATGAGGAGGAGAGTCCACACAACCACCAAACCTAAATTAAAACAAGGGTTTTATCAAATTTATGATTTGTGCTGCCAGACTAAGACAGGAATTGACCTTTGGTTTGGTTACTCTCTGTTCACTTGAGACAGAGTTGTGACTGTGCATCATTGCTCCCCAAAAAGAAGCTGGAATTGTTTAATGGGGTAACATCGGTATCCATGATCTTGTAATCCAGAAAAGACATTGGCAAAAAAAGTCAGATTGGTTTGCTGTTTTTGCCAGTCATGTGCAAAATTTCTGCACAAGTCGCAATGAATATAAAATCCCAATCTTTTAATACACCACAAAATTACAGTGACATATTTTTTAAAGCCACAAATAATTAAACTAAATGAATAGAAAGCTGCCGGTTTAGGATGGCTAGAAAGCTGAAGAGGATAAGTATAGTTAAATCATTTTGGATTTTGATGGAGATTAAATAATTTCCTCCTCCAGAACAGAACTTTACATCTGTAGTGAACAAAGAAAACAATGACATTAATTCTTCCTTATGCTGCTGCTGCTAAGAAATGCCACTCTCAGTCAAATGCACAACAAACGAGGTAAAACCAAAAGAACTGGTATTATTTGGCTTTAAAAAATGCCTTATGGTTTTTGTTCCCACATTTCTTTTTTGTTACAGTGTTATCTCAGCATGCAAAAAAATATATTTACTCTTCCTCACTAGCAAAGGGGCAGCAGAATGGAGGGATATGTGTGTGTCCAGTATCAACATTTACAGAATCTTCCTTCTACACTGCAGATATAGAGATAAAGAAAGTTCAGGAGGCCAGTCCACATCCTCACGACTTAGCAAAGATGGATGCCAAGGAGAAGAAACAAGCCAGTTCTTTGAGCCAATTCTCTTTGATGAGTGACTTCTCAAAAGAGGAACCTCCATATTTCAGCAATGAGGAAAGGTATGTTTAGAATTAGTGTCATTATTTTTCCTCTGTGCCATCTTTTGTTAAATCAGGTCTTTGGTTTTTTATTTGGGATCTTGGGGTTGGAATATATTCAGGCTCCCTTTCCTCATTCCTCATCCACCCTTGCAACACATTGGCTTCCATTTGAGCCTGAGAAAGCAGGTGTTAGTAGTTTGACAATAAAATCTTCACTCAGCATCCTCTTACTAAGTAAGGGAGTCTGTCTGGAATGCTGCTGGTTATCCCATGTGAGTAAGTTGTGACCCTCTTGGTCTTAAGTGGATGCGGGATTCCCGCCATCCTCTTCTTGAAAATTTTTGCTGCTGCACCTCCATCTTTCTATCCTCTTAACTAAATAGATGTTCTTTTATGCTGTAAGTGGGCATTAGATATAAAATTACTAAATCGGTTCAGTTTTTGAACGGTTCCCTTTTTCATCCCACTTGAGTTTGCAGACCTCAATTATTTTATCTATTTTACCATGAGCATGAATGTTGTCATACTACTTGGGAAAAGTAGTATGACAACATTCATGCTCATGGTGGCAAACAAACAAAAGTGGCAAACTGAGTGTGAGCATGAGTGTGATTAAAAAAATGAAATAATATGTTTCAAATATATATATATTATATAATTTTCTTTTTATTTATAATTCATTTAGGCTAATAAGGCTACCAGGTAGAGTGGAACTAGTGCACTGTGGCCGATTTAGTTGATCTAGAGATAATGTGCAACCTAACAAATTGAGGCAGCAGTAAAAAACAATTTCTATGTTCTGCAAGATAAAATTACTGTTTTTGTCAGTGGAGTCTGGTGGCTTTGAACAGAGTGATGTAACTGCTGTTTCTGGTTAAACAAGGTCTATCTCTGTAGGGATCCTTTCCAAAATGTTGTCGGATACTTATAATAAAAACTTGGACCTGTTGGTGGCAAAAACAAGCACTTTTAATGGATGTACTTTGAGGAAAACTGCACTGTTTGATTACGTTTCAGCAGCTGTTTATCGGTTCCAGGTATACCGTTTTTGTGCAATAGTGGACCGATTACAAAGATTTTGTCGCTATCAATTATGTACATTAACCGATTATCACGCACTTGAACCAAACCTTAGTCTTCAGTTGTCACAATATGAACATAATGAGTAAAAGCAAATCTAAAGGTTGGATAAAAACATTTTTGGAGAAACACTATAATTTGCTATAATTAAGTGTATCTGTTATTTTTTGTTTACAGGAATCTGATACCAGTTTCAACAAAATCCCCTGTTGGTGGGCCAAAGGCAAAAACAGTATGTTATAGCTGTTTAATCTTAATTATAGTAGTTTCTGTTTTGAAAGAAATTGCTGTCAAAATGTCCGTTAATTTTCCTCTTATTTTACCTTCATGGTTTACAGGCAGAATATGACCTCAACCTCCCACCGCTGATTGAGGACTGGACCATAGAGCACGTCAAAGACTGGCTAATCATTAGACTTAGAGTACCAGAGCAAATTGCACAAAATCTATATCACCAACAGTTGTCAGGAGCTTGCCTGGTCTCCTATGAGAAACAGGACTTGTTAGAACTAGGTGTTCCACCAGCTCCAGCAATACAAATCATACGACAGGTGGAGAAGTTCAGGAGGCATTCGGAGACTTTTGAGCCAAGTGTGAGAACACCACTAAGTCATTATGAAGTCAGCAAAGGTGAACTATGGAAAAGTACAGAGATGCAGTTTGTGACAGGAAATATGGATGAATCCATGGAAACTGAAACGGTGTCATCAGATTCCGGAATTCAAAGTCTAAGCTCTACAGTGGAGATGTTGCGGAGAGCAAGAAGCAGAATAAGATCTGTAATAGATCGGAAGACAACAAATGACACACAATTACATACTGAAATTACTGAAAGTGCAACATTTCTACAATTAAAGACGCCAATATGTCAGATCCGGCCCTTTGACAAAAGCAACCCCAACATCTTCTACATACAGAATGACATTCTTCCTCCTGTAGCTGGTCCAAGTAATCTCCTTGATCCTGTGCATGAGTACCAACTTCTGCCCAGTGCAGATGAAGCCAGTGAAAGAGAGATCCTTTATGAATTCACAAAAGAAGTATTTAGTTTTGCTGCGAGCTGTATGAATTCACGAACCAATGGCACAATTCATTTTGGAGTGAACAACCAGCAAGGACAGGGACATGGTCAAGTAGTTGGACAGAACATCACCTCTTTCAGTAAGTATAATGAAGCATTTGAATCAAGTTTGAGTGAATACTTCGAAGTACAGAACGTAAATGCTGCCAGAATGTGCATCAGGCCTCCAAATTTCATACAAGTTCACTCACAAGATGGAACAACTTCTAACAAATGGGTGATTGAGGTTGATGTAGTTCCAACATATTCAGAGACACAACAGAATATTTTCTATACTCTATTGAGTATTGCATCAACAGAAAATAAACAACAATGCAAAACTGAATGCCTGTTTGTGCGGGATGGCCTGAGGTCAATCAACATTTTAGCAGATACTAATCCTCGGATAGTCCAAGAGAAGATGAAAAGTTTGGCTGATAAAGTCCAGTGTTGGGCTTCAGCACGAAAGGCAGCAGAAGAAAAGGATGAAAAGCAACCCTCCCAAAGCCACCAGGGTCAAAGGTTAAAACAGCTGATAACACGTGGAAGAGATGCATTCGAGAATTCCCTTCAAGTTATTGTTGTCACAGACAAATGTCATTCAAGCCAACTTGAGCACTTGGATTTTCTGAAAGAGATTAAGTTGTTTGCAGTACTCGATTTTGACCCAGAGTCTGATGTGAATGGAACATGCAGTTTTTACAGAGGAGATCGTATAGCCAATCTGCACTACCCACGCATGTATACCACGCAGGAGAGTGTAACTGCAATCATTGGAAAACTGAACTTGTTTAAGCAAACAAGTTGGATTTTCTGCAATGGACGTGTAAATGAAGAGGATGACACAGACAAGCCACTAACACCCAGTGAATGGCTTAAAAAACGCTCTGGTGATGTTAACAACATGGTTTCATTGCTTTGCAACCCAGATTTGCTTTCCAAGGATAGACTCCTGGTATTCATCCTTCACTCACCAGTAACTGACATCTCAAGCCCTATTTTGGAGACCTTCTGTGCAATCTATCGCACGCTGGAAGGGGTTGACAATATGTTATGCATCTGCAAAAACTCCAATATATTCAGTCACTGGCAGCACCTGATTAAGGTTCGCTGTAAAGAGGATATCACCAGTATATGCATCCATGAACTGAGTCTGAATGAAATATCAAGCACCATCAAAAAGCTTAAAGAACCTCAAACACAATCTTCCATGAGATTCTTGCCCTCCACTGGCTCAAGCTCTGTGCTGCTGGCAAAAAAAGATGAGGAGCTTATGACTGTTTTGGACATCTTGTGTGAAAATGAATGTCAGAACACAGAAATTGAAACAAAGGATTCCTTTCAGGAGTTCAAAATGAAAATAGAAGAGGACTTTTACAGAGGAGGACAGGTCTCATGGTGGAACTTTTACCTTTCTGAGAAGAAAGACAGCCTACCATTCATCAAACGAGACAAATTCAATGAGCTACATGACCTGATCACACCTGTGGAAGGCTACAAATTTCCATGTGTTATGATCAATCTCTTCCATCACCCTGGATGTGGGGGAACAACTCTAGCAATGCATGTTCTTTGGAACTTGAGGCATAAATTCAGATGTGCTGTTGTCAAAAACAACATGGCAACAAATAATGAAATTGCATCCCAGGTCATGATGCTGTTGACATATGGTAAACAGGAGCAGTCAAGATATACACCTGTTCTCCTCTTGGTGGACAACTGCGATGATGTAGAGGACCTAAAGCAGTGCATACTCAATAGTGTCAGGCAGCGACATAACAGTCTAATGGTAATAATACTAAACTGTGAGAGGAGCCAGTTCCCTGACGAGAGCTCCATGAGTAGTCGCATTGCGAATGTGTTCATCACCAACAAGTTGTCAGTCAAAGAGCAGAGTTTGTTTTCTGAGAAGTTGGAACAACTGAAAAACTACCATAGAAAACCTGAGACCTTCTATGCCTTCATGATCATGACAAATAATTTCAGTGAGGCGTATATCACGAAAGTGGTAAGCAACATTGTTAAAGATCTTGACATCACTACCCAAAAGGGTAGGCTTTTCTCCTTCCTAGCTTTGCTAAACAGGTATGTCAATGGATCCCATATGTCACTCTCTTTGTGTGAAGAGTTACTGGGGATAGGGAATGCTCTGTGGAAGAAAGAAACTCTTGATGATGAAATGAATCCCTATTCTACACTGATGATCACTTTCACTGTCGAAGAGCATGGCACCTATCGAGCAGTACGATTCTTACACCAAATGATTGCTAGGAAGTGTCTTGAATTCCTTACCAAGAAATACAAGGTTTCTCTGGCTGAGATAGTTATAAATATTTTGCACTGTGACAGACTCTACAAATCATGCATGGGAAAGGATTTCCTGGTCCAAAACATCCAAAGCATGCTCATCACACGTCACCGAAAAGCACAAGGAGATGACAAAGACACATTGTTTTCTCCATTGATTGAAGACATAGATGACGAGGAAGGACCTGACAAAATCAAAGAAGTCTTAGAAGGGGCCACAGAGAGGTTTGACAGAAGTGCAACATTGCCACAAGCACTTGCAAGACACTTTTGCTTGAAAGAAAAAGACTTTAAGTCTGCCCTCAAGTGGGCTTTGGATGCACAAGGGAAAAATTCTAATTCCTACATTGCTGATACAGTCGGACAAGTGTACAAGAGCCACCTTAAAAAGGAAATTGAACATTCTGAGCATCCCACTCCTGAAGCACTTGACAAGTGCTTAACATTAGGATTCAAGGCTGTAAATGCATTTCGGGATTCACAGGAGCTAGCCAAGAAAGATGAACAAGTAGATCCGTTTGATCTATACACCAGAAAGAGACCAAAGTCCTACAATATATCCGGCTATGTTGGAGAAACAGAAGTCATGATGGCTCTTCTTGACATCATTAAAGATATTCCTCTTTTTGCTGCCAGTGAAAGACATAAAAGAGATCAAATGCTACAGTTTCTCAGAGATCACCACCCATTGAGCAATTTATATGATCACAGCAACACAACCATGAACCAGTTTGTGGCTGTCCTGATAGACCATGAGAAATTCCTGATCTCATTGAAGTCAAGGCTGAAAGAAATGTTCTGTTTTTTTGAGACCTACTTCCAATACCTAAAGCCTAGGTCACAGGAGAGGGAATTAGCTGATGAAAGACACAAACGAAAAGTATCTGAGTACTTCAAAAGGTACATTCAAATATTCAGTAGTTCGGAAGAGGAGAAAGCATCTGAAACAGCCAGTAAACCCAAACTGAGTCTTCATCAGACCATTGTGGAGCAGAGGTATTATCTGGAAATGAAGCGAGCAGACTCGTTTGCTGGACTTCTGCAGTGCTTGAGTGACAAAAGTGGGATGGAAATGGAGCATATTCTCAAAAAGTGGCAGTTTATATTTGACAACTCACCCAGAGGATGTGTTACAGATACAGTCAACTTCATCCTGGCCAACATAGTTCTGCACAACATCAAGTCCTCTTCCAAACTGCTGAAAAAATATGAAGATTTGGTTGGCCTTCTGAATGAAGAACTGCAAAAGGAGGGTACTCATTCAAAATTAACAGAGCTGTACTACCTCTCCATGTTGCTCATGTGGCCTACACAAGACCGAAAGCTTGACAACTCTGCGACATACAAAAATATCAGCACGTACATCGCATCAGCAAAAAAATCTTTTCATCGGCGCTTCTCTCACATGTTTCCAGCAAGGAGTTCTATTGCTCACTTCTTCCTTGGGAAATCCAGTGGACTTAAGCGAATAGTTTCCAAAGTGAGACTTGATCAAATGTTGAAGAAGGAAGACTCTTGCAGTAGCCAAAGTAGTCAATCACGTAACCTTCACTATCTCTGGCAGAGTGGCGCAGCATGGAATGAGCCGGAGGTCCAGAGGAAGCTATTAAGGATTAAAGGGAAATCAGAAAATGGTGACATTTATGTCAACTATGGTGGCAACATGAAAATGCAGGTGCGTCCTGTTTACCTGGGTGATATTCGCAGTGGACACAGTCGGGAAGATGTGTCTTTCTACCTTGGATTCACCATGGAAGGTCCTGTGGCCTATGATATTAAGTATGAAAATGACCAAGGAACAAATTTAACTTGCAGATATTAACAGTTGTTTACCTGCAAACATTTACATAAAGAGGGTGGACAAAAAAATATCAGCCACGTTAAAAAACCCAAGGAAGTGGTATAACCGTTTCATGATTATGAGCTCATTTTACAATAGCATGAACACATGGAAATAAAACACACTGTATCTCACAGATTAAAAACCCACATTCATAATCTTCTTGACCAAATGTCATTAAAAATAGAATAGAAAGAGGTACAGTGCTCTACCAAACTAATAGGTGCATCCTTGGAAATTAATTATCAGTCTTTGTGGTATATTTCATAGCAGTGAAACTGATCACCAGTTAAGAGCTAAAAGAAACACTCAACATTATGGGTGACTAGCTGTGGGTTACCCTGGCTGCCTTCTTTACACGGAGTCCAACTGATTTGAGAATCTAACCATTTAAACAGTTAATTATGATTACAGACTGAAGGAACATTAAACAATGCTGAGCTTATATTGGATACATTGTTTATTTCATCATCATTTTTATGTCATTATATATGCTTATATAATTTTCTACCTTTGTTAAAGTGGCCATACATTTAAAATAAGTTACTCTGTTATTTGAGTTAGTCCGTGAACCACATACTAGCCACTTAAGACAACCGAGTTCAGCTACAAGTTGGTTTATTACCGACATTGCTGAGGGATATTCAAAGTAATTTTTAACTTTTTAATGCATTATATTTGCCATTGAGAAAGACATTTTTAAACATTTAGAATCTGTAGTATTTTCTCACAGAGACCTCAATAATGGGAAAACCCAACCCTACATGCACGTGTCTTTTACTAAAACTGAGACTGATGTCTTAATTTATGGTGTTATGTCATGTTTATCTCTGCTCAGTCACGATTTGCTTAATATACTCTGTTTCATGTTCATTTTTAAAGATTGTTGCAATTTAATTTAGATATTTGTAGAGCTTACATAGTGTTGTATTGAAGTTAAGTTCACAGACGTACGTGTATACATTTGACGTCATGATGATATGATGTACTGTTAAATACAGATATTTTTGTCAAAGCCTCTTTAAAATTGAAATACTGATGAAAAACTGAATGGGTTCTTGAACACAAGAAGATCCTTTACTATGGTAGCATATTACCAGCTGAGGCATTCTGATCTAATGAAGAATATATTCAACTGTTCCACTCTGAAAAGCTGTTTATCACAACAGTTTCTGTGTAAAATGCATCTGCTTGCTTTTATGGATTTTTTTTTTTTTTTATTACCATTGAGTGAAATGTAAAGACTGTGATATATAATTGAGCAATAATAAGACAAGTGGTAATTCATTAGATATCTAGAGATATCTGTTTTTACAGTAGTGGCAAAATAAAAGTATTACATAATTTTGACAAAATTCATTATAATTTTGATCAGCCTCCAACACATGGCAACTGTGTTTAAAAACTGACCACATCCAGTCATTTCTTTCACTCACTGTGTCAAAAAAGACATCTTGGTGTCCTTGGGGCACATGCAGAACTTCTTCAATGGCATGGTGCAGAAGCTAAATAAATTTGTGTTTACGTTTTGAACATAAATTGAACATTTTTTACAATAGTATGTAAATGTGCAAAATGGACTGTAAATAGTTATATATTATAGATTAGGTCATTGAATGCATTTTGTCAAAGCAATGAAAAGTAACTCACAGTTTAGTCTACATTGACTGCTGTTATAAGGAGTTTTGAAAAAGTGAACTCAGTATTGAGGAATGAGTGTTAGCAGCTGCAAAAACTGTAACATGCTACACATTGTTTGTTTAATTTGTACCTCAGTTATCTACATTAAATTCCAAATATAAGACTGGGATATTAGAACTTGTAACCAAGTAGCCACTTTTCAGATCAGGAAAACTAACTCTTAAAGATATAGTGGTGTATGTGAAGATTAGTGTGTTTTCTGTTGTCAGCCCTAAACTGCAACCATAGAATAACTATAGAGCATTTGTGACCATAAGTGACACCATAGACAAAATATTATCAACCTTAACATCAGTTGACAGGACGAGTGTGTTAAATGAACTAAATCAACCCATAACTACTTGTGTAGAGTCTATAAGGAAAGGAAACATTCACATCAATTTATTGAAAAGTTTTACACTCTTACACATTTTACACAGTGGCCAAGTTGGGGGTCTGCAGTTTTGTTATTTATTGGGTCAGCATTATTTAACAGTAATATTATAAATAATACATATATATGAGATAAGAATTAATGTACAGCATATAAGACTAATGTATGTAAGATAAATGCATACATGACAGAAGTAGATCTGACTTTATGTCTGGTTCAACAATCAGTCAGTGACAACTGAAGACATCCATACAGGAACTGCAGTGTGTTGTCAGTTTCCTTGTAATTTTTAGGTTTTCAACAAATGTTGAAATTTACAGAAATCCAGATAATGTTTGAATATGATCATGAAGTTTACCATATAGCTTCCCATGAACAAAATAATCTGCGCTTTCTCTTTGCATCAGACTTTCTGTCTGTGGTCCTCATCTCCCGAGAGACAAGCTGTGATGGGGCAGGGTCTCTGTACCCACAAAACTCAAACAGGGGTCATGGGAGACTGTTTGTCTTTCATTTTGATATTATATAATTTTTATGGCAATGCAATTGAAATTTATATTTCCCATTTATTTTTGGGTTTGTGTAGTTTTATATACATTTCCTTATTTCATGTATGGGATTTTGAAAGCTCACCTCGGAACAAGCATTGCAAAGTAGAACGGTCTATAAATACTATATATGCAATATTTGTATATTTAATGAATACACAATACTATGAATATACTTTATGTCACAGAAGTCATTCATACTCAGGTGAATGCTTCGAGTCTCCAAAAGAAGGAAGTGGATGAAAAGGACGAAGACAGCATGTCACGGAGGTTCACATGTAAGTCTGTGCCCACCATAGACCGACAGTGGAGTCAACAGTGACAGGGACCACAGGGCAGGGGTCCAGAAAAACGGGGATGGGGGCCAGATAACAGTAGTAGTAGTAGTAGTAGTGTTCCAGCATTCACTCCTCACTGCCAGTAAGATGAATCCTCCAACTGTAGCTTATTAAACAGGTCAGAACATCATTGAATTTCCCCTACATTTTAATCTATAACAAGAATAATGATCACAAACATTATTTGGTTTGGATTGTTTGGTTGTTGTTGTTTTTTTTTTTCTTTTTAGTGCTTTTGTTGGATGACTCCAGGATCAGGATGAGAAAAACAGCCACTGTCAGTCTATGGCGGGCACAGACACACATGTGAACCTCCATGACATGCTGTCTTCGTCCTTCTCACCTGCTGCCAGAGAGGAGCTTCACTCTGAGGGGGTAACACGTGGGAGCTTCAGGGATCTGATCAGATTAAAGCACGTGAAATCGATTCCAAGAAAATCTCACCCAATTGAAATCACGTAATACCAAATCAAATAAAAAATATAAAGTGAAGAAAATAAAATTCAAATGATTTTTTGAAAGAGCATGAACCCTGGAGGTCCAGCAGCCCTCCCACCTCCCCAGCTGTCTCCTCCCGTCATGAGGGCTCTCAGATTTCTCTCCCACTTGTGTACAGTGGCTGAGCACAAGCTTGTGTCTCTTAGTTTCTGTAGGAGTTATAGTAACAGAAAGAGGCCACTAGATGGCGCTGTTCTCCAGGTATTTGATGCTATCTGGACGTTTTTGGTTTACTCTCCCAAATGCATTACTTTAAGTGAACCCAACCGACACCAGTGAGTGCAGGCTTACTCTGTTGTTTGACTGACAGGCATCCCTTATGTCTATTAAGCCAATGATATCACCCCACCCCCAATATTGTGCCATTTATCTCTCATCAATAATGCTTTGTTTTTTTTCCCCCAAAATAATGTGACCGCAGAATTAATTGTAATACATTTTAACTCCTGTTTTTTTCTACATAATTAATCAAAAACTTCTCTGACTACTATATTTCTTTGAATTTTAATTGAGCCCTCTTTTGAATTCGGATTCTTAACATCTGATGAAGTCATTTGTCAAAGAACCGCCTGAAACACATACTCATTTAGTACCTACAGTGCATCTTAAATGTAAATTATTTTGGTTGTTTCCCTGTTCCTTTCATGTCTCTTGTGCAACGTATCATGGAGAGAAAAGGGAATGCGAGGTATTTATTAATCTACCCGTGTGAGATTTTGATCAGTTGAAGCAGTAGATGAGGACAACAGCGAAGCAAAGTCATTATTTTTGGGTCTAACATCCAGGACCAACCATGTGAGTGTTCAGCACAACAAACAATCTGTCTCCACTGATAATAAAAAAGAAGGCTATAGTGATTTGTTTCTGTTTGTGTGACACAATGGATCAGTATTTTTGAAGAATGAGCAGTCACGCTGTTTCTGACAAAGTTATTGCCACCTTGCTTGCTTTTTAGATAAATACTCTGTCTCCCTATCATCAGGATGGAAGTGATACAGCATAGGCTAGTGCGAACCTGTCTCCTGAAATTAAAGTGGCATGAATAGGCCTGGGCAGCCCTGGCCAAAATTTCTGTTACCGTGAATGGTTAAGTGAGTAGAAGGTGAACTGATCTCCAAAAGGCATCACGTTAATTGTGAAACATTCGTTTCAACATTTTACGCAAGATTAATGTATTATTTGTGTTTTGTAAAAATTTAGAATGAAAAAAAGGAAAGGAGCACCATACAAAAGTTTGGGCACCCCAAGAGATTTGAGCTCTCAGATAACTGTTACCAAGGTCTCAGACCTTAACTAGCTTGTTAGGGGATTTGCTCGTTCACAATCATCATTAGGAAAAGGCCAAGTGATGCAAATTTCAAAGCTTGATAAATACTCTGACTCCACAAACCCTGAACCAACAATCAGCAGCCATGGGCTCCTTTAAACAGCTGCCTAAGACTCTGAAAACTAAAATAACCGATGCCTACAAAGCAGCAGAAGACTATAAGAAGATAGCAAAGCGTTTTCAGGATCAGTGGCGCTCAAGTTGAGGTCTGGAAGACCAAGACAACCTTGAGGGAGAACTGCTGGTAGGATGCTAGAAAGGCAAATCAGAACCCCCGTTTGACTGCAGAAGACCTTCGGGAAGATTTAGCAGACTCTGGAGTGGAGGTGCACTGTTCTACTGTGCAGCTACACCTGCACGAATATGACCTTCATGGAGGAGTCACCAGAGGAAAACCTTTCCTTTGCCCTCACTACATAATTCAGCGTCAGAAGTCTGCAAAGGAACATCGAAAGAAGCCTGATGCATTTTGGAAACAAGTCCTGTGGACTGATGAAGTTAAAATAGAGCGTCTTTGCCACAAATAGCAAAGGTATGTTTGGAGAAAAAAGGCTGCTGTTAAAAACGGGGGTGAACTGATCATTCTTTGGGCTTGCGTCATAACTAGTGTCACGGGGAATATTTGACTGGTAGAGTGAAGAATGCATTCATGCCAGCGAATCATACATATGGGACTCTTATTCACCCGTACCACGGCATCAGGTACTGTGTCTGTCTTTTTTTTTTTTTTTTTTTTTTTTGGTTGGTTGATTCAGAATTGCTTTGATGCTGTTAGCTAAGAGGAGCTAACTGGATACAACTGGTAAGAGTTGTCCACCTTACTTGCTTCAAAGCGCCTTTAGACTGTGCGACAAGGATTGTGTGAGGTTACTGCACGTCCCACTGTGCGAGATGGGTCTCAATCTGATTCTGTATGATATTAATGTGAGGCGTTTGAGGCCGACTACGTGACGAATGTGTGGTGCATCGTAGTGCTATGATTAGAGCAGAGAAAGTTAATGAGAGCAGAGGCACATCAGCAGCTCATGTCATTTCCTTTTGCCTCCATCATTGTGGTTTGTGTGTGTGTGTGTGTGTGTGTGTGTGTGTGCGTGCATGCATGTATGTTTTTTTTGTCCTAAACCTTATTCAAACCTGTGACAGGTTTGAATAAAGTACCACACATTGGACAGTTACACTGTGAGATCTTGGGCCTAAATTTCTGACACAAAAAAAATGTTGAAATAAAAATAATAGTGATAAAATCACCTTTGATAAAAATGAAGTTGAGTTTCAAATTATTTCATAATGTATTGGTTCTTTTATTTTGCACTATTTACGTGTGATAATTCCATAATAATTGTTTGTTTATTTAATATTGAATTCTTTGAGTCTCCATAAACATGTATTTTGGGTGATATGAAGTGACGATCTGCAGTCCAGACCGTAAGAATTTGAATAGTTATGCATTTTTTGTTGTTCACGCTCTGTGCTTGAGCACAATCAATTTGAAAATAAAAGAATGGATGCTGCATTAAAATGCCAAGACTTGCCAAGACTCAGCTTTAATTTGAATAGGTTTTCATCAGTGTTGAGAGAACTGTGTGGGAGATATAGCCCTTTACACACATAGTGGCTAAAGTTTAGGGGTTCAAAAGTTTTTGGACGATTGGCTTCTAAATGTTTCTTGGGCAGCTGTGTGTCATTTCAATGTTAGTTCATGTACAAAAAAGTTCACATCTGGCTCAGAGTTGACTGACAGTTGAGAGTTGCTATTTACATTGAGGTGGAGTTGTCTGTCAATATGGGGAGTAAAGAGGTGATCGTGCCTGTGAGGAAGATAATAATGAGGCTCAAAGAAAGCAAAAAAATCTATCGGAGAGATATCAAAAGTAGTTGGTTTGCCAAAGTCATCGGTTGGGTACACTGAAAAAGCAGGTGCACAAAGGAAAAAAAAAGAAAAGGGCAAACAAGCTGGTAGACAGAAGACCACGGGTCTTATGGATGACCAGAAAATAATTTGCATGTTTAAGAAAAACCCCGTTATGACTGCACAGCAAGTCAAGAATGCTCTCCAGGATGTAGTCACATGTTTCCTTGTCAGCGATCAAGACAGGACTTCATGACCATAACCTCAGAGGATTCAGCACCAGATGCAAACCCCTGATGAACTTCAAAAACAGAAAGACCAGGCTGCAGTGCACAAAAACACACACAAAAAACCAGTAGAGTTCTGGAACATACTTCTATGAACTGATGAAACAAAAATCAACTTCTGTCAAAATGATGGAAAGAGGAAAGTGTGGAGAAAAAAGGAACAGCTCATGACCCAAAGCCACCACCTCATCTGCCAAACATGGTGGTGGTTCTCTTATGGCTCGGGCGTGTACGACTGCCAATGGAACTGGCACACTGGCATTTATGGATGATTTCACTGCCGACAGAAGCAACAGGATGAATGCAGAGGTATACGGGAGCATTCTGTGAGCTCGGATTCAGTCAAACGCATCAAAACTCATTGGACGACACTTTCATTATTCAGCCAAAGCAAGCACAGAGCTTTTCAGGGTGAGGAGGTGGAGTATCCAAGACTGGCCAAGTCAGTCACCAGATCTCTGTCCAAATGAGCTGCATTCCACTTGGTGAAGACCAGACTGAAGGCAGCGAGACCCCACAACAAGAAAGAGCCGAAGCAGGCTGCAGCGAAGCTCTGGGAGAGCATCACCAGGGAAGATACAGAGTGTCTGCTGATGTCTGTGGGTCACAGATTTCAGACAGTCAATGACTGAAAAAGATTTTTTACAAAATATCAAATATGATGATTTTCTTTGACTTCATGTGTATATGTCCAATTACTTTTAAACCCCAAGACTTTGGGCACTATGTGTTCAAAGGGCTTCATCTCCCACAAACTTCTTTCTCTATTTATGTTAATCCACTCAAATTCAAGCTGAGGCTTGACACTTTAATGTAGTATCCGTTACTTTGTTTTGAAGTGAATGTGCTGAAGCACAGAGCCTGTCCAAATGCTTGTGGTTTGGACTGGATACAACGGATAAACAAACAGCTAAAGAGCTCGTCCAATCAGTGTGGCTGTTGGTAGGAACTGTATTATAACTTCACTGGTGGATGGGTGTGCGTGTTCCTCCCATTGATCGTAGCTCATTGGTTTTGACAACGCACCACTCACACAGCACGGCTGTTTTTAATAGTCCCCTCATCAAAACGTATCTGCATCCCGGTCGCTGTGTTCCTTGCCTGATTGTTAAGTTACCGATTGCATGGATGGATCCCATGGCCGTCCATTTTGTGCTCTGCTCGTGTGACAGACAGCAGGGACGTGTGTCTGTCTCGTCTCCACAGCTCCAGCTTGGCTCATGGCATTTTCCTAGTTGTTCTGTGATATAATATTAAAGTGGGGGCGGCAGCGGTGCTCAGAGACTGGTTACGACCAGGAGAGTGAGTGAATCACATCACAGATGCATCAGTGGAAAGCTTACTTTAAGTACAGATGTTTAGCGCCCACTGGCTGTATGGGGCACCTCTCAGGTGTGAAAGTCTCTATCTAAAGTAGATTGTAGATTAGACAGACAAAGATGCTCTGCACAACTTTCCTAGGGGAAACAGGCTACAACTGGAAATGTGCAGTATACATCCCACCAAGTGCGCCCCCAGTGCAGTGGACAGGTCACCCTTTGTTCATGGTCACGTGAAATGCTTTTATAGAGCGCAGTGGACGTAGGACAATGACTGCTAAAAAAGGTAGAGAGTTTTACTGAACATAAGGAGCGAGTCATGTGCCGCTTTCGCCTAACCTAGCGGTTAATAGTATTGCTCTCAGCTCACATTTTTGCTCCACAGGTAGTGATAATCACATGGGTTAAATCTCAGTGGGCATTGGCAAAAGCATGCATTTAAAAATAAGTAAACATGCATGACCAATAGGGAAATTCGGTGAAAATACGACTGAAAAACACACAAGTGCAAGTGACATCTTTTTGTGACATTAACATCCATATTACTGGAATAGTTCAACCCAGCATGGTTAGTTTGAACTTAGCCTCATTTGGACATTTTGCGGGTGTGAAAATTGATGTCTAAATACGACACCGCGGCACCATTTACAGCTAAAGTGATTCGTTTAAGTTCCGCTGTCCTAGTTACTGTACAAAACAAGCCGCGGCCTCCTCGTGTTGGTGTGGAGTTGCCTTAAAATTCAGTTCCTCCAATGGCCACTAGTTGCTGGTTCCATTAGACTGTTTGGCAATTAAAGGGAAAAAAATCCCAGTTTCTCTGACATATTAACTATCACCCTTTTAAGTTGATATGATGAACTTGTCAGCAAACAGTTGCCTGGCGGATTCAGAGAAACATTAGCATTAATTTGGGCCTGTAGCCGATGCATGCGATTCCAGCATTATTCTTTTAGTTCTATTTTGCCCTACAGCAACTATTGCTGGAAATATCCGGCTCTAAGTGGAACTGCAGAATTGGCTGGTAACTCCCTATGAGTTTGTCTCTGTGAGTGACACCTGTCACATACGAGTAGTCCTGTCAAAATATCGTTTGAGGTGTTTCAATAGTATTGGGCACAAGAATGAAGCAGCCTTGAAGTGGGAAAGAGTCTGTGGAGAAAATGTGAAGCCTCCTATCACAAGCTGTCATATACGGTGGACCCCAGGTCTGAATCAGTGCCAATACCGAGCTGCACCTTTAAAAGACAAATACACCCTAAAATAGAATTTACATTTCACTTCCACTACAGAGTAAAGCTCTGGTTTTTGCATTATAAAATGGGCCCTGTCTCTCCTGAGGTTGGACGGTAAAGTGACAAAATGCAGTGATGTGATCTACGGACAAACCCTGGAGCAGACCCGTAGCCAGTTGATCATCAAACACGTTGGAAATCGGCGGCTGGTATGGCGATGTGCACCGATGCCACTCTGAAATCCCTGCAATTAAAAACAAAAATATGTGATTTGGATGGAGTATTGCAAATAAGTTCAATCCCAGAGTTGGCCGGTGTCAATTCATCTTTTCAATGATCATCAAATATGGCTCGGCCACAACCTGCCACCAGTGCCACATCACCAGGATGAGAAATGCTTGGGAAACGTCCAGCATCGGGAGGCTGGACTTGTTGGTATTGACTAATGTCACGGGTTATTGGGAAAGTGTGTTATTTCGGTTTTAGGGTGGATTTTCCCCGAATAAACGCACCGTAACCACCACCATGCCTCCATGCGCTCGCAGCACCACAATGCGAGAGAGGGAGGAGAGAGAGAGAGAGAGAGGAGGGAGAGAGAGAGCTGTTTACATTGTGAACCAGACCTGAGGTTTTTATCATCCAGCTGCACCACCGGTACAGCAGCCCCCTCTGGCCTCACAGTCCGCTTTTGTCCGCGAAGACCGTTTCCAATTTACGCTTTACGCACAGCCATGATTTTGACGCACGGGTGAACTTCTTTCGCCCTCTCGCGCCTCGACCACAACTCACAAAGGAAAGTAACGAAGACGGAGAGAGAAAAAAAAAAAACCCCAGCTCAACTCCACCACTTCTATCTTAAGTGCTCGGACTTGGAACAGGTTGGCAGAGCCATGTCCCGGAGGAAGCCAGTGAAAGGCAGAGGGAGCTCCAAGAGCCCCAAGGCGTCGCCGGGCGGCGGCAGAGACAGCGGCAGGACGGGGCGAGGTCTGGGCGCCGCTGCCGCGCCGTCCTCCGGGCTGGTGTATCCCAGCAGACCGTCCATCAGCAACAGCGGGGAGTTTTATGACATCGCCTTCAAGGTGAGCCGGGACTTCAGGCCGAGCGTCTCGCCGCTCTCGGCGAGCGAGAGATTGCGCGAGCATGTCTCCAGGTAAGCAGTCAGCACATGGCCACAGGTGCGAGGGTAAGTACTGCTGCGAGGTCGCACACGTCGACGGCGGAGGACCCCAGGGGGCAGTGGATCTGCTTCTCATGTGAGTTGAAATTCTGCTCGCTCAAGGTTTGGTCCTTTTTTTTTTTTTTTTTTTTGCTTTCCCGGCAAACGACAGTCACTGTTTGTGGTTAGAGGCCAAAAAGTCAAGAAAAGGACCGAAGCAGGACGATTTGGGGCTGCAAAGCCGCAGCACGACCAAGGACCTGTCCTCTTCTAATGTCAAGGTGTGTCAGGTTTGACAATTTGCCGTCCGGTCTTGCGGGACGCAGCAAATTTTCAGGGACATGTGGAGCAGGTGTGTGTGCGAACCCATTTTTGCCAAGAAAAGAAAAAAAGATACTAAGTCTCAGTATCTGATCATTTTAACTTAGTAAGTTATAGTCTGACTTATTGTCTCATACGTTTGACTTAGTCAAATACTCGACTTACTATCTCATTATTTAATGAGTTTGTGGCTCTGTAAGTAAAATGGTGACTTACTCTTTTATGATTTGTATTTTGTATTTACGTTAAGTTACATTTTGAAACAGTATTTATTAATTATGACATTAAGTTAAAATCTGACTTAGTATTTCTTCACTTTGTCTTTGTAAATCAAACATTTGACTTAATATCTTATAATTTTGTATAGTAAGTAAAAAATTGTGGCTCCTTAGGTCATATGTTGACTACCTATTTTTTTATATTTTTTTTATATATTTTATTTTTTTTATTTAATTTTGACCGAGGAAGTTAAAGGACCAGTGTGTAGGATTTAGTGGCATCTGGCGATGAGGTTGCAGACTGCAACCCACTGAATACCCTTCCCCTCACCCCTCCCCGTCCAAGCATGTAGGTGAACCTACAGTGGCCTTCGGGTAATTTAAAGATGCGAAAGGCCCTAACTAGAGTCAGTGCTTGGCTTGTCTGCTCTGGGCTACCGTAGAGACAAGGCGGCGCAAAATTTCGGGCTCCGTGGAAGAGGACCCGCTCCCTATGTAGATATGAGGGGCTCATTCTAAGCTAACGAAAACAATTCGTAGTTAAAGGTGATTATTCACTAATGAAAACAGAATTATGAATACTGCAGTACATTCCATATCCACCAATAGATCCCCCTACACCCTTTGCACTGATCCTTTAAATTTTCACCCAGTATCTCATAATTTTGACTTATTGTGAGTATTTTTTATTTTTATTATGTTATTGCTGGTCCTCCTTTTTTTTTTCATGTCTTGGCAAAAATGAGCCCCTATAACTGGGCCTGTGCAGTAGCTGTAGAATATGATGTACTATGTGAATAAGTGTTGGATATGCTGCTGTTTGGTGCAGGCTTGCTGGAAAAATGTTAATTTCACCATTATTTCCCTCAGTGGGCATAGTCAGTATAATTCACAAGGACTGTTGTTTTTCCCCCAGTGTCATGTTTAACTCCCAAACTGTACAAAGAGAGGAAATTTATCAGGTTATCATAGCCTGTATGTCTCTATCCCAAATCAGAAATGTATCATATCCTAAATTCACTTTAAACTTGTTTGTAGCCTACAAAAGACAAACTGTATGTTTCTGTAGGAAAATTATAATACTATATTGCCAGAATTCGCATAATTTTAAATTTATGTCTTTGGGATTTGGATTGTTGTTTCATTTGAAGACATCACATTAGGCACCCATTTTCCACTTTTTTCCCTTTTCATAGACTAAATATTTAATCGATTAAACAAAAAACTAGCTGATAGGTTAATCAGTAATGGAAAAAAACATTATTTCCAGCTCCACTGGCTTTATAGCACTGACACATAGATAATGATTAAAAAAGTATGAATTGGAGACAATAAAGAGTAAAGATAATCTGCGCTGAACATATGCAGATCTAAATTCTCATCATGTGGGGTGCAGCTGGTATCCATTTTGTACCCTCATTAACAACTGTTGCTGTGCCAGCCCTGCCAAAATCACCGCTCAACTCTGAATTTGCATAATTTGAACAGTTGTAACAGTTCAGTGTCGCATATATCACCTCCAATCACAGCAAATCCAACACAGTGAACCTTCAGATTAGAATGGATTGCTGCCGGTAGAATCACAAAATAACAAATTAGAAAACGTTCAATACATACAGTGCATGGATCCATAGACAGACCCACAAACACATCACATGACACAGAAGTGAACGGAGTTTTGCGTTGAGTGATGAGAGAGGAAGACACGAACAAGCTCTGGTTCCCACGTCTCCCTTCTCTCCGCCCCAGTGGTCTATACAATCTGCTCTCTTGCACTGGAGTGGGTTGAAATACTGTTTCCCTTGCAGATGGGCATTTGAGCAGCGTGTATATGTGTGTGTCAGTATCTTGCATTGCCTAAACTCCTGTGTATTTGTAGATAAGTTTTCACCTGAGCACTTTCCCTCCTCTACTTCAAACATCCTCCCCCCCACACACACACACACACACACACACACACACACACACACACACACACACACACAGCCTTGAGTTTTATCAACCAATAACTTTCTCCATCTGTCTGTGTCTCAGGTGATGCTGGTGGGGGATTCAGGTGTGGGGAAGACCTGTCTGCTGGTTCGCTTCAAAGATGGAGCCTTTCTAGCTGGGAGCTTCATCTCTACTGTGGGCATCGACTTCAGGGTAGGTGCAAACACGTACACACTCAGAAGAAGAAGAATTTCATACCACAGTATGACATTTTGGGCTTGAACATTTTCATCATTTCTGTTCTGGCTAACTCCGTTTTGTCAGGAGGGAGGAAAGAGAACATAACACTATACAGGTACAACATAAAGATGTAAAACAATAATGAGACCAATCATAAAACTAATAATTATAATAATTAGGTGAAAAATAGTACTAATAAAACTAAATATAATGACAGTAATGATAATCATAATAATTGAAGCAGTGGGTGTTGAGCAGGATCATGGGGACAGTAGGTGGTTTGCAGTCACAGATCCAGACTCTGCAGCTCCAGGGTCAGAAATACCTGCAGAAAGCAACAGGAGGAGAGAAGAGAGAGACGAGAAAGCACAAAACTAGTATTTAGTAACTAGTAGCTCATTAGTTACAAGTACTGAAGGGGTATGAATGCGTACAGATGGAGAGGAAGAGGAGGAGAGAGGAGCTTGGTGCATCATGGGAAGTCCCCCGGCAGTCTGGTTCTATAGCAGCACAACTTCAAGCCAAGCGTGAGTCAGCCCTAACTGTAAGCTTTATCAAAAAGGAAGGTTTTAAGCCTCCTCTTAAACGTGGAGAGAGCGTCTGCCTCCAGGACCCAAACTGGAAGATGGTTCCACAGTAGAGGAGCCTGATAACTGAAGGCTCTGCCTCCCATTCTACTTTTGGAGACTCTAGGACCCACAAGCAAGCCTGAGTTCTGGGAGTGCAGTGATCTAGTGAGGTAATAGGATACTATGGTGCCTGACCACTAAGGGCTTTGTAGGTGAGGAAGAGGATTTTAAATTCTATTCTGGATTTTACAGGGAGCCAATGCAGAGAAGCTAACACAGGAGAAATTTGATCTCTTTTCCTAGTTCCTGTCAGTACTCGCGCTGCAGCGTTCTGGATCAGCTGGAGAGCATTTAAAGATTTGTTGGGACAGCTTGAGAATACGGAGTTGCAATAATCCATTTTAGAAGTAGCAAATGCATGGACTCGTTTTTCTGCATCTTTTAGAGGCAGGATGTGCCGGATTTTTGCAATGTTATATGGAAATAAAGCAGTCCTTGAAGTTTGTTTTATGTGGGAGTTAAAGGACATATCCTGATTAAAGAGAACTCCGAGATTCCTAATGCTGGTGCTGGGGGCCAAGGCAGTGCCATCTAGAGTAACTATATCATTAGATAATGTGTTCCTGAGGTGTTGGTAGTACAATAAGTACTTGGCCCCAGTTTTGTCTCAGTTTAACAGCAGAAAGTTGCTGGTCATCCAGGTCTTTATGTCCTAAAGGCCTGCTTGAAATTTAGCTAACTGATTGGTTTCATCGGGTTGCATTAACAAGTACAATTGGTCAAATGCGACACTAAGATCTAACAAGACAAGTACAGACAGAAGTCCTTTGTCCGATGCAATTAGAAGGTCATTTGTAACTTTCACCAGTGCTTTGATGCACTCTAAATCTATATAGTATGTAAAAAGTCACACAACTGGTTGGTGACAGCTTTCTCAAGGATCTTAGAGAAAAAGGGAAGGATGGATATGGGTCTATAGTTGGCTAAAACATCTGAATCAAGAGTAGGATTTTTAAGAAGAGGTTTAATTACAGCTGTTATAAAGGACTGTGGTACATAGTCTGTTAATGAGACATAATAAGACATATTGGTTATATCTAGTAAAGAGGTGCTATTAAGAGGAAAACTTCCTTATGCAGCTTAGTTAGGATGGGGTCTAAGAGACAGGTTGACCGTTTAGATGAAGATATTGTTGAAGTTAGTTTTCACATAGTTTGCTTTAATATGCGGGTTTGGGAGTTAAACCATGGATCTACCCTAATCGAGTCAAGTGTAATGCTCATTGAGCCTGCAACACTATGGGAGGGAGTAAAGTTAGCATAGGAGTCCTCTGTTGTATTACAACATGGCAGTGAATTAAGTGCTGATGGAATCAGTTCCTTAAATTTAGCTACAGCACTATCATATAGACATCTAGAAAAGACATTTTTGCCTAACGGTGTTTAGTCCAGTAATAGAAATTCAAAAGTTACCAAACAATGGGTTGATAAAAGAGGATTCAGTGGAAAGACTATTATTATTTTCAATTGAGAAGCCAATTGAGTCCAATAATGAGATGAATGCAGTTCTAAGGCTATCATTATCAACATCCACATGAATATTGAAATCACCTACTGTAATTTCTTTATCTGTACTAAGGACTAAACTCGATAAAAACTCTGAGAACTCAGATAAAAATTCAGAGTATGGGCCAGGAGCGCAGTACGCTATAATGAATAGAATAGGTTTTAAAGTTTTCCATGATGGATGTGTAAGACTAAGAACCAGGCTTTTGAATTAGTTATGATTGAGTATAGGTTTAGGGTTGATTACTAGGCTTGAGTTGAAAATGGCTGCAACTCCACGTCCTTGGCCGGTGCCTTGAGTGAGTGTTAATATGACTGGGGGGGGGGTTTAACATATTTGGCGAAATATCAGCATTCAGAGGCAGAGATTGTTACAAGATGTTACAAATACACTGTAAGAAACATAGTGGCCTACTGCTAGTATAATTTAGGATTGAAGCTAAAGTGGGGCCAATTAGAGCAGCATCACCGGGAGTTTAGAACGGGTAAATACTGCACTGACCAACATGGAAGCGCAGTGCAAGACCCTTGTTTTACCACTGTAACGTGGATACGGCTTAACTCAAGATAACCCTGACGACATCATCGGGGTTATTTTCTCAGACTTTTGAAACCTCCCTCCAAAGCCAACTGTTTTCATAGGCTGAGTAATACCTTCTATGACGAGCAATTCAACCTGTATGTGTAAAATGCCTTTAAGTTTGAACACTGCCTTTTAGCAGAGAGTCGACCATTAAGAAAACCAGAAACTCAGTGGAGCAAACAGGACTTGTCCTGATTTTATTCTTTGATTAAGAGTGTGTAGTATTCCAAAAAAAAGGTTGTGTGCAGCTTAATAACTGAGGTTTAAGAGCTGACGTTCCGGTTCTTTTCCGTCGTCTCTTTTCTATTTGAGGTTGTGACTTGCAAGATGTTTAAACCCTGCCAGTCCCTAAGGGACACAACATATCTAAACTGAATTAAGTTAAATTAAAAATTTAATCAAAAGTGAGGTTATCTATTGACAGGCGAACCCTTTTTACCAGTAATGGTTAACCAATTTTCTGCCCATTGTGCTCAGGGGGAAATTGCAGACAAGCGTTACAGTGCCAATAAAGAATAGCCACACTTTATGTATCACAGCTGCGGAACAGAAGCAGTGACCTGTTTCGGTCTTTTGCTGTCTTGCTGTTTAGAAAAACCTTCCCCTAGGAGGTATTCTCAGCTGCTGTCATCCAGAATGACTTTCAGCAGAGCTAGTGTAACAGTAGAAAGAGGTTACATTTCAGTATATTTCAACCCGTAGCAGGGAGGAGTGCTGAGCTGAAAACACACCACTGATGCGGCCCAGCAAGATGTAGGATTTGTTAATTGACACTCTTAGCACAAAAAGGAAGCCCCACTGTGTGGTAAATTAACAGGACCATACTCTGCATATAGCATGCGACATAATTTGGTGTTTTGCCCTGGAATCACATGGCTTACCTGATTCCTAACCAGGGTGGCCAGTCGCTTAAGCAACATATCCGCTAGCAGAAGAATTAAAAGTACGACCAGCCAGATGTGCCAAGCAAGGAAGCAGCTTTGAAACTTTCCTGGGGCGATAACACTGGAAAATAGGATTTTGGTGTGGAATACAGCATCACATAGCACAATTTGTTTTGGATGAAAGAAAACAGAGCAGTCTTTTCTCTGCATACCTGGAAGAAAGTCTTTGCAGCAGGAAAAATTGGTCATTATAACTTCCATAAACAAACAGATTGGAGAATGCAGACCTCCAAAAAAAGCTCCTGAATCAGAGAACTTCATTGTTTGTCTGACGAAGCCTAGTTGAAATCTCTGTGAGATCGAAACGTTGCTTCATTAAATTTGTTGGACGCTGTTGGAACAGTTCAATACCATGGAACTGTCTTTCCTGGTACTGAAAGGTGTCAGTATGAGCAGATCATTAAGATAAATGATTTATTGGTTATTTCAAAGCAACACCATTCAAAATATAGACTTTCAATCGCTCAGTTTTATTTGTCTTTTTCTCTGATGGGAATTATTACTCACCTTTGCAGACTGGCCAAGCGTACACTCGTATCAGCACTCACATACACACATTTGTGCTTCTACGGACTCTTACTGATGTAGTACATTCCCCAGCTCTTAATCCAAACCATAATCGTCACAGTTACATGCTTAACACCGACCCTTAATTTAACCTAAATCTGATTTTAAATTTAAAGGAATTGTCGGACATTTTTGAAAATATTTGCTTAAATGAGAGGATTGATAACGCTCTCATGTCTGTGCACTAAATATGAAACTAGGAAAAGCTTGTGAAAACCTCGCCTGGTTCTGTTCAAAGACTTAAAAAAAAGAAAAAAAAAGTTGTTTTTACAGTTTGGGTTTTGTATGAAAAAAACAAACAAGATATAACGTGTGACTTAGTGAGTTTTGGATGGAGCTAGGCTAACTGATTTCCCCTGTTTCCAGTCTTTATGATAGGCTAAGCTAACGTGTGCTGGCGGCAACTTCATATTTAAATATAAGAGTGCTATCAAATTTGTCCTAACTGTTGGCAAGAAAGCAAATTAACATATTTCCCAAAAATGGGACCTTAAAACCAAGTCTTAGCCTTTGAACTCCTTTTTTTCCCGTCTTTTTTGAAAAAGTGAGGGCCAGCTTAAAAGTCCTCACTCTCAGCTTCTCAAACATGAATTGTTTGTCACAGATGTACAAAAGCGCACACACACATCAACTTCCACTGGCTTTTAATGTGCTTGCTCAATCTCACTCTTTAATCTCCTGCTTTGTATATATTTGATGTCTGGAGCTCTTTGTAACATATCTACATAACATATCTTTTTTTTTTTTTTTGAGTTTTATTATTAGCAACATGACTAGAGCAAGGGAGACAGAAAGAAATAGACTCTTAAGGTTACATATTGGTTTGCTTTGACAGTTTACATATTAAAATATTAAGAACATTGTCTACATACACATGAAATTGATCCATGTCTGTCTGGATAAGCAAACTCAATATGCACTTTGTTTTGCAATAATAATTTTAGAGAATAGTATTACTCAAGAAATGAGAGAATTGCGGCTTGTACTTAAATAGCAGAAGCCAATTCTCTGTGTTTAACCCTCCTGCTTTGGATAATGAAGTCAGTTCATGTTAAAATGTCAGCACCGGGCACCAGAGCTTGTTATCTACAAGGACACATGAATGAGCTGTGTTCCTATAACCTCATGGGTGTATGACCGGAGGGCAAATACCTCAAAAGCCCAGTGACTTTCTTTAATTGACACCGTTCACTGATATTTGAAGGGATGTAATTAATTTTTGTCGGCTTGCAGCTGACACAGTGTAGCAGAGGTCATTGTGACTTCTCACCCTATGCTTAATCGAAAGGGGGGAAAAAAAAGTATTTTCTTTAGAGTTCAATTGTTCGTTTAGGTGATTTCGATGATATGTTCCAAAATCAACATTAAAAAAAATTTATCTGGGGCAAATTTGTTGCTTAAAGCCATTGGGCAGAGTTGCAGAAAACAGTTAACAGGATGATGTGTAACCTTTGTTTTTCCAAGTTATGGATGGACAGTTAAGTTTGCTCTCTCTTTCCAATGTGTTAGGTTACTTGGTTGATAGTTTTTATTAACTGTTTTCTGACAGTTTGTGGGCAGTGTGAGAAGCCTAAGCTACAAAATTCTGATACATTTTCCCGACAATAGTAATCGGCGTGGAAAGAAAACAAGCTTTTTATCTGTTCACGCATCGACCAAATTATCCAGTCGTTCAGCTCTGTGGGAACCAGTCACATCTCTGTGCTGATTTGGTGTTTGTCACAGTGGGAATATGGGGCTACACAAAGTTGTGCTGCAGCCTTTTTGCCCATCAGGCAACTCTTTAAAAAAAAAACAAAAAAATCCAAATAGCAGGATTGAGAATATATTGGGACAGGAATGTTGTGAGTAATTGGTGCTGTAAAGTGCTGCTCTTCGGCTAAAAGATGATATATTGTAGCTATGAGTGCATCACTGAGCGTTTAAAAAACCTGCATTTTCTGCACAGTCAAGAATGTGCAGAAATGCGACCTTTTACATTAAAGATAATGAGGAATAGGAGTCAGCACCCCATAGAAAAAAAAAAGCTTTTGGAAGAGGATGCAGCCTAACTTCCTCCTGCTTTTCTCTATTTATATTTCTCTAGTCAGAATGAAATGGTGAGTCAGAAATCAATTTTTCTGGGAGATAATTGTTAGATTTGCTGATGAGATTTATCTGTTTCTGCGGTGGAGGGCTGCAGGGTGTATTTCTGCTTCGTCTCCCCACCATTCATGATGTGTGTGTGTGTGTGTGTGTGTGTGTGTGTGTGTGTGTGTGTCTGCGCATTTATGTGTGCTACCTCTCATTTCCATAGTATGGCTTTTCTCTCCCTTTCACCATCTATCCACTCTGCCTGAAATGATGCATCACAGCATTAGACCGGTTAATCATTACACAAACTGCTGCACCGTACGCACTGACGCAGATGGATTTCTGTGTGTGTGTGTGTGTGTGTGTGTGTGTGTGTGTGTGTGGTCTTGAACAGGCAAATGCCTGCCTGAGCATGATAGGAGGATAATGTTGACATTACTACATTAGCACATCACATCTGTGGCATGTGAATAATTAGTTAAAGGTGCAGTGTGTCGATTAGAACATCCGTAAATTTAGACAAACGAAACATTTTTACGACGCATAATATTCATGACTAAACACTTTTTCTACATGGCACAAAACCCCCTGCGCAAATGGAGCTAAAGCTCAAGTTGGGTTTGACGGTCTGTAGGGTAGAAGGAGGAAGAAAGAATATCTTTATCCTCTTATCTTTAAAAACAAAAAAAACAAAAGAAAATGAGAAGGAAGGATTCTGAAGCCGCCCGCGCCCGACGCACAAACGCACTGTTGGCTGTTGGCTGGGTTTTTTTTGTGGCTGTCATCAATCTAAACACACACATGGCAGCTCCTCTGGCAATGTCATTTTTTCCCTAAACTATCACTGAATTTGCTCTCTGAAAAGAAAAAGAGAAAGAGAATCAGCCTGTGCTATTTTTTTTTTTTTTTTGTGGAGCACATAGAGAGAGAAGAATCTTTCTCTTGCTTCTTTATTACAAAACTCAAAGAGGTCACTGTTCTTCCAGAGCAAATAGAGCGAAAGCTTTCAGAGTTTGCAGTGATGGCAGATGGTGGAAGGAGTCACACAACGCTGGAGAAATCATTTCCGATAGCTTTAAAGCAGTATGTAAATCGCTGGAGAAACCCTCATTCTGTCTTTGGTCACTGGGTTGGGTATCAAGCTTATCAGGCTTAACAGTGCCTGGTCTGGAAATGCCCCCCTTTCTCCCTTCAGTGAAATTGCGTTCTGAAAAATCCGAGGCAAGGAAAGAGTCTTTGGAGAAAAATCTGCTATTTTGCTCATCAAATTGCAAACATGAAATGTCACTGTTCTCCTAAACTACTCGCCAAAGGTGTTTTTAAAAAACAAACAAAAAACACAATGAGACACTGAAGTCAGCCTCTATTGTGCATTTACCTTTCTGGGCCACAGTCAGATTTGGAGAAAAATCTGCTGCTTGAGAACTGGAAGACCCAAAAAACTGAAGAGGACTGTTCCTCCAGAGCAAAGTTCCAGAGCTAAAATTTTATGCTTCTGTTGTTGATGGAAAAGGGTGGAAGAAGCTATTAAAGGCAAAGAGAGAACTCTCAACTTTTGCAATAGGAAAGCAGCATTTGTGACTCAACGAAACTTGCAATTTGCATTTGGTCATTGGGTTGTACATCAGGCTCATTAAACTGCAAAAGGAGGAAAGTATGTGGCAACAAAATCAGCCTGTACTTTGCATTTTACTTTGTAAGCCCTAGAGTTTGATGTGGAGGAAAATCCTCCGTGATTGCTTTATGGCACCAACCTGGAAGAAGTTGCTGTTGCTTTTCGACGTGAAGGCCCCACAAACGGACGGAAGAAGTGAAAGGATAATAGAGAAATCCCTTTCAATATGTTTATCCACTTCGGTAAAGACAAAGAGATAAAAGTTGTTGTGACAGGCTGCTCTGGGAGTGATCAGAAAATGTCACGTTTCTTCCGAACTTTCCCACTGAAATCCTTAATTTCAGGTCTACAACGCTGAGCTTATATTAGCAGTTTATCAGGAGATCTGATTAGGTCCAGAGGCAGTGAATTCCGTTTGCCTGTTGTTGTCGTCATCCAAACTGCTCTCCGTAGCTACTTGATTCGTCCGGCTGCTGGCCCCAGTAGATTGTCAGTGTATGTATTCAAGACTGAAAATGTTGCAGTGAACCTCAAGAGATTTACACTGGCTTGACAAGACTGGGAAGCAAAAGTGTTCCTGGGAAATATGTTAATTTTAGAGCCGGCCATACTGCTGGTGTGAGATAGAAGCTACCTCTCTTGGCCATGGTCTCAGTAATTAAATCAGTTAATTTCATTTTTACAAATTATATTTTTAATATGTGCACTCTGCTAAGATAACTTTTTCTCTTTGCCCCTTGTCTCTTCAGCTGCCTGTACCTGCATGTGTATGTGCATCTGCCTTTCTATGCATTTCATGCAACCCTACGTACAAGTGTATGGGCACATGTTTAAGCCTTTTAGGACATTCCTGCTTAGTATCCTGATCGACAGACTATAATCAGTCAGCAGAAGACTTATGATGATTGCAGTCCCTCAGAGGCTCTTCGGGCTCCTAGATGTCATCCATCGATCCCGGGATGCCTTTGTTTTTGTTGCTGTGGATCTTTATTCCCCTAGTAACAACTGCAGCTACGTTCAGACTGCAGTCCAAATCTCATGATTAAAAAAAACAACAAAAAAAAACAGAAAAAACAAAAAGCAATTGTCTTTATGCTTGACTGTCTGCTTTGATTTATGTCACTAACCTCACTGGACAACATGGGTTGTCATAGTAACGATGTACCGGTACACCAAAGGCAGTCTTCTGTGCAAAATGTGAAAAGAGTGAAAGGTAGTCTTCATTATTGGTGCACTGGAACACAGGCATGTACATTTGCAGAAACTGATACACACAGTCCTAGTTGCGTGCACACATCAGGGCACAGTGGCAATGCACTACTGTCACCAACTCCGTCCTGTGTAGCTGGTTTATTTGTAAGTGTAGGTTGAATCATTGACGTCTGTTGGGCCTCACTGTACATCCAAGTTTTACTATGTGTGTATCATTAGCATTGTGCACAGCTGTCTATGACCTGATTTGACAGGATCTACTCACAACACTCTTGACATAAGGGCTCATGACTTCGTCAGTTTACATAATACCGTGTAGACTCTTATCAGTGCTGAGAGAGAACTGTGGGTTAGACACTCCACCTAAACATTATTTAAATCCACTCCACAAAGTGGTATAGGAAGACATTATTCTCTGTGTAAACTGTTCTTCTTGATATACATTTATTTATAAGTTTTGTGTGTGAAGTAAACTTTTGGTAAATTGACAGCATTAGTGTAGAGCTCTTATGGTACTGGCCTGACCACTGGGAGCAATTTGGGGTCATGTGCCCTGCTAAAGGGCCTGTAGTCAGGAGCAGCCAGGGATCGAAACACCAACCCTGCGACTATCGGTTGAAGAACATGGTGGACAAATGTAAGGGCTGAACAGTTTTAGGAAAATATCTCATCGCAATATTTATTTTATTTTAGTGATTATTTTCTATGAATTCAAGTAAAGGCCTGCATCTGTGGTCAGCAGAGTTTTAAACAGGACGTGATTGTACCAGGCATCATTAGCTTATTGTTGTTCGATTAAAAGACTAATAAAACGACCAATGTTGCTCACATTTATTAAGATGTTACATTACTGGTATACTATTACTCAGTAATATTCAAAGATAATAATGACATAATTGATTACAGCTGCATAGTAGGCCAGCTACATCTTATGCAAAGTTCACATTGCACAATTTTAGCCCTAAATTTTCCACTTGCTGACAGTTTTTGGAGATCGCCGAGAACAGCCCCAGATCAGAGGCAAATCGACCTTCGCTCGGTGCTGGCACATCAGAGTTTGATCACTATTTGTGAACTGTTCAAAGATGTTGTCTGAAAGACTTGCCGATGTATCGCAGACTCCTGAAAGACATCTAGCAGGCTAAATATCTGGTCCACATCTGGTCGTGTGAAAAAGTGCTGTGACCCGCTTGTGGCTGGCAAGGAGTGCGGCGACAAGCTACGGCCAATGAGAGCGCACTTCAATTCAATTTTATTTATATAGCGCCAAATCATAACAGAGGGTTATCTCAGGGCACAGGGCGCAAGACGCAGGGTAAGGGTACATCCAGGGGATGAGTCATCAACAACCATGGCTGCCGAATCCCTTCTCTTACTCATATTCTTTTCTCTTTCCTTCTTGTCTTTTCGATGCAAATCCGTGCACAAACAACTTGTATCACTCGTTTTTTGTGGACATCCATTTTGGAAGAAAAAAAAAAGTCCTGTCTTGTGCAAAGTATTGCGTCATTTCCCATGTCACCTCTTGCGTGAGTGAAGGGAGCAGCAATCTGATGGGAGTGTGTGCAGGCTCATAAATGTCAGCGTACTTAGGAATATAAGTGATAGGTTTAGGAGATAGTCGGAGAATTGTTGAGTGTTGTTAGAGGTGTGTGCTGTCTACCAGCTTTTTATTTATCATTATTTTTCTTTTTTGCACAAAAAATATAAAAACCTCAAACCATGCCCAAACCATAATAAAGAAGAAAATAAGATCAAATTACAATCAAGCCCAATTTATCCACCACCAAACAAATAAACACAAATTACAGAAGGGATCATCACTGTCAGAGGCTTCATGTCGGTCTGTACCACATGATATGCTCTTTTCCTGCTGTGTCTGTTGAAAATAAGCCATATGCAGATGCAATTCAATATTTCATTAATAAGCAAAATGATGAAACACACTCATGCTAATAAGCCAGGAACAGTACAAAGTCAAAGCCACATTTTCTGTACTCTTACATAACCTATCATTTCTGCTCCTTTTCCCTTCATTCCTAATCCTCTTTGCTGTAGGTTTTCATTTACATTTATTTTGGTAAATTACTCTTGTTATATAAGAGGACTCCATAGTGAAGTGGCCCAGTAGATCTGAAGGCCTGGTGACAGATACACAGTTGACAAAGGTACCTAAAGGGTTAGGCATGTCGGTCTTCTTGGTTTTACCTTTTTCCCCCTTGTGTCACATGACTCCTCAAGTGCTTGCTGGGTTCCCAGGAGACTGTTGTTATGGACTAGTAACCGTGACAACAAAGCAAAGCAATGAATGTGTGGAAACTGCATCCACCAGATTCGGCTGGCAGATGGCTTTCGGGCTTTTTGAAGCCTCGGGGTTGACTAAGGTCAACAGCTGGGGACGGGGAATGTTTTAGTTGCCGTCGTTGCAGCCACAGAGCAAGCCATGACCAAAATAAGCATGTGGTAACAAAGTTACAGATGGGTTTTTCAAACGTATTCATTCTGGGTAGGTTGGCACAAGAAACGCTGTGCTTGACACACTTGCGGCTCAGCGCGGTCACGTTTGGAAACATTCCATTTCAATCACAGTCTCCTACTGACGAGCCATGAACAGCTCGACTGGAGCGAGTCAGGGTTAACGTGTTGATCTGTACAGCACACAGTTATACACAAATGACATTGTGGTGAGTTTTTAAATCTAATTCTATTAAAGTTAGCCAAAAATTTAATTTAATTTAATTTAATGAAGGATTTTAGCATTTCTTTAGCAGAATTATAATGGGTGGGTACTTGGGGAATTTGGACTCACGAAAATTACCGTCTGCGGCCCCAATATGATATGAACAATGAGAAGAGGAGCCATTACAAAAGTTAACTTTGTGTTTCCCAAATAACAACAGTGGCTGCCACATGAGAATGGGGTTCTGATTAGAGGACTTGTTCCCAGAGGTAGCTTGAAATAGTTTGATTATAGATAGGCCAAAACTGCATCGCATGGGATGCGATCTTACACCAACAGTGTTGAAGGCTGTTGAGACACTGCATTCATCCAACAGCCAATTCTTCACACTCTTACTTTTTACTGTACTGCTCTATTAAAACATCACTTCCCTGAATTGATGCTGAAGTTGACACGGAAAATAAAAGATGACTGAACATCTGTTGTTATGACAAGCATCCTGCCCCCTCTCCGTAGAGTTAGACAGTTGCACATCTGATAGCTGCCCAATTCAGTTACACAAGCGCACCACGGCCATTCGTGTTTAAACAAAGGGCAGTGTTCACTTTCCCCATTCACCTTTCCTCTGCCGGTCCAGGGTTCCAAACTGGCGCCTGGCAGTCTTTCGTGCCCCTATGAGTTTATATTTGTACTGGCTTTGAACCATCTTTGATCAAGCTGTTGAAATGTATTTTTATAAATAAATCAGGATCTGACTTTGAGAAGTGTGCCGCTAGGCTTCAGGTTGTCTTCACTGGTGAAGATGAGATTTTATAATTAGAAGTTTTATAGTAGGGGGGGGTAGTGTAGGAAAATAAATCAAATGAATGGCTTTGCCATTTAAAAAACAGGAGTGTGTGTGTGCTCTTGTTCTGCTCAAAGATGACAGATGATGTGTACTGTATGAGGAATTAGTTTTGTGTGTGTGTGTGTGTGTGTGTGTGTGTGTGTGTGTGTGTGTGTGTGTGTGTGTGTGTGTGTGTGTGTGAGAGTGCAAGAGGGATGGAGAGAAAAGGTTAACAAACAGAATTAGTCTCTATCTGTAATTTGTCATAGTTATGAGAAATCACAACGCAGCTGTATTCTCTTCTGTTCTCTCCATCTGGGTTGATCGTATGGTTGCTGATATGTTTCACCACTGCACAGCTTCACACTTCAGTGCTTCCATTTGGTCCCGGCAAATTAGATACATTGACTTCAAGCTGTCCCAGAAAATTTTTGGGAAGTGGTTACTGAGGCTTTTAGGAACATGAGCGACAAATTGCACCATCTTTTCCTCCCATTCAAAACAGAAGAAAATCAGAAGAAATCTCTGTCTGTCCATAGGGAAGGAGATCGGTTATCTTTCAAATGGGATTGAAGTTGATTTCACAGCTAGTGTATAACTAGATGGCTTTTAATGCAAGGCATAGAATCACTCATAAATTAGAATTTTTTTAAAATGGTCCTATTACAATAGATGTAGACCCAAACATAAGCACACAGGTTAAACAGAAGAGTAGCAAAACAGCCCAAATCAGCCCTTGCAAGGGAGATGCCTCCATGACAAAGTGACAAAAACTCACCACTTTGAAATCCAGAGCATCAATCCTCTGACTACAAGCTCAGTGCAGAGCTTTATGAGCACCAACATTAACAGTAGCAAGAATTTTGTGCAGCAGTGTTACAGCAGAGATAAATGAAATGTGCAGCAGCAGCATGGAAGAGAATATGAATATGAATAAAATATCATCTGAAATAGGCCACATTTTTATTAGATTATTTGCTGTGGAGTTTTTGAGCTGTCTGCTGTAGCTGGCGAATAAGGTAAATACAAAATAAGTTATTTTTACGAATAAGCTATTTTAACAGTGACATCTCATTCGAACACCACACAAATCACATCACTAAAAATACTTTAAAACCAAAATACCCTGGCTTCTGCACATCCCTCTCCATGTCAACTGCTCGTAATCCCTTCATCACATCCAGACTCAACTTCTGCAGAAGTATTCTATATGGGACATCCTCTGAAGTCCTTAATAAAGTTGTAGCTCACCCAGAACTTCACTTCTTGCCGGCTCACTCAGCTTTTTGCCTTTTCCGATGCCATCCCCTCCCTCAACTCTTTCTTTTTAGCTTTCTCCTTTTAGCCACACTTTATGTCACACACTGTGCCTTCTGTAAACATGCTAGTAGGGAGGCTCCACAGTTGCATTGTTTACACCAGACACTGGCTGATTGCGCCGAAGCTGGCCGGCATGCCGCCCAGAACAACGACCATCCCTGCAGAAATCAGGAGGAGAGCACGCAGGATGCAGAAGAGAAACGAAGTGATGAGGGACGAGAGCCTGGTCCAGTCAACAGAGACTGATGGAGAGGATTGTGTCTCCTTTCTGTCACCATGGGCAACGTGAGACCACTAATAAGATGGACGAGCTAGCGGCCCTATTGAGGAATCGGAGGGCCTTCCGTGAGCGTAGTGTTATGTGTTTCACAGAGACACGGCTACAGGAAGATACTTCGGATCCAATCGCTACCATCGACGGCTTTCAGACAGAGCGGACAGGAAAAGGAACGTTTCTGCAGCCCAGACATTGAACTGTTAGTCGCGGGGCTACGTCCATGCTACATATCCAGAGCGTTCTCACACGCCATCTTGGTTGTTTACATCAGCCCATCGGTTTAACCCAACAACCGCGCATGACGTCATCCACTATGTAACCCTTTGACTCCAGACTCCGCACCGCAGGAGACAGGAACTTGGACCTGCTGTATACTAATGTTAAGAGGCCTGGAGATTCTACCTCACACTTACTTTGACACATTTGCATTTGTACATTTTTCTATTCACTACCTGTGTATTTATTATTATTACTATTTTGCAGTAGTGTTTACTTATTACTTTCTATTGCAATGTACCAGAGCAATGTGCCTTCAGGGATCAATAAAGTTTTTCTGATTCTTATTCTGAACTCTTTCCGCAGATTGCTCCAAACCTTGTTGTGTTCAGCAAGGTCCCAACACTTGTCTCTTTAAAATGCATTTAATTTACTTCTTATAAGTGCCCTTTATATAAAATGTACTATTATTACCACCATTAGCCACATCATACGCTCCACCTCATTTAAAGAAACCCAAAATGTAAATCTCAACCATCTGTTTAGTAATATTGTAATAGTTTAGTTACATTACATGTGCCACAGAAGATTCAGAGTTAATCCGGAATAATTTACCAAGGAAGCGGTCAGTATGGATATTCAAAGAACTACTCATGTTGTTTACTATCAAGCAGTCTGCTCTACAGTATCAATATCTACTATATAGTGTTTGATTCAGAAAAATGTCTGAATTGAATATTATATAGTAGATACTTTGATTACAAACCTGCTTGTTGAAAGGCAAATGAAGTTGACAAAGCTAGTGCTCCATATAGGGGCACAAGTTAGATCAGCATTTTGCAGCAGTCCTTTTAGGCAAATTGGTTGAGCAAAATATCCCAATCCCCTTTAAGAGAGACAAAATATTCATCCATTTTGCCTATGTATGTATTCAAAGCTGAGAGAAAACCCCTACTAGACATAAAGAAGAAAAGCTTTCTGAGTAGTTCATCGCTGTCCACAAACGATTGCAAGAGTCACAGAACTTCTAATTTTCTTAGCAATTTGCTTGGTGGCCTAATGGAGCAAGGAATGTTCAGGGAACCTTCGGTGCTTTTTTTTTCTTGTTGCAAATTCAGAGCAACCACCAGACACTTCTTTGGAGAACACTGCTCTAAACCTTGTAAATTAAGATTTTGAGAAATCATTACCCTGACCAACCCCAGAAAGTGCACACACCATGTTAGAACTACACAGAACTCACCAGCAAACCCGTAGGCGAGTATCTGCACATGACAATCATGCATATTCATATTCTAGCAGGAGCAGATGTTTCAGGCTTTAAAATGAAGGAAAACAGGTATTCTGTATCATTAGTCGACAAGGTGCATCCCTGAATTGTGAAGCGTTAGAAGGATCCACTGATAAATTACATAAAAAAACCATGAAATACAAAGTAAGAAGCGGCGCGTGGGAGGTGTATGTGTTCTTACTCCCTCCCTTTTTTTCATGACATAGAACGAACCCCCTCATATTTAATCCCTATCTTGAAAGTGGTGGAAGGGCAAGGTGGTACCGAGGTGATCAATTAATGTTCCTGCGATGCGTCTTCTGTGGAAATACAGTAGTCCCCTCTCTGCCTGCTAGTCGGACCATAATGAATCAACTCTAATCCCGTAACAAGGCTCTGCTGGGTTGTATTTCTTTCCTTTTTTTTTTTTTTTTTTTTTTTTTTTAATGTCAAGGTGGTACTGAGGTTGGCACAAATTGAATTTTTGATTTCTTTCTACCAGTTTAGGAGAGCACAATGTATAACCTTACACACACACAAAAACACACGTATGCACAGTTCATTATGGAAAGAACAATATTAATGTTCGGTTCACAGTCTGTGGGGTGTGCTATTATTCAATGTTCCCATTTTTTATCTTTTGAAAAGAATATCTATTCATTTTAGTCATATTTAAGTTATTTAACTGTTTTAGTCAACAAAAATTTGCCATTTTATTTTAGTTTATGTAAGTGACAATGTAGTCTCCTGTATTTTTATTTTTTCTATCTTTTAAGCATTCTGAAGCGACAGCTGTTGCAGTTGTTGTGTACACTTAGCATGGTTATACACTATTGCCTGTCTAGCTTTAGCTTGAAGTTAGTTGCTAAAACATCAGATAATAATCTCTTTTATGGAACATCCAGAGGAAGATTAACAGCCTACATTAATTCCGCAGTCATTTGTACCATTCGTAGCCTATAAACACGAAAGATAGTCAACTGAAAGTCACATCTGCAGCTACGTTAACGTTAGCTTACCATTTATTAATGTTAGCATGTTGTTGGTTTGACCAACTAAAATATCGGATCTCAAACAAGTATTCCTTTAGTGAACATCCAGGGGAAGATGGACAGGCTACATTTATACTGCACTCATTCCTAGCAATACAAAAGACAAGAACCAAAAGTCAAATCAGCATTACACATCCATAGCTACGTTATATTAGCTAACCTTTGTATAAATTAGTTAGTTTGCTGCCTGCATGTTTTCATGGTTTTTACCAGCTGTATGGTTACGGTGCCATGTTTTATTTTAAGTGGTACAACATGAATGTCGTACATAGATATTTTACTTATTACTTCGATGAATCAGTAACGTTAGCTAACACTACTGGTAGAGACAATACATAATGGAAATACAAGATGGTGCTTATTAGTGCAACTTGTAAAGCACCACAATCTATTTCTGAAGAATAGATCTGTTTGGAAGTCGTTGAATTAAACTGCATTTAAATGGTAATTATTTAATGTCCATTCATTTGTTTTTCACTTCATCATTTAGCTTTTATGTGTTGATGAAAATCTTCATACCCTTCATCATTTTTTTTTGTTTTGTAAGACTTTTTTGTACTCTTAGAAATGGGTGTATATTGGAAAAAAGGCTGTCAAAAAATAGTTTTCCCTGATGAAACAACACTGCAGGTAAGTGTGCTCCATCTGCACTTGTTAGGATCTACGGTATGTGTGTTCACTTCCATAAATCTGTGTACTGTGTCTTTTTAATAAAGTAATCATTGAGATTTATGAAAAAAAAACAACTACCACGCACCAAGCTTTTGTCTGTAGTGATAAACTGTTTTCATAAACTGAGTAAACAGCAGGCTGAATCACTGTTGTTATAGCGTTCTGTTGAAAAACTGACTTTTTGTTTGAGTTTATTCCAATTTCAGTTTTGGATTGAATTTTTAAGCTGCTTCTCACCAAGTTAATTCTTTTATTATTGCCTTTAAAACCTCCATGTCAGGATATGACGTCCTTTGAGGCTAAGACCCTCAAAGAAATGGATCAAGTAACAGGAAATAGCCAATCATAGACTGTTTGAAGAGTAGTTGACATTGATTACAAAGAGGACAACACCATGGTGGAAGGTTGACAAGCCAATGAAGCACTTCAACATTATTGCCTCTACCTCTCTCACATAATAAGATATTATGCAGTCTGTAATACAGAGTTCGGTGTCCTATTTTATGATCAAACCAGACTTCCACAGCACAGAAATTAACTATGGTTTTGTCAGGGAGAAAAGAAGTGACAACAATGCAAGCTTAAATTGTCTGATAATATGGTGGCGTGGCCCAATAATTTACAGATCTCACATGGCAACAACAGCAAGTGAATTTATCAAAACTACTATGGATGAGTGGAACTATAGGACACAGGGAAATTAAATAAAAGTGTTTGATCTGAGCAATGAGGACTGGAGCTGAAAGCTCTGACAAGAAAATCAACATACTGCTGAAAATAGTTCCCTCTGTGTTTTAGCTATTTCAAGATTAATACAACACGCACACACTCTCAGCGTTCTGCAAGTCACTGTTTCTGTGCTCTGTGCCTGTAGCAACATCCTATGCACCCTTCAGTTTATTTTTCAAATGAAGGAAATGTTTTGTTTTTTTCTGTTTTTTTTTTTTTTTTTATAGACTTGAATTTTACAACAGTATGCAAGTAGCACTTTGCCCCAGCTAAGATAAGCTGTCTGTCCCAAAAGTCATGGCACTGGTGTCATTATGGTTTTACTTCAGATCAACCTAGAGTGTTAACCACTGTAAAGAAAAAATTACCCTTTGCGTATTCACTCTGCATTCTGTAGGGCGGTACTGCAGACATCTTTTTGAATTCTAAACAGTTGAACCACAACCAGAACTTCTGTATTTCTTAGCCAGCTTGTCTCCCTGGAAATGTACTTTTTGTATATTCAATGTGATAAAAGGCCAGTATACGTTCCATTTTGTCGCAGTTCAATCTGAGCACTAAATGCAGTAGTAGTCCAGCAAAAAGTTACGTAAAAGTAAGGCAATCATTTGATATTATTATAAGTGCTGAAACAACAAGTCAATTCATTGATTAGTCAGTCAGCAGAAAATAAATCACCTATTATGATAATCGATTAATCGTTTAGGTAATTTACTGAGCAAAACTGAAACCAAACATTTCCGAGTTCCAGGTTCTCAAATGTGAGGATATACTGCTTATTTCTTTCATTTGTTGCTATTTTCACACTAAATAACCTATTAATATAATGAAATTACAATAATGAAGATAATCATTAATTGCAGCTCTAATTGATTCACAGACTTTCAGTGGAATCCTATTGAGATGATACTGTATGCATATATTGTGTTAACATTTTACAGAATCATGTTGTCCAAATTAATGATTTTGAACAAATTTTAATAATAAACTTAAAAAAAAGTTATTGAAGTTTTTGTTTGAAATGTGTGAAAAGTTTTCTTGGCAACAAATCCTCCGAATGAAAAGATAAAATACAACGTTTGTAACTGCCCAACATAACAACACATTACTATTGCTGATTTGGCAACACTAACGGGACAACATTGTTGGTCAGTGCCTTCCAGAACTGTTAAAAATCACTGTTAGAAAATTAGATCTGTTTTATGAGGTGACACCTCTATGTTTAAGGTTAGGTTAGGTTTACACACAAATAAGTACAGGTTTTCAGAAAGACTATGTTCATGGTTAGAAGAAACCAGCATTGACTGTTGTAGGAGATGGGAAATGAACAGCGGTCTCCTGCGTTAAAGTCTGTTGTTTCGTTGACCCATCCACCCAACCTCCTCTCTTTGTTCCCTTTGTGGCTCTTTGATAACTTCAGCTTCCCCTCTGCTCCCAGTTGACAAGAATTATAAGCTGCTATGAATTATAGCTTTTTGCCACTTGAACATTAACACGTAATTTTTTGGGGATTTGCCAAAATGACTGAAGCGGACGTTTTTCTTGGACACTTTTAATTGCTGAAAGTGGCATACAGTTCATTGCACTCAACATCAGTTGAGTATTTGAGTGGGATTTTGCCATATTGTGATAGACTATATCAATGTTTCAAAAACAATCTTATCGATAATGTGATATGTATTCCATTTATATTGTCCAACTCCACAATCTGAAAATAGTTAGACTATTGAAAACAAACCCACGTGCACTCAGATCTGTTGTGACATCAAGCCTTGTCTAAATCTTTCAGCCATCCTCTAGCTATCTTTGTATGTTCTAAAACAACTTTAATGAAACCATTTGTATAACCAGAGTGTAAGGGTCATCCAGGATTTGTGACCAAGGACAAAACAAGCACTCTGAAATGAAAGCTGCAAGCATTCGTTTCAGTTCAAACTATTGTAAGAGGTCCGCAGGAGGTTCCTTGATGAACTCCTTTACAGAGACTTCAAAAACCCTGGGGGCTTTTCAAGAAACAGTTAAGTGCTGTTTAAAAAGCCCAGTTCAGATGAACTTTAAGTTGACCCTGATTCTTTTAAAATGCATAATACTGCACTGAATTCTGCAAAAGCAGAAGTAGTTGTATAATGCAAAGTGCACATGCCCGTGTGTGTTGACTAGCTAATTCTATTCTGGCTACTCCTTTATCACAGCGTAACACTGCCTCTAACTACTGACCCTGGAGAGTGAAGGATGAGCGGCAGAGCAGGGGGTTGGGGGGGCAGTACCTTACACACACTGAAACACACACACCCACATAGACACAAACACACGTTATATACGCACACAAGTAACCCTGAACTGCATGACTGCATGAATAAAGATTTTCTGAGGCCCAAGACCCCGTTTTCCATCTTCTGTCCTTTCATAGCTTCACTTCCGTCCAATAATTCTCCTCTGTATATCCCCTCCAACCCGCCCAAACACACACACACACACACACACACACACACACACACACACACACACACACACACACACACACACACACACACACACACACACACACACAGACACACACACACACCCTCCCTCCCTCCCTCTCTCTTTTTCCATCCTCCAAAAGTCTAATCTAAAAGTCAGCACCACTCAGTAATCACAACAATCAAATTCTAAGTTTCCAAGACAGTAAAGGCACTAATTTACTATCCAGCCTTTGATTATCAGACCCAAACACGTTCCCTCCCACACGTACAAGCCAAGGAGGACTGCATCTACAAAACAGCAACCTTTTTAGAAAATTCCTTCATTTCCGTCAAACCACAGAAATACAGAGTGACTATTCACCAAGTTGTCAGCCCCTACTTTCTTTGCTTAACAATATCAAAGCCTCAACAGAATGCTTCAATACCACACAGTGCTCCTAGAATAATTTAACTAAAAGAGTTTGCTCACTCTGTCCTTTTTAAATACGAATAGATAACACTTGAGCTTAAGCAGAAGTTTTAAAGCCTAGTAGGACTTATTGGGAGAATGCAACATGCCCTAATAGGATTTCCAGCCTATTGTTTGGATAATACTATCTTATCTGGGCATGGGTTGAATGGTTTATTAGGGAATTACATGCTGCACACTTAAAATGAGGGGTTCTGAGTCTATTCTAATGCCCGGACAGAGCCAGTTAGCACTTTATGGTACCTTGTAGAGAAAAAATATCCTAGATAAATTGCTTGAGGATGAGTTCAGCACAATTTTGATCAACTGCCTCTTTCAACTGTATTTTTGTCTAAGTGCACTGTACATTTAAAGCTGTGCTTATCAATACTTCCACAACAACAACAAAAAGGACTGTTTAATGTGAAAGGTGTCCCTCACAGTGAAGAACCCGTAGAAAATTATCACCCGACACTTCTATGGAGCATCTCAGCATCTGTTTTAGTTCAGTCTCTTTGCTCTCACAAATAATAAAATGAGTGTTTGCCACCTACCCAGCACCAAAGGGTAGAAAGAGAAGGTTAGAAATTATTGACAAAACATAATTATATTGGAGCATTTAGTCGCTAAAGAGACACTTATCATTCAGGGGTTGTGAGAGAAAAAAACAGAGCCAAAAGGAGCATGGGTATTAGACATGGATTCATCAGGAATCCAGAAACAGCATTCTGGATGTTGAATCCTGTTTCTGGATCCTGTGTCTGCTGAGTTTATAAATAGGCAACTTTTTGCTAACATGTTTGCTGCATCAACTTTATAAGGTTATGACACGTCATTGTTGTGATTACTGCCGCACAGTGGCCAAAAATGTATCAAAGCAGGTTTAATGACTGCATGAATTATTATTATGAATTTCCACCGAAACACGTCTCAAATAGATGCATTTTTGTTGGAAGTGTTGGAAGTGTCATCCGTTGCAAAGTTTGAAAGTTATCAAAGAGAAAGCAACTAACATTTTAGATTTCAACCAAATTTCGTAAAGCAACAACAATTAGGTTTCAGTGGCTACCTCAGCACACGTTTAAGCAGTCCAAATGAAGACTTGTGAGTAGGCCATAAACATGTGGCCCATGTAGTTAGTTTCCATTACAGCATTTTTTAATTTTTATTTGGCTGTGGCATGCGGTGGTATAACCTGTAGCTGTACATTTCAAGTAGCCTAATGGTGCTGGCTAGCGCTGTCAGTCACGTGATTTAATGCACTGACATGATTCAAGAGTGTTTCAGTAAATCTAGCGAAAACTAAAAAGAATTGATCTTTGTAGTATTTATCTTTGTGAGACTCCACAAGTCATTGTTACCTGCCGGGAAACCCATTTTCTAACAGAAACCAAATAATGCCTGATCTGCAAACAGGGAGCGTGGACTGATACCTGTTTTTCTGCCTTTTTTCATGCATGTATCATCCTGACAAAATTTGGTGGTTTATTTGTTCTCACCATTCCATTGTACCATTCAAAGCTGCACAGGCTGGTCCAGCTGGGACCACCGCTGTTACAATTGAATCCAAGATGGTTCTTGTGACGAAAACCGTGCCAGCAAGTAGGTCTTGCTTCCTAGAATGAGTGTTGTAGTGATAGTTTTAATGTAGTGGTTGATCATTAAGGGGGAAGTTTAAAGGGTAATACGAAGAAGAGTGTAACCATACGGAAGATCGTAATGTTCTAATCTGTAATCATAGAAAACCAAACCTCCTCCAGGGATCACATGAACAGTACCTACTGCATGTAATGAGGATTGTTGCAAGCGAGAACAAAAACAAGAAAAGATTTCCTACCTTGCATTTACCATAATCATTGCAATGGAGGCTCTTCAAACATAACTGTGCTTCATTAAAATTAGCCCCATGGTCATGATATAAATCTCCATTCAGATTCCTTCACAGTAGCAGTAGATAATTTCCACTGGGCACCTGTGTAGAAGCACAGGTAAGGGGAATGTTAAAGCTTTCTCCCGAGATGGAAAGAGGAGACAAGTGGAACATCCCAAGTTTTAAAGTGGACAAGTCAGACTCACTGCGCCTCCCCCCGAATCCAAATCTTCACTGAGATTTGTGATGAGACAAAGAATGGAAAAGAAGGAGAGAGAGCTCTCAAGGGTCCTTGGCTTTCCAAACTTTAAGCCAGATTTCTCAGAGACAGTCGGAGAGACACATCTCATGTTAGGAATTAGGCACAGCTATATTAGTCTGCAGGGAGAATAGTCAGCGTAAGGAGCAGTAAGACAAAAAAGGGTAAGGGGAGGGTCTTGTCTCAGGAGTTTGATGTGTGAAAAGGAATACGAGGTTAAATATTTTAAGACCTGAGCGACAGATGGAGCTGCAAAGAAATCAGAGGTCAGGCCAGAGCACAGCACGAGGGAATAAGAATCTGAGGAGGGAGGGAGAGGGACTAAGGAAAGAGGCTGAGCAGAGAAGATGAAGTTTTTGAGAGGGAAGCTGGGCGTGGGGTGCTTTTATATAAGAAGTAAAAGGCGCACACAGGAAAGAAACAGATAGATGAAAGGGAAGAAGAGGAATTTGGAGAGAGAGAGAGTCACAGAGGGTGACGGATCCAGGATTAGCTGGTCTTATTGCCAGACACAGGGTCTGAGCCATTCTGTGCCAAACCACTGCAACATGAGCAGAGAGGATGGCAGAGGAGGAAGGGCTGGAGGAAATGAAGACTTGCAAAGACAGCCAACAAATTTAGCCACACTCGCTGCTAAGTTGATTTGCAGCCCATTGGATCAGCGTTTAGCCAGTTCTCACGTTTAAAAGTGTAGGCTGTACATCAATCTGTACAACAGACAGTTGACAAGAGAGACAGCCAGAAACACAAACCTAATGCAAAAATGCTTTAGTTTTCATTCTAAATTACTAGTGTAGTGCTTCTTATCTCATTAATAGTTCAATATTTTGTTTATCCAATGATCAATATCTAATTTCCACGACAATGCTTTGTTATGATATTAATAATAATAGACCCTTTTCTCTCATATTCTCCCTTCATAAAGTTTAGGTTTTATTAAATCTGTTTGAAAGACGTGTTGATTTATTTTAACGCCCATTTTGGCGGCTGTTGTGGTGCTGTTGAACTGTACTGGGTTATACTGAGAGGTCTTCCTAATATTTTGTCCACCTCATTTATATGAGTAAACTTTGACAGAATTTTAGGAACACCTTTCACATGGGATGATAGAAGGGAATGGTTAGACTCAGCAATGACGGTTACTTCGGTGAAATAGATAGAGAAAAGAGCGCCACCCACAGACTCGGACTCAATCCATCAGGAGAGTCCAAGAGAAAAGTGTCCCAATACCGACCGGGACTATTTGATTCACAGGTGATCTCTGGGACGTGCAATTCCAACCCATCACAAGCAGCAAAGCAACTAAAGTGTCAGCAGAATGAAAAACTCCTTTTACTCCTAGTAGTGTTTGTACTGCTATGCACAATCTTGTAGTTAATGATAAACCAGTAAACAAATATCCATGCGTCTGTGTTTAAATGCCTCCAGCTCGTTGTCTTTCATGTGGTGCCTTCGGTCTGAATATGCTTTGTTACTGACCCTAAATAACTGGCTGTGTTGTCTTTTATTTTTATTTTTATTTTTTTTATCAAGAACAAATGTCCATTTCCGTCAGACCGCTAAGCTGACACTGCAGGCTGCTCCTTCCCTTTCAGGAGCTCACTTAAGACGCATGTGTATGAGTGTGTATGTGTGTGACCAGCGATACGGTGTGCGGAAGTATAGTTAAATACACCTAGGAGCAAAGGGACACGTCAGGGATTTTTGAGGTGGACTGGGAGAATGTAATAAAAGAGTGCATGAGACCTTAATGTTTAGCTGTGACTTTAAATAGCCTATTTTGTGATTTCCAGCATCTTACAAGTTTCCCAGCGTATTACATTACAGCTTTCTATATTTATCAGTATGTTGCTCACTTTTGGATTAAAGCTGCAATAATCAATAGTTTTATGTAAACAATGGATCAAATGACTGTGTAATATGAAAAAGTTCTCTTGTAAAGTATCATAAAGAAACAGTAACGTTATATTTTTACGACTGATTTGACAAAGAGGGTGTTTGTGGCAGATCTGTTCCCATTCAAAATTAGCAGGGCCTATTATGCTGATTATGGTGTGTGAGAGAACAGGGCTTCGTTAATTTCATTTTTCCTCTGATCGGTGTAACACAGCAGGTCCTTCATTAACCGTGTCTCTGTGCAATCTTTTAGAAAAACCATTTTCTTTGACAGAGGGGCAAAATGGATGTTCATGCTACAGTGCTTTATTTGAACCCAAGGCCAGCAAGAAGAAATGACTTTCTTTTATTTCCTTTTATTGTGGAACTTCTGATTTCAGTAACCTGCAATGAACCACATCTGTCACTGTCCAGTGGGTGCCTACCAGCTCCTCAAATTTGAAAATATGGTGTGTTGCTTTGTTTTTTATGATTTTAACCAGTATATCTCTGGCTTTTGTAATTTTGAGGATGTCAAATTGCATTCTGGGAAATTGTAATGAGCATTTTCTGATATTTTCTGACAGACACGTTAATCGATTGAGAAAATAATCTGCACATAAATTAAAATAATTTAGTTACCGTTCTGATTATTTTTATATTGGGCTGTGAGAGCTGCCTCAGCTCACAAGCCATGATGCCGGATCAGCGGAAGGAGAGGCTTGGATGGATGAATGGATTGTCTGCGGTGTGAACGGTTCCATGGTCTGATTTCTCACATGGGGGCGGTCGAAAGATCGGTTACAAACCACGGGGAGCTTGTTTTAATCTTACTGGTGTAGTTTACATGTTGTAACTGTTGTGCCCTGACTGAGCTCGATGTGACTGAAGCAGAACAGACAGACCGTATACGTCTCCATCCTCCACCCATCTGCACCTCCATCTTTTTCTTTTTGTCATCTTACTCTCGTTTCGAGTAGAGTTACACAAAGCCACACAGTGCCTTCCTCTCTTTTTGTCAGCACTGGTGAGGTCGTGGTTATTCAAATTGTCCACCGGCGGCTCTGTGTTTACATTCAGTGTGAGCAGCCATGTTCTTGCCGGGCATTTGATCTGTACATTGAGAACATTAAAGCATCTTTTTTTTATGCTAGGCACAGTTCACCGACTTCACTACAAAGGAACGCAGATGGTTGAGAAAAGCCTGCTACAGAGGATAGGGGCAATATTTTTGCTGGTACAATTGTTTTGATATGATTTTTGCGTTAAGGCTAATAGAGACTGCTTGTCAAAAGCTGACAGGCTGTGCATTTCACATTGAATATGTGTTACACATATGTGTTTTTCAGCAGCTGGGCCAATGCTCCTGCACTTTGCTGTTATCTAGAGTAGATTATAGATAGAATAATAACAACATTTTAATGTTTATGTGTAAGATGTTCCTATCGATCAGTCTGTGAGTGGCTTTCAGAGTTTCAGGTTTTTTCCTCTTTCAGTTAGAGGACTTCTTTTGAGTCCTGATTACTCATATATATTCAAAGAATGGGCTGGTCAGGCTGGCAGGCTGATTGACAGATAGCTTAGAGCCGTTTGATTCTCATGGCTGCTGTTGAATATTAATGCTCATTTGTCAATAGCCCAGCATTGTTTGTAGGTTTGTTAGATTTGTGTGTAATCTTTGTCTGTGTGTATTATCCTTCTGTGTCTTAGTAACTGTCAAGTGTTTTTGTCTTTGTGTTGTAATAATTGGTCAGTATGTTGAGCTGCCCTCTATTATGTGTGTTAGTCTTCCTTACTTTCTGTCGTTTGCATGTACATTTGTGTGTGTGTGTGTGTGTGTGTGTGTGTGTGTGTGTGTGTGTGCGTGCATGTGCGTGCGTGCAGCAGTGTGTGGGTGTCTACACTGCACAGCACACAAAAATTGTCAGTGTGTCGAAGCTTTTTCCAAAATCGGCCACTTTACTGCTGCCATGCTTATCAGCAAACACACACACCTTAGAAAATATGACTGAAGAGCTTTTAGCACTGAATTCCACAGCTCCATATTTATCCTGATTCGTTTTTTTTTTTTTATAAGGAAGGGAAAATGCCAAAACATTGGTGCCATTTATTGAATTTATACCACAATCATTTTGAGAAATTCAAACCAAAAGCAAAGAAAACTATGGCTGAAAATATCTGCCTTATCTACTGGCCTGCAGTCTCCATTTTAAACTATGGTCTCTGTTTTTGTACAAATGCACAGTGCAAAACTTAATTTGGTTTCACCAAAATTACATATTTTTGGAGGCACACTGCAGTTTGTTAGCCTCCCCAGTTTTTTTGTTTTGGTGATTCAAGACACACCATAGTTGGAGGAGAAGAACAGTAATATGGCTCACTTTAATCTTGGTACCACGACTGACAGCACGTCCTGCTTTTTGCTGCCCACCTGCCAGGAGCAGGTCGAATTGAATATTTGGGAAGTGTTTGCGTCTTGGAAAGCAAAGAATACACGAATATTGGTTTCCTCCTAGGAACAGTTTCCTCACATGTCTAATTTGGCAGCACGTCATGACTGGGGCAAGCCTTTTAAGGTAGATGACAGATGTGACCGGCCGCGACTGTCATAGCACGTCCACCTATAATTTGTGATAATCACTGGTGGAAGATGCATTAATATCCTTTACTCATTTCAAAGCAGCAATACAAGTGCATTCAAAAGGTTACTTACATTAGTATGAAAGTACAGTATAATCAGCTTGTAACACAAGCTGCTAATTTTCTCAATCAGCTTCTTAATATAAGCTCCCATAGCTTATATCCTAACTGAACATACATCTCTCTGCCAAAATTTAAATAGTTTTGGTAAATGGACACATGAAATTGTGAGTAATATGAATATTAATATTCATTATTAATTATATAGAGAATATTTGCAACCAAGTTTTCAAAGGCTTTAGAGCAGCAAACATAAAAGTACTTTTTTTGCAGGCAAAATTTCCCCTGTCAGTTTTATATGATTATATATTATATTAGTGGTTTATTATTATTGATGATATTGGATGGTTTAATCTTTAACAATGTATCATATTTTATAAGCTCATTATATTTTCTGTTAGTAAAATATTTATCAGCAAAGTATCTAGAAAAACAAATTGTCTAATAAACATAGTGGAGTAAAAAGTACAATATGTGTCTTTGAAATGTAGTGAAGGGAAACTATAAATCAATAGAAAAATAAAATATTCAAGTAAAGTACAAGTACCCCAAAATCTACTCAAGTACTTCAGTTGATTTACTTCGTTATATTTCAGCACTGATGATGATAGTTTCTTTTTAATACCTCGGTACAAAGGCCACTTCAACTTCAAGAAAACATGTTAATGTGGAAACATTAACATGTACTTATTTTCAGTAGAGTTAAAAAAAAAACAATACATTGAAGCCGCACCACAACAAGCTAAAATCTTCAATGAATTCTTTTAACTCTAATGAGCTGGCTTGCTTCGACCCACATCAGTGTAATCGGATTTGGATTTGGTTCAAATTGTCCCTAGGCTGGACTACAGTCCTCCTTGAGCTCTCATTTAACATTACGTTTTTCTCTCTGACTGGAGGGCTTGATATCCATGTTATGTGAATGTTCTTCCAAAAAACAACCCTCAGAGACTGTAGTTCTCCAGTGCAACAGATGGCCGTTTGCTTCATAAAACTGTTGAGAGGGAAAGAAGCATAAATCTGAAAAGAGATCATATTCACACACAGTAAACTCTCATTTCACCTTTTTAAATAATTCAAACTCTTTTCCACTTTCTGAGACTTCCTACTCTCCTCTGGTCTCTGCTTCCATCACTTATTGAGCAGCTCTGGCAGACCTCATCACAATATAATACGTGTATGTGTGTGTATGTGTGTGTGTCATACTTCCAGTTGGAGCTTTCAGAGTTTTGAGTGTGATTTTTTTTTTTTCTCTCTCTTTGGGAGGTTGATTTGCCCATTATTCGCTTTTTTAAAGATGAAAACTTAGATTTGGACTTCGGTTTGGGATTAATGAATCTCAAATACTGATGAGGATTAGAATTAGTATTTGGTTAAGGTACATTGGGAAGAAAAGTAGAAGTGTATGAGTTTTTTTTGCAAGTAAAGGTATAATTCCACCGTAAAAAGAGAGCAAACACCTGTAATATCTAGAGTGTTTGTCGCACACTTTGGACATATTCATGTGTTTATGTGCTAACGGGAATAATATCTGGACTTGGAGCTGAAGTATTTGCATCAATGATGTGATCAAAACAGGATCTTAGAAATTTCTGTATGGATCTTGGCAAGATTGGTGATCCATTTGCAAAAGCGCTTACTGTAACAATTCCAGACGAGGGACAAAGTCTTTGTGTGCATGTGGGGGTTTGTGTCGACATGTGCACAGGTGTGTGATTCACATGTGCCCCCTTGTGTGTCTCACAGAGCCAACAAAACCGATGCCCAGTTTGTTATTTTTCTAGGTCAGCAACACAGTAGATATGAGACTTTAGATGCAGTTTAAATGAATCTGCAGATTATTATGATTTTAAAATCCAGGAATGACAATGTTGGTCTTTGGGTCAGTCCACCACTTTGATCCAGACTGAAATATCTCAACAAGCATTGGATGGATTAGCATAGAAATCTGTACAAACATCCATGGTGCCCAGAGGGTGCTTCCTAATAATTTTGGTGATCCCCTGACATTCATGTTGTTTTTCATTTTTAGTAAAATTTCTGGACAACTATTTGATGGATTGCCATTAAATTTGGTACAGACATTCTGAGCCCCCTCAGGACTAATTATAATAACTGTGATGATCCCTTAATCTATCATCTGGCACTTCATCGTCAGGTCAACTTTCCATTTGTCCGGTAGTTTAACTAATGACCAAACACCTGCAAAACTAAAGAAGTTGTCATCAGCTTCATCATTTAGGGCAAATTAGCAAATGTTAGTACACTAATATGCTAAAATAACAATGGAGATGATAAACATTACACCCACTAAAGCATGTCAGGGTTGTTATTTGTGAGCATGTCAACATACTGCCATTCTCAAAGCCCTGCTGTACCTGAAGTACAGGCTCATAGAGCTGCAAGGAGGGCTGTAGACTATTAGTCTTAATTTTTTATTCTTGATTGTTTATGTTTTATTGATGATCTTGTTGAATAATGGTGAGACACGCACTGACAACATGGTATAATAGAGCTGGAAAAAGATGATGTTAAAAAGAAGTGCTTATGACTGGTTCTATTGGCAAGGTCAAGTCAAATCAACTTTATTTATATGGTGCTTTTAATAAACAGGATTTAAAAAAATGTTTAAAGATAACAGAGGACACAAATAAAGAATTATGGTCATACAGGCTTGATCCAAAACAAAGAACTGTAATCTGCCTTATTAATTTGTTTCCAGTGTGACTTGGACAAAAGCTGCTGATGAGTATGAGTACAAAACCACATTGGGAAAATACGGAATTATCTTTCATTCTTTAATTTCTTCATGGAAGCTGCTCCACATATTTCCATCTGCTCTCCACTGATGGCTGATAGATTTCACATCAAAGCTGAAACACTGTGCATGATGGACTCACAGTTATGTAAACACCCCGCCTCCACACAGCGCTGCCAACATCTTTACTCCAGTGTAAAGTAGAATATTAGTAACACTGTGTGTCACTGTAACACTCGCGCTTCAATCTCCGTTAGTGCTGCACCCGTCAGACATTTACACAATCATTCAGCTGTGGCTGTTGCATAAAAGAACCAAATAAGCTGCATATTGCAACAAACCTCCAGTGACTCCAAATAAGCATTACTGGTTACTTGTAATGGATGAAAGCCCCGAAACATATGCCCCTAGACAGCTGAATAGATTGTTCCACTCAGAGGTGGAGCCAAAGTGCAGAAGCAAATGGATTTGGAATGGCTGCACCTGTAAATCTCACCAAATGTGTAATTTTTATTCACATTCATATTCCTCCTGGTCCATTACTCATAATGCCAAACATATTGTTGTTAATAATTACTATGTCTAATTTTAGGGAAAAAAAAAGAAGGTAATACAAAATGTTTCAATCAGATGCCCTTCATTTCTCTAGTGAAGAGTTAGCATAGCTGATCCAATGTGAATGAAATGCAATGGGCTCCCTTCCCTGCAGTCAGACGTGGGGTCTTATATAAGCCTGTTATGGTGTAGCCTAAGGTCAGTCACTCTCTCTTAGTGTGGCCACAATTTCCTGACCCTCCTAGGATAGTGTATGAAAGCAGTGGCCTACAGTTTTGCCTTACCCAAGGTAATGGTGTCCTTGTTGGTGAAAGGATGTTCAGGGACCTGGCCTTGCCCCCCTCGAGGCTGAAACATACTTCTTTGTGCTGCACGTATGTAAATGTCCACAGGGGCTGTTAACAGATGTTCGCTTGGCTATACACCTTATATAAGGTTTAAGTTTTTTTTCTTCTCTGTTTCAAACCTGCCTCACAACAAGAGTTGAATACACCAATCAGCTTGCTTGACAGGTCTGCACTACCTGTTATTGTGCATGTTGGCTCCTCTGGTGGCCTTTGTGACCTGCAGTTATCCATAACATCGTTTTCTTTGTGGGTTCGCCTACATTTGCATATATCTTTGAAGAAGATTTACTGGAGCTCTTATATCTGTTTATAATAATGATGATGATAATAATAATAATGATAATAGCTCTTTTCAAAAACAAAGTAACAAATTGCTTTACATAGGAAAATCCAGATAAAACAAACAAAAAATAAATAGTAAAATTAAGAAAGGGTGACAGAATTATAAAAGATAAAACAAATTGGAAACCAATTTAAAACAAATGATGATTTAGTAAAAGACTTTTTTTTTTTTTAAAAGGTACATTTTAAGAAGTGATTTAAAAGATGTCACTGATTCTGCAAGTCTCAGATCCTCAGGCAGGGATTTCCAGAGCTGAGGGGCCCTCACTGAAAAAGGCTGGTTTCCTTTAGTCTTGAGCAAGGTCTTAGGGACAGCGAGAAGAGCCCTGCCTGAGGATCTGAGGCTGCGCTCTGGCTTGGGCTGTAGCAATTCAGCAATTATAATGTAGCTTGGAGCCAAGCCAAGAAGTGCTTTAAATGTGATCAGTAAAATCTTAAAATCAATTCTAATACTTATTGGTATCCTGTGAAGGGAGGCTAAAAAAGCCCTAATGTGTTCTTGTCTTTTTGAATTTGTTAAGAGAAAGGGCCAAGGACGGATCCATGGGGAACACCACAGGTTGAGGTTGTAGTGTTGATGTGACAACACTGTGATTAAGCTTTGGTTTATGTTAAGCCACAAAATTGACTTGGAGATGTTTAAGGAAAGATTATGTTGTTTTTTACTGACTGTTTACTTGGAGTTGACTTCAAACTAATGGACACCATGTCAAAGAAGACGTTGCTTTGGCTGCATTTTCTTAAAACGGATGAGCAAATAGTCAGGTGTAAACTTTGCAAACAGCAGTTTGCATATCACAGCTAAACAACCAACATGGCAGATCATCTAAAAATTGTAGGCTAAATTGTCTGCATTAGGATGCGCCATCAACTTTCGTATTTAAGACTTGGAGTGTTGATGCTAGCTTTTTTTATTTATAATTCATTTAGGCTAATAAAGCTACCAGGTAAAGTGAACACTGTGCTCTGTGGCTGATTTAGGTAATCTAGAGATAATGTGCAGCTTTTTTTCTTCCCTGCGACCAATCGATTGAAGAGGTTGTACGATTTCCGTTGTTTGACTACAGACCTACATATATTGTTCTGGGACACTTGCTGAAATGACTGATTATGCTGTTCTTGGAAGAACAACCTCATTGTGGCAAAACTTAAACCACCTTCAACTTTTTTGCCAGATGACCTTGCATTTTTTTTACTGGAACTGCATATGCTGTGGTACTACCATTGCTCTGATGGAGAGGGCTCATTTAAATGAATGAGGAAGCTGTTGTCTTTCTGAGCTACTCAAATGGTTGAGTTTTGGTGCTGGGTTAGGGTGCGACAACTTTTATACAGCTGGACCCAGGAGGGCCTGATGGTTCCCTCCTTGTTGGCCAAAAACCAACCGTATGTGTACATTTCAGTGCGCTGTTATTCATGACTGAGTAAGCAAACCTTGCACGCTTGTTAGATAAGTAATTAAGTCTACAGTCTGTAACTCTCAGATGGAAATCTGTCTAAACGGGAGGGGGGCCAGATTCGTTTTCAAGAGTGAATAAACATAAGCTCACTGATTGGTCTGGTTTCCAGGCTACCGCCTCTAGATCTACATTTAACTGCGAAGCAGAGAACTGTATGAAAACACAAAGGTACTTTTGGAACTTCTGTACTGAGACACTTGTAGAACTGGCTGCCTTTGGGGCTGCTCCAGCCTGTGATTTGTTCCTCCATTTCATACTGTAATCAACTTCAACCTGGCCAGTTCTGTAGTGTAATTTTGTGTGTCATCTGTGTGTATGATATGCTTTTAAAGATATAAGACTGCTTACTCTTCCACATGCAGCAGCTTTCTTTCATCGTTGGGGAGGTCCTCTTGTCTGACCTGGCAACCTGCCCACTGTGGATGATTGTGTTTGAGAGTCAGGAGAAGTTGTCTCAATGAAAAAAGCTTTTTCATCTGCCAGCGAAAAGCAATCAAAACTTAAATTTCCCCGCTGTTAAGACAGGGGCAACAGATCAGATGTTTTCTGCTGCCAGCTCCTTTCACATTTCTCTTGACTCAAATGATCTTTCCATTTAGGTGTTCATCTGGATTTTTAAGCAGTAATTTGACAAACATCACTTTTGGACACACTGGAATGATATATCATTCTTGTCCCATTCATTATTCTTGTTTTACTGGTTTCTTCCCAGTTTTGCTGAAAGAAAAAGGCTTGGTTGCTGTTTTCATCTCCTCCTCATGTCTTGGTCCTTAAATGTCCACAATCGTTCATGGAACAGTAACTGAACTATTGGTCAGCATGTTTACACTCCTTACCTGAGAGAAAATGCAAAAACCATTTCACCACAGTTTCTGTCCCCAGGCTGTGCATACTGTACCTTCAGCTCAGGTCTCAGGGTATGTGAAAATTGCAGCTTAAGTGCAAGATCTGCAAAAAGTGTTTGTTTTAACATTAATGGGTCTATAGAGAGGGACATACCTGCAGAAATATTCTATGCACGCACTTGACAAAAACCGATACAGTTTCAAATACTTGTCTCATAAGGATGAGAGGATAACATGCACTGTATGTGCACGTTTTAAAATGTGCCGTTCTAGTTGCACTTATGAAAGCTGTCCTCTGTACTCCCGGCTCTTAAAGCCATCCTTTTTTTTCTGCAACAAAAACGACCGAATCTGCTTATGCAGTTGGAGAGTTCCCCTGAGGTCTTCATCTTCCACCCCACAGAGACCTAAAAGCACGTGATTGAATACCAAATTTTGTGCTCTCATCAAAAAAAGGACCAGTGGAGTGTGTGCTCCCTCTCCGCATTTGCATGCAGAAATTCTACAATCCTGTGCCCTTCCCTCCTTAAGAGGCAGGTATTCGATGACTGTCAGGATGGAGCAAATGTATAAAGTGCCCGAGGGGATCATCATCAAGGCACAGAAACATGAGTAGCATTCCAGCAAGCATTTGGTGGAAATTTCACAACAAGACATGTTTAAAATGCATAGAGAAAACAGTTTTTGTACTTGCACCAGTTGGACAGCTGCCTCCTTGATGCATCTTTGCTTATATGTCTGTGAAACACATTAGGTAGAGTTGCTGATATTCCCACTGGGTCCTGACCCAGGCCGTGTGCTCATCCATTTTTTTTGCCAGTATTATTACATCCCCTGTGATGATAGATGACTCCGTTAGATCTGCTCTCTATCTAGTAAAATAGTTGAAATCATACAGGAGCTGCTGCAACCGGTGACGCTTAACTTTCTGTCAATGTGAAAAAATGCCTACAACCAATTACTTTCCACCTGAAAAGATATCACAGAGGTACTGGAAAATGTGTGTATGTTGTATGTGTGTGTGCACACAATGCGAAACTGCCTGGCAGCCACGGTGTCGGCAAATGATGCAACCCTGTGAAACAAAGGTCTTCATCATAACAAATGGTGTTTTTGTGTGTGTGTGTGTGTGTTTGTACATTACCATAGAACCGTAGATAGTACAGTGTGCTGAAAGCATTGCAGTGATAAAGGAGAGCCTCATGGCAAAGCCCAAGCCCTTATTACACCACCTGTTTACAAATAGCCAACCATAATATATTAGCATCGCAATGCACCACTCGATTTACTTTCCAAAATATTTCCTTTTAGAAAATAGCATTCCACCTCAGCAGTGCCTGAAAGAATCATTTTTGATGCCTCTGTATTGTTTTAAATAGCTGTTTTGACTCACCTTTGTCGAGTATCTTGATCACTTTTTGAGTTTTTTCCTTCTCTGTTCCTGTTGCCTTGCTTTCTGTTTGTAGATTTTCAATAATGTTTACAATTAGTTTTTTTCTTATGTCTTCCAGAATAAAGTCATGAGCATTGATGCTGTGAAGGTCAAACTGCAGGTAAGAACAAAATGTATCTCTATGAGTGTGTGTTTGTGTGTGTGTGTGTGTGTATGTGTGTGTGTGTGTATGTTTGTGTGTGTGTGTGTGTTCTCTTTAATAACAAATCACCAGCAACTGTTTCCCATGGCATTAATACCTCCCATAAATCTTCATTGCTCGCTGTGGGAGGGCAAAGGAGCCCAAACCACAACTTAATGAGGCCTTGGTTAATCTCTGTCAGTCAAATTAGCCTGCCTGACTGAAGACACTAGAGGTAATATTCCATCAGATTATCAAGCATGGAAGTTATCAGCGAGAGAAACAGACAGGCAGAGACGCAGATGAATCCTCATGATTCAAAAACAAAAACAGCATTAGATACTGTCTGATGAATTTTTGCTCTCAATTACACAATGCTCATGTTCTCTCTCCTGTCATCTTTCTTCTCTTTAAAGATCTGTATTCATCCATCGGTCAATCTGTCAAATGTGATATTTCAGGTGATATCAAAGGAACAAGTTTAATGAAACTTGCAGTCATTTAGTTATTTTTTTAAGTTATTAAAACATGTAGCACGGAAAGGTATAATTGGGAAATTATAGTATGTTCATACAAAAAGTTATGCAAATTGGCCTGATGTGGGCACTATAACTGGGGAGTAATTATGTCTATTGCTGGGTAGGTAGTGTAAAGTGGGTTTATCAGAGCCTTATAAGCCGCCTGATGCTTCTGGAAACTTATGGAGCAGTGAGACTGAATCAAATCAATAAAGCCGGGGGCCGTTAAACCAATACAATGAGCTGAAAGACGCTAAAAGGGAACTGTAGTGGAGCTTGATAGTTTACTACTTCTGAATGAGTCCTTTCACATTACACATAGTTATGTCCTTCATTGTGGTTATAAAAATATTGATTAGACCAGCTTTAAATCTTGAAATGATTTAAATATATGCTTTGGATTAATATGTATCACTATATTGAAGACGTACAGATACATCTGCAGCTAGAAAATGTGATATACAAAGATGAAACTTCTGCTGATTTTAATTAAAAATCTTGACTCTATCTGTATTACTTTGTCTTGTTCTGTAAAAGACTTTGTAACTCTGTTTTGAAAAGTCCTATACAAATAAAGTTTATTATATTATTATTAAAATCTGATCTGATAATGCATCTCTACTAATTGGCCCAGTGGGATGCATCTTTCGTGAGAGGCAACTTACTACATGGTATTACTATATGCTCCCTGCCACACTCTCAGTTCCAGCATTATCATTATCAGCTTCAGCAGTGCAGATGCTGCAGATTTGTTTTTTAATATCTTTTTTTACAATTTCCTTTTTAACATTTGCTGACAATTCTATTTTTGTATTCTTGATTTTTTTTTAATGTTAGGATGCATTTCCCTTAGGATGATTTAATTTCCTTGGCAGGTTGTATTTCTATTGTATGAGAAAGTTTAAGACAGCGAGAGATAATAACAGTAATAATGATAATAACAAAGATACAAGTGTAGAAATGGGAACAGAATTTAAAGACATGCTGGGGATTCACTGGAGAGTGTAAAAGCAGTTTCTGAGAAAGTTAAAAGTTATGCCAGAATGTAGCAGGAACTGGAATAACATTGGGTTAGATAAAGATGTAAATGCCCTTTATAGCATCCGGAGTCACCATTGCCAGTGTCATTATCTTTCTAATGACTCTGCCACTGTAATATCCTGCAATACAAAACACAGATGATTAGGTGTGGTGCAGGTATAATTGACTTCAGTTTACGAGCGAAATGTGGCTTATCATTGGCCTTTTGTGCCTTTTGTTCTACGTGGTAGAGACCATTCAGCCTTTCTGTTCTCACCTGACACATACGCAGTTTACAATTGTAACAGTGGCAGATTTACCACTACATTTTCACTCCTAAATCTTTTTTGAGATAAGCGGGTCTTGATTTCACACAGAAGTTTAAAAGAAAAGAAAAAAAAGCAGGCTTCTCATTTCTGGCCAGTCTTTGGCCAATTTTTATCAGCTGTGACTAGCTAGCTTGCTAATTAAGCTAATTAAGCTAATGTGTTCCAAGAGCTGGTTTGGCTGACTTTTTAATATTCTTCGACGGACTTGTTTTAAAACAAGAATTGTGTGAAAGTTGCTCTTGATGGTTGCATGATATTGTAGAAAAGACTCTCAGGCAAAAAGTCATAATCTTCAGTTGATGATCCATGTAAGAGACATGGAAATAAAAAGCATTATTCTTTTACAGCAGCATAAAGCTATTCAGTCGTAGCATTATACATGTAAGTATGAAAGAGAAATGTAAGATAATACCGTCATTTCATCCTAACATAACCCTGTTTGGCTCCGTAACTTAAAACCTTGTTCTTATTTTCAAAAAGTAAGTCTTCACTCTGGTTCATGTTGGCCGGGGTTGTCTGAGTGTAAACTTCCCAAAATCCCATTAAGTAGTGCTAATGTTAAAACTCTGATAGCATCCATGCTACAAACTAATGGAGTTAATGATGTGCTCACTTCTGGCCTTGGAGGAAAGCTAGGTTACTACTGTAGTTAGCTAGGCAGACATGCTGATAAGCAAATAAACACACCGTCAAATCCATCCCTTACATTTTTGCTCTTTCATTTTTTTGTTTCTAAAGGCTAAAAAAAAAAAGACAACACCCTCCAGACTAAATGCCGAGTAGCTCCTGCTACAGTCCCCCATGCCCACCTCTTCTGCATGTGTAGAAATGAGTTATAGTTACTGTTGCCAATTTTTGGACAATGTTGGTCAGGAGAGGGGTTTGGCAAATCACATGAAAGTGGGTTCACAGAGACATGCTCAATATTATGGTAATTGTGATGAAGATGTCCCCTTGTTCTTCCTTTTTAGATTTGGGACACTGCTGGTCAGGAGCGTTTCCGGAGTGTCACACATGCTTACTACCGCGATGCTCACGGTAGGATTCCTTGGTGTTTTGTCCGTGTCTGTTCGATTCTGACTTACATTCTTCCCTCCACTTTTTATTTCCTCCTCACACAGCCAAAATGTACTGACTGACAATTCATCATTTCATTGCCTTTGTTTTCTTCAAATGGATGACTGATATCGGCTGTGTGTGAGAGTGTGTGACCGTGTGTGTGTGTGTGTGTGTGTGTGTGTGTGTGTGTGTGTGTTTGTGTGTGTGTGTGTGTGTGTGTGTGTGTGTGTGTGTGTGTGTGTGTGTGTGTGTGTGTGTGTGTGTGTGAGCGTGTGAGTGTGTGTGTGTAGCAGTTATATCTTGAACAACCCCACTGAGTACAGATAGCAATGCGCCTCAGGACAACCTGAATGAGCAGGTGTTGGGGAACACACACACATTGCTCTACAGGCATTATCTTTAACACAAATTTGGTCAGCAGCATACCAAATAGCATCGTAATGGGTGGTTGTTGTGGATGTGTATGTGTTTTTTTGTATCTTTATGAGTATGTGATTGATTGTAAATGTGTTCGCAATGGGTGTAGATATGTATGGAATTGTATATGTGCATTTGCTATCTGTAACTAAACGTGTGCTTTTTCTTTTTTTTTTTTTAAATCACTAAATGTGTGTATGTGTGTGTGGCTGGCCAGTTGCCCAGCCAGTCAGTACAACAGTTAACAATCGCTGATGTTTAATAAGGCTCCCAGGGAGCATTGGAGCAGCTCCTTTGAGTTGTCTGTCCGCTACTGACTTTTAAATAAAGCTCATTCAGTCTGACAGGCAGGGCCAGGGAAGAGGATGCAGCTTCGACCCAGTTGTCACGAAAGCTGCCGATTCCTGCGAACTAATGGACAGTTTTTTGTGACTCAGGCTTTGAAATGTAAAGACTGGATGGTTGGAGGGCTCTGCCTTGCCTTCTCTGCATCGACAGAAGTGAGCCAGTCCAAAGTCTAAAGAAATACTAAACAATTTTAGTACCTCAACTTTGGATCTATTTTCCAAAGCGTGACGCATCCATTTTTGAGAAAAACATTATCAGAAATTCAGAAATTAAACATTTCAAAACTTGGATGGAGGATAAAGTCCATAACTTTTCATGCAGTATTCATAAATCCATATAAGATCAGTGTGTTACATATGTTGTGTTAATTGCATTGGAATTGGGCTTTTTAGTGTTTCTTATTCTTTTTTATCTCCAAACATTAGCCGGGCATATATGCTCTGCTCTGTTACACACATTGTGGGAAAGATGGAGGTGGGATTAAAAAAAGGATATAGTGATTTAGTACAGTGAAGTAAAGAAGTACAGTGGGGCAAGCATGATCAGTCCCACAATCATAGAAATTTTAAAATAAAGTTAAACACAAAGGTTAATATTAAAATTGATAGAGCCATACTGTTTGTTTTAAACATCCATCACAGTTTACAGACCAACTTTTTGGTTTAACTTTGACCTAACGCACTTTGCTAGCTGTGCACGTGCACAGTTTTCCTGTAAAAATAAGGGCTTAGTACTGACAGTGATATTACTATGTTCCCAGACATTTGCAATTACTTTGGTGACTACAGTGGTATCATAACTGATAGAAATGATGGGCAAAACAATGAAAATAGGACCCCAAGCTACAGCTTTCCTTTAATAAGCTCCTGTTTTTTTCCCTTTTGCTGGTGGGCATCCCAGGTTCAACAAAACTAAAGAGTCTACAGCCATGCTAGAAGCATTGTTAGGCTGTATTCACACAGACATTTTCCCTGTGTTAAAACTATGCAAGGGACTGCGTTGGTGGGTTTGTGTTTTTCATGCACCGGTGAGACAGATGAAATACAGATTGGAAAGTCCATTTGGAAGAGTGGATTCATGTGTTTAAAAGCTTGTTAGATACCAAAACACAGCAACGTGATTTCTAATACTCACAGACAGGATTTTACAACTCTGGAAAGTTATCACGGTGGCAACTGAATGTGCGTTTGCACGTTATTGACGGGCCAACGCAGAACCTTGCTGGATGATGTTGTGTTGCAGAAAAAGGTGATCCAGACTCAGACGCTGCAATGTCAGCACCCTTCACCAATTCAAATGAATGAGGAGGGCTGCATTTTTTCCACTCAGAGTGAAAGTCTCTGTGAACTAGCGCTGTCAAAATTGGACAAGAATGAGTTTTGATTATTCCCCTAAAAAAACACATAGGTTCAAACCAATCAAGTATCTTTTTTGCGCCATAAGAGGGTAAACCAATACAACAAGAGACATAACTAATTGGGAGCATTTTTTGAGATGTGCCCTCAGGTTGCTAGTGCTGGAATGGTAGGCTAACTGTAGTTTACATAGCTTGTATATAACTTTAGCTCAAGGTTCTACAATGTCGCCCTCTACCGACCAGAATCCAAAGTATTTCCAAACAGGGCTTTTTAGATTGCTCAGAGTGCAAATCACTCTCTCTGTGGCTGAGTTGGGTCTCTACCATCATTACCACACGGTTGTTGTTCAATTAGTCTCTTGTTGCAGCTTGAACTACATTTCATTTTTAATCGGTGAAAATGACGTGTGATTCCTGTCCATCATGCGGTGCATTCAGTACGCAAGAACTCGCAAAGCAGACAGCCACGGTAGTTCACCTTAATTTTCACACTCAAATGTGTGTTTTTTGAATAAAAATATATAAATAAATAATTGAATTTAGAATATTCGTTGACAGCCCTACTCTGAACTTGGCCTTAGGCTGCACTGAGGCACAGCGGTGCTTTTAGGTAAATGCTAATTTAAGCATATGCTAAGAAAAACAAACTAATAAGCTAATATTTACGAGGTAAATTGTTTACCATGTTCCCCATCTTAGTTTAGTGTGTTAGCATGGCAACATTTGCTATTTTGCACTAAACACAAAGTACAGCTGAGGCTTGTGGGAATGCAATTAGTTTAGCAGGTTTTTGGTCATAAACCAAAGTATTGGACAAATTGAAATTTTGACCTGTTGATAGTATTAGATGAATTATTGAAGTTATAAGGTAATTACAATTCATCGTGAGGGGGACATGAATGTTTGTGCCAAATTTCATGGCAATCCCTCCAATAATTGTCAACACATTTTACTCAAAAACACAAATATCAACCTCCTGACAGTGCTAGGGGAAAAATATAGTGATCACCAAAGTCTTGAGGATTCATTGTGTGAGAACCATGAATCTTCATACTAAATTCCGTGCCAATCTGTCAGTTAGATATTGAGACGTTTCACTGTATAAATTAAAATTATGACCTGCAGATCGCACTCCATTTTCTGGAGAGCATGGACATACTATACCAAATTTTACTGCAATCTGTCCAACAGCTGTTTAGATAATTCAGTCTGGACCAAAGTAGAGGACAGAGAGACTGACATTTCCTTCCCTAGAGCCTTGTAGCTAGCTTGGCTCAAAACACTGCAGCTTTTATTGTTTAAATGCAGCAAATGCTTTGCACTGCTCAGTAGTTGTTCAGAGGGTGTAGAGCATTTCACAAAGTGTTACCATGCCCCCTGGACAGCTATTGATGTTTGTTTTATTCAGCTTTGGCCCTGATCTCGACTGTTATTAAGCTCTTAATGAGAGAGCAAGAAGATCCAGACAATCAGTGCAAATGAGCTGGTAGTTGCAGTGAGCTCAGTGCAATCTGCCAGGCTCATCTGGTGTAGAGGGCACCATGAAAGTCCAAATGGGTCCAGACACTAGCCGCAGACTTTTTTTTCCCTCTCCCATAGAGTTGACAGTTTGTCATTTCCACAGCATGGAGCAGAACCACAGGGTGTTTCAGGGTGGGGAGAGGGGGTGGGGAGATGGACAGGACTGGGAGGGATAGAGACTTAAGACTGGCGATATTTAGAGAGATAGAAACCTGATGCAAGAGAAAATGGAAGATGGAAAAAGATTAGGTAAGATAAATTAATTTATGAAATCAGGAAAAGAAAACGAGGTTCAGAGGAACAAAGCAGTCAGACCGGTTCAAATATGCAAACAATTAGCCTTCATTACTCTCCAGGTTGGCTGAGGCCAGAACCAATGTGGAGTCAAATCAACGAATGTAGAAAGGTGAATAAAAGGGTAGAGCGAAATCATCGTGCTTTCAATAAAAGCTCGTCCTGTAATGAAGTGGCATTATGCTTCTGTAGAAGCAGCAGACAGCGCACTAAAAGGAGCACAGATGAAGTAAAGAAGAAAGGAGCTCAACCTTGTGATTGGTTTCACTCCAGCCTCTTCATGCACTTATCTTTTATGACAAATAATGTGCAGGCATCTCTTTAATGAATGTAGTAGTGAAATTACAGAATTAAGGAATCACTGTTCCTGAAAGAGGCATCAACACTACTGTTAACTCTGTGTGATCAGTCACTATGTAATTCCATTCCCAGATTATCACACAGGATCAGCCAACATGATGAATGTAAAGGACGAAATCATAGAGTTAATAGCGGTCATTGGAAGATGTATGGGCTGCGTCACAGATTACGGCTCCAAATGGTGCTATGTGATTGAAAGGGTTGTGCAGGCTGTTTTGTTCGGAATGAGGTGCTTTGGCTGCTTATTTCCCTGTAATGGCCTCCTCTTTGTTATCCGTGTGTTGAGGACGGGGTTATAGCTGTGAAATAGTATCAAAAGAACACACACTGGTTCAGTGTTAACTTTGGTAGAGGTGTGGCTATAATGTTTTGTTGATATGAACATCTTAAAAATGAATCAAGACTTTAATTAACTTAGACGGTAACTGTACTTTTAGTGGAATCGCGTCTTGAATTGAATAAGACTACGTGTCCCAAAAAGCCTTTTGCAACAAGGATGTGTCATGTGGGATGTATTCTTTGGGTTTACTGTCTATATTCTAAGCTAAATGGAAAGCTATTACTGTACTGGACAGTAAAGTTTGAACAACTTATCATTTTAATCACGATAAAACATCAAGTCACATGATGTTAAATGTAAATCTTGAAAACAGGTGCATAGGAAAATGAAATCTCGCACCAAAAATAAGGCATTCTGCTTGATAGATAGTAAAATTAGTGTTTACAATGTGCAAATTTAGAAAGATAAAATAATAACTACGACTATTAGGGCTTGACAGTGTGCACATGGCAAAGAATCATGGGTATTGTAGTATTTAGAACCAATAATATATAAGTTGTTGAGATCATTCAGTCTGGACCAAAGTGGTAAAACGAACTACACACTTTTTTCTTAGAGACAAAAATGACAAAAAAAGTGTTTCTAACCCAATGGCCATTATGTAACCAATTTATTATTTAACTTTCAAATATACAGTACATTTAGGGTGAAGACAAAAAATCTTGCAGAACCTGAGGCTCAGCAAACTTAGTTTATCTAATTGCATGAAAAGTTGAGTTCTGTGTGCTCCAGAAGAGCAGCGCCCCCTTCTTGTTATTTGATGTAAAGTAATTAAACTGAATATCCCCAAATCAGACGCCACAAGAAGCTGTCAGTATATTTTGGCAGTCGTCTTCTTTAAGATAAACTGCTGTAAGGATTGAATAAGGAAAGGATTGAATAAGGAAATCTGTTTCAGAGTTTTTGAACCTGTGAAGCACACCTCCCCAGCGGGGCATGGGAGAGTTCAAGAGGAGGCATGGAGGGAGAGACATGAGGCAAAGAGACGGTGTGAAGTCAAAGGGACAAGGTGCCGGCCAGTGTTCTTGAAACAATAACTAAATTTATTAGTTAAGTTATTGCAGGTTTTTGTAGTTTGGCCTGCTCATCAACACCATCAGCAGTATGAGCTGCAGCAGAGACTGTAACATGCAGCTCATGGAGGCAGTTACGGTACTTTAGAAAGGACAAAATACTGGTTCTTTATCTTACAAATGAAAAGCTTAACTCATAGGAAATGAAACACACCCTTGCATGGTTTGATACACTCGGGGGTTTTGCAGCGCCACCTTTAGTTGGTCTGGTATGACTAGAGCGGCAGTACTCTGCCAACACGAATTACTAATAGCTAATTCAGCATACCTGTAAACAAATACAGGAATCAAGTTGTATCTCACAGATCAATCCACTTAATCCATGGCAAGTATACAGTCCTGGTAACAACTTGGTTGTTTTGATTTTATGAGGAGGGGCCCCACAGTGTCAGACTTTGAAAACCCCTGGTCTATTTTATACTGTTTACCAGGTACTAATTTAGATGTAGCGGCATGGTGATTCCAGGGTTTTGACATCTAATGGGCAGTACTCTCCCAGAAACTGTTACTGAGCACTCAGTCTGTGTTTTGCAAAATGTATTTTACGTTCTGTTGTGGCTGGAAAAAGCCACAACAGAAAGGATGCAGGAACGCAGACGTAGTGGCAAATGACAACTGTAGGACAAACAGAAGCTACATCTGTTTCTAATTAAATCAGTGTCATTACCTCATTATGTTGTCGCTCTGCTCTACCTCATTCCATCCTGCCCGCATCATCTTTTATTCCCTCTATTCCATCTTCTTGGGTCACTACTTTGATTACTAATGAGCAACTGAGGGCCTCGTTCAGCAGGAGCTTGTGGGGGCGAAACATATCCCAACTAAGACAGGAGGTTGGACAGCGGCAGAGGGAACGATGATCAAGGCTCGGTCGGAGAAAGTATGGAAAAGGAAAGAAAAAATTGTGTGAAAAAGATGGAGGAAAAAAGAGAGGCAAGAAAGGAGGGAGATAGATGAAGAAGAGGGAAACAGCAATTGGAAACAAAACACTGAGGATATTGCTCCACTACATTGAAAGCTGTGAGCTGTGTGATCCATCATCAAGCTTTCTCTTTGTCTCTTTCTTAAGCACACACACAAACACAAACACAAACACACACACACACACACACACACACACACACACACACACACACACACACACACACACACACACACACACACACACACACACACAAGTTTGTGCAACTATCCTTTTTAGAAAATTGCACTGACTTCCATTCATTGTTGACATCCTAACCTTAAACAGGACCTCAGAAGTGACATTTTGCCTCATTAGGACTGGGCTTTGGTCCCCATGAGGACTACTGGTCCTGACAAAGCCTGTGTTTAAACCGGAAAAAGGTCCCGAAGAGGTAACAAAAACCCGCTCACACACTCACACACACACACACGCACAACCAAACACATCCTTTGAGCTTCCTCTCAACTCACTTCACATAGATGCCCCAGAATAAAGCCTGAAAAATGCCTTTGACTGTGACCTTGCACATCCCCTTTAAAATGCAAGAAGCTAGTATGTGTATATGTATTTGCGTGTGTTTGTGTGTGTGTATAATGTATCTGCCTGCTTATATTCTACATTGAACTTATTGTCTATGCACTATAATGTCTTTGCTCATTTTATCTTCTTCAAATATTGATCCAGCTATCATATTCTACATGCTTTACCTGTTCATTCCTCTTTAACGTTTATCTGAAAAGGCTGTCTCCACGTTTTTATGGATTCAGCTCTCACTAAGCCTGGGGAATTTAGTAATCACATGTCAGGGTGATTGATCCAACCCTCTCTAAAATGGATGCCATAGAAAGGTGCCCCCTGTGCCGTGCTTAGCTAGGAGAAGAGGTAGAAATGACAACTACTGCTGGAACTGTCAGAAGAATAATGAAGGTAATGGAAGGAGGGGAGGCTGGTAGCAATTTCACATGCTCTCTCTCATTTGTTCATACAGTAACATCACTGCTGTGGCAGCAACTTACCTGAAGGAATAAAGTGAAACTCATCAGTCAAATAACACACACACACGCAGACACACAGTATTTTCATCAGCAGGTGCCCTAAATCTGGAGTAATAATCACTGTTTTTTTAATTTTCAAGGCATTAATAGACCAAAAAATTGACTGTTGCCACTTAGTTACTGCAATTTGCAAGCCGATGGAAATATTCTGGCAGTCTTCTTAGTATGCATGTAAACTAACTCAGTCTGTAAAAGTCACTTCACATTTTAAACTTGATGACTGTCATAACTCTGAAATTCTCATTTATAACTGGTGGCAGAAGAAGCTTTTGGATAGTTTACTTCATTAAAAATACTACCATATAAGCATATGCCATAACACGTAAAAGTATTGCAGCGGGATTTCGACGAGAGGATCAGTACCGCTGTTTGCTAACTATGAAGCTAGAGTCAGTAGGTGATTTGTAAAGCTTAGCATAAATGCAAAAACAGCTAACCTGGCTCTGAAAATCTACTTACAACACCCCAATGTTTTACTGATCAACACATTGTATCTTTGATTAATCCATACAACAACCAAATTGAAATCGTCAAGTGGTTGGAACCCATATGTTAGAACCACAACATTTCCAGGAACCCATATCACATATTATCAGCTCCCTCTCCCCACATGAGTTTCTCTGATGTTACTGTATCAAATAAAGGCCAAAAATACCATAAAACAAAACCTAAAAAACGTTGCTATGCATATAAGGTTGTTCTGGCTTATGCAATGATAATAGATTGTTTTATGTACTGTTTATATCCCACATGACGATGTGGCAGGCTGTAGTTAAGTACTTGTGGACAATATGATTGTCTGATCATTATTGTGCAAAACCTTAGATTCAAGAATCATAAAACTCCTTAGTGTATTTTCAGGCTAATGTCTATTTGCATTTGTTTGCATACAATGGAGTCCAAACGTCTGAGACCACTTGGGAAAGCGGTCTCAGACTTTTGGACCCCATTGTAGGTTAGCGTGCATTGCTTGTTTATTTGACATATTTTCAAGGGAAGGGGAGCAGTCAAGGTCAGTCAGTGATTACTGATGCAGATTACTATCTGAAAGATGATGGATGGCTGTGCTCTTTATGGATCACTTCACGCCATAAAGCTCCATCTCTTCCTGCTCAGGCTTTCCTGCAGGAACTTTGATAGTCAAGGTGCCAGTGGCTCACAAAGTCAAGTAGTTAATATTGAATGTAATATTGGTGTGCTGGCAGTTTGCACATGGGTGGAGGTAGAAGTTGTATTGTTCATTTGTATTGTTCTGTCTCCAAGAAATATCAAGTTAGAATATAATTTATATCAAATACATCCTGACCGACATATTGCTCGTTCGATTTTAACGGCCGATATTTCCCCAGCAAAGATATATCAGTATTGGGGTATATGTTGTAAGATATGAGCCAAAATGAAAATGGTAAATTTATATATATATATATATATAGGCTGATACATCGATATTGGAATTTTTTACTCCCTGAAATCGGCATTGGCCCCAAATATCCAGTATCAGTAGGCCTCTAATATCAAATAAAAATCAAAATGTCATTCTCAGAGATCACTTACAGCCCCATCAGAGGTTTTAAAAATTTCTCATACCTAACTAACAAAATAGGTCCTCACCTTCCCAAGAGACCCATATAAGCATAACAAAAACTAATCAAATTAATCAACTAATAATCTGCAGTCTGCACTCATGTTTAAAGGGGAAATATGTAAAAATTACATATAAATAGGGGGCAGCATATTACCAGAAACAGGGAAATGCACTCTCTGGGCTCACCAGTGCCAATGTAAGGAGAAGGAGAACAAGTAGTCTACCCTTCCGTCGCTGTCAGACTGTGTGGAGTTTTGAATGGCATTGATTGGTAATGCAGACAAGAGGCCGACTGTGATGTAAGGGGCGAGTGCATGGCTTGATGGTGGCGTATATGAGAAATTCATGAGCTTGAGGAAAGAGTGGAGGAATGTGGCAGAGAGAGGATGGCTACAACACAAGGTTATGGTCTACTCACAGTTACTACTACTTCATCCTCCCATGTTGAACTGAGGGCAGACTGGATGCTACAGTGACTCACTATCGCCTCTTGAAGTACAAAGAGGTAATACAAGATGGGACAGGCTGGGACTAACTGGCTAGTATGCTAACTTCAGTAGATATCTCTGCAACACAACACATAGATGTCTTTGACAAAACGTCAAAACTGTTATTTCTTCACATTCTGTTGATTATTTTAGTTAATTTTTGAACATTTTAAACTAAAAATACTTACATATTGCCCCTTTAAACCTCCAGTAACTGATTTTTTCTGGCCACTTGGGGGGAGCATAAAAAAGTCTTAAACACAACATTGACACATCATCACCTACCTTTTAAGTTTATACGGCAATAAAATACTTATTTGCACATCCAGCAGTTACAGAGCAATATTATCAATCATCTGGAGTCATCTGGCGACCCGTTGAATTTAAGTCCAATATTCACTCTCAGTTTAGCTCTGTTTTTGGTCTTAACCACTTTTCCACTAAACAGCTGCCTGCTGCGGTTGAAAACCTTGCTATGAGAGTGGTGAGAGTGGACCAGTCAGTAAAGCTGTAGGGCTGACAATTAAGTGAGCCAAAGCAAATGTTAGAGGCAATGAGATTGCATACACTCAGTGCAATTACATAAATGGACACAAATCAACACTTCTGTCCGAAACTTTTGTGGGTCATTGCAGAGCTAATTTTGGTCAGCAGACCTCTGCTCAGGGTTCTGCAAAAGTAAACAATAGTAATTTTGATACTTAATCATTATTTTTACTTTTTTTCTACCCACCGTGACAGCTTAATCACCCTTCTACACTTGTTTAGACAGGCAGTAATAACAAAAAGCAAAAGGAATGACCTTTATAGTCTATGTTGGCCTCCCTCCCCGTAAACATACACTACCTGCCGTCTTATTATGTTCTGTATTTTAGTCTCACAGTTTCTCTGTGAACTTTGTGAACCCTTTGGAATTATCCAATTTTTCTGTGTTAATTGTTCATGAAATGTGATCTGATCTTTGTCTAAGTCAAAAGTTTATAGAGAGACAATGTGCTTAAGCTAATAACACACAAACAATTATAATTGTTCACATATCTACTGAACATACCCATTAACCATTCACAGTACTGGTGGAAAAAGTTAGTGAACACTTGGATTTAATAACTAGTCAAACCTCCTTCGGTAGCAGTAACCTCAAACAAGAGCTTCCGGTAGCTGCGGATCAGACCTGCACAACGTTCACGAGGAATTCTTCCTAATGGAACTCCTTCAGCTCAGTTAATTCTTAGGATGTCTTGTGTGAATGACTCTCTTGAGGTCATTGTACAGCATCTCTGTTGGGTTAAGGCCTGGGCTCTGACTTGGCCACACCAAAAGGTGGATTTTCTTTGTTTTGAAGTCATTCTGTAGTAGATTTACTTCCACGTTTGGGTCATTGTCCTGTTGCATCGCCCAAATTCTACTGAGCTTCAGCTGGCGGACAGCCACCCTGACATTATCCTGTAAGATACCTTGATATACTTGGGAATTCATTTTCCCCTAAATGATGGTGAGCTGGTCCAGGTCCAGAAGCAGCAAAGCAGCCCCAGATCATGATGCTCCCTCCACTTAACCTAACTGTTGGGATGATGTTTTCATGTTGGTATGCTCTGCCCTTTTTACACTATACATAGTGCTGCGTGTTCTTTCCAAACAATTCAACCTTAGTTTCATCAGTCCACTAAACTTTTTCCCAGTATCATTGTGGAGTGTCAAGCTACATTTCAGGCGTACAGTGATGCAGTGATGGAGAGCGGCTACCTCCATGATGTCCTGCCATGGACACCATGCCCCAAGCAATCATGCTCCATGATTTGTGTATGGCAGTCTCATAAACAGAGATGTTAACCAGCTCCAATTATTCCTTTAGGCCTTTAGCTGTTAGTCTGGCGTTCTTATTTTACCTCACAGAGCGTCTCTGTTGTGCCTCTGGAGTCATTTCAGCTGGGCATCCACTTCTACAGACAGTAGCCACAGAACTAAATTGTCTCCATTTATAGTTCGTCAAAGGGTGGACAAATGAATATCTAAACTCTTTGAGATTAGTTTGTTAACCTTTCCAGCTCGATGCAAATCAACAATTCTTGATTTGAAAATGTTTGAGTGCTTGTTATAAGGCAAAGGAGCTCTAACCAACACCTCTGAGTTCATTGACTGGACTTCAGTTTCACTAGCCACTGACTTCAATTAGCTTTTGTTAATGTCATTAGCCGAGGGGTTCATATATATATTTCATCCTACACTGTGGATGTTTCAAGAACAATACCATGATTTGTGTGTTAGTGGTTAAAATAGATTGTGTTTGTTCATAATTGTAACTTAGATGAAGATCTGACCATATTTTAAGACGAATTCATTCATAAATGCGTGTAATTCCAAAGGGTTCGCTTACTTTTTCTTGCCACTGTATGTCTGTCTCTTAATCTTACCTGTCTCACCTTTTTGTCTTTGCCTGTCTATATCTCTTGTCCTTCTTGTCGTACTACTTCCAAACTCCTCTGCATTTTAGCCTAGATTCCTCTGTCTTTCACACTTGTTATTTCCGTCTTGTGCCTACTATTTTGCAGCCACAATGTAAGCTGCCTGTGATCTGCTTCACTACTGAGAAAGTTTGTTAGTTTCGTATGTGTTTTGCTCTAGGCAAGATGTAATTGGTTTAAGGGAGGGTGGAGGAAAGCAACTCCTTGTGGTTTACTCTGGTCTTCTGGTGGATGATAAACACTGGAGCCACTTGAGAGCAAAATAACTCGTGGGGCAGGTTGCCTCTTTCTCCTTTTGCCACTTTTTCTTTCCACCTTCTCCTTTTCTCTCCCCATCTCTGCGTTTCCTCAGTTTGACAGAGGCAAATCACGCTCATGATAATTACAACTCATTAAACTCCCTTCACGGACTTGTCTGGCTGGAATACACAAATATAGGACTTAATCTAAAATAGACAGGTGAAAATGTGGCCATGGCTGAGGGAAGGAACAGTGTAGGAATGAGGATGGAGTGAAATGTAAGTAAAGGAGAAGATGGCTGAAGGGATCAGATGCAGTAGTGGGAGGAGAGGTGCTGTGGAGGTAATTATCTTTGGCTAATTCTCCCAAATGAAGGTTAATCCAGCTGAGAAAACGAGTCACAGCTGCCCATATAGGTGTAATGAGTTTTTCTGTCTGGCAGAGCTTTACAATGCACACCCTCCAGTTTGTGCTACCTGAGTTGATATTCACCTGTATGGCAGCACGGTGTAGTCGGAGGTAATTCACATGTGTGGTTATGTTGTCAGGTGTGATACTAATGCTGTGGAGAATGGGAGAGCTCAGCACTTTGCTCAACCAACAATGGAAACCATAAGCTCCTCTTCATGCATTTCTCCGGTGTAAGATCCAAAAGCACTTGTTGAACCTCAAACAGTGGAACTTAATAATTAATATAACACATCTTTACAAAGTGTAATAACAGAAGATATTCCTGTGCAACCCTACCCTACATTCGTTTTGTTTTTCAAGTCAAACTACATGACTTTTATTTTGCAAAAAATGGACACATTATGGCTGTTAAGTTCTAAGTAGATGGTTTTGTTGTGACAGAAAATAATCAGAGCATTGCATACCTCCACACGGCTGCACAACCTTATAAAATTTCTACATTGTTATCAAAACGTATTAAAAAAATATAGACAAGTTTTTCTGGATCTAAATCAAGTTGATAGGAAAATTCCAAAACAAACTCAGGAACACCGTCTGAAATTCACAAGATTAGGTTGTTTATTCTTGCGGCAAGGGAACAAGTTACACACGGAGAGCCTGCAGTGCAAATGTTCAAAAATACAGAGTTCACATGAGACTTTTATAATGCCAGATGGGCAGAGGCTTGCATTCTCGCTGACATATATCACACACATGGTGAAGATAGTTCTTTGCTTATCGTACAGGAATAGACAAGTGAGATGGCCTTGAGGAGAGGAGCAAGAGTGCCCTGTTCCTCTCTGGTATTCACATCCTCCCCTGGGCGCAGCCTCTGTTGTCATGAGATAGTTGTACAGACTCTCACACAAGTAATAATTCGAGGTCAATGCGAGGTGATTACACAGTCATGAGCATCAAGGGTAAGAATTTTTCCAACACAAATACACACAGTGAAAGTGGAAGTGCCAGATCTTTTTCTGTTTATGTGCTGTTTTTCACAAGAAAAAAAGCAAAACAATTCAAAGATGTTCCAGGTTCACAATATTGATTTTTTTTTTTAATTCTAAGGTCATTCTCCAGGATGAATAAAAAGTCCTCCAACCAAACTACCAAAGGTTGTTTGTCATTGTTTTCCAAAATGAGCCATAAGAGCATTGTCTGATCCCGTGCTCCTGTTTAATATTACAACCCTGTCTCCTAAAAAATTGTTTATTTACAGTACTGTGCAAAAGTTTTAGGCACTAAAACTAAAGTGAGGATGCTTTTAAAAATAATAACATGAATATTTTTTTTATTTATCAGTTAATTTCATAAAATCTAATCAGTATTTGGTGCGCCCATCCTTTTGCCTTTAAAACAGCACCAATTCTCCTCGGTACACTTCGCACAGTTTTTCAAGGTACTTGGCAGGTATGTTGTTCCAAGCATCTTGGAGAACTTGCCACAGTTCTGTGGATTTAGGCTGTCTCAGTGTCTTCTCGCTCTTCATGTGATCCCGGACTGACTTCATGATGTTGAGATCAGGGATCTGTGGGAGCCAGACCATCTGTTGGAGGACTCCTTGTTCCTCATTGTCATGCTGCAGAAGGAATTTGGGAGCGATCCTCGACGCTTCCCGAATGGCTTTGTGCCTGGGTTATATTCAGCACCGAAATTGTTTTGAGTAAAGGAAGTATAATGTTTTTGTACGACACACAAATCATAGAGAGGTGGTCAGAGTGGATGTTGGGCATACAAATAATAGGACGTTGACACCGGAGACCAGCGTTACCTTATATGGTTAGGTTTAGGCCTGAAGAGACTTTGGTTAAGTTTAAGGAAAAGATTGTGGTTTTGGTTAAATATTATTAAAATAAACACGTGGAGTCTCATGCTTCAGGTCCACAGTCCCTTTGAAGCGTAATATTGGATTTTTAACCAAAACCACCATTGTTCTCTAACCTAAACAAAGTCTCTTAAGGCCTAAAGTGCTGTTTGTGCCTTAGCATAACCACAAAAAAAATCTCAATTGTGTGAAAGTTGATATGAGTGAATATTGTCTGGAAAACAAGTGAAATTCATTTTCAGTCAACATTTTTGCAGATATGTTTTGTATAAACATTTAGCAACTTTGCAGATAAAAAGCATAAAAGCGTTTCCTTATATCTTATACGAAACAATTAAGGTGGCAATCAATTTTCTCTCAAAACAACACACAAGACTATTACACAGGAGACTGCTGTTCATGTCCCGCATTAAACCAATAATTGACGCTGTTTGTTTTATCCATGACCGCTCCACAACCTTAACCACGTGTCTATTATTCTAACCATGACAATGAAGGTCCTCTAACCTTAACAAGGTACTTGTTTTAACCCAAACCACAATCTTTTGCTAAACCTAGCCGAGTCATTTTTCTGCCAAAAACCAACCAAACCGAGACTGTTCCACAACTGCATGTTTATTATTGTTACCATGACCACAAAGGTACAGTCGCCCTGCTGCTGGTACGCTTCTACAGGTCGTACTAATGTTACCTTGACGACAAAGGTCCACTGCTGGTTTGTCCCTATGGGTTGTATCCGGGGGTAGGAATGAAGTTGGAGGACTTGTTGAGGCTACCTTGACGTTTTAAGGGGGAAACGGGAATAGCTACCCAGGAAAATAAAACCTCTTTATAAATGCTAATAAATAACTCATGCAAAAGCTATTCATGAAATTATAATATAGTCTATAGTTGGTTATGTTTATATAATGACTCTGAATCATATTTCTGATATGTGGTTTGTTAGAACAGTTAGCAGTCGAATACAGCCAAATTTCAAATGTGTCTGCTTTTTTTCCTCTCTCTCCTCAGCTCTTCTCCTTCTGTATGATGTCACTAACAAAGCATCCTTTGACAACATCCGGGTAAGAACAATTGCACTTGTCTGTCAAATTCTCCTTCTTCCTTCACTTCTTTCATAAAACTCAATGCTGCTCGTTTTTCTCTTATGTCAATCTCGAAAAATGGTTTCTGGAAAACTGAACACCTCTGGGTTAGGAGTGAGTTTCTGCGCCAAGTGAAGGAGTTAAAGTATCTCGGTGCCTTGCTCACCAGTAAGGGTAAAATGGAGTTAGAGGTTGATGGATTTGTGTAGCGTCAGTAGTTATGACCACTCAGATGAAGAGAGAGCTGAGCCTGAAGGCGAAGCTCTCAATCTAGTCAATATATGTTCGGGCTGAAATGGGTTTCTGCTGTATGGTGACTGGGCTCAGCCTTAGAGACACGTTAAAGAGCTGAGTCATCTCGAGGGACCTCAGGGTAAAGTCGCTGCTCCTTCGCGTCAAAAGGAGTCAATTGAGGTGGTTTGGGCATCTGATAAAGATGCTCCCCCAGGAGGAGCTGGATGACGTTGCTGGGGAAAAGGGCGTCTGGACTACCTCACTTAGCCTGCTGCCACTGTGACCCAACCCTGGTTAAGAGGCAGAAAATGGGACAGAATGGTTATTTTGTATATTAACATGATTCAGGAGTTGTTAGATTACACCCTAATTTCACTCCATGCACCAGCAATAATTTGGTTGGGATTATGACCCCTGGATGATCACCGTTGATCATTTGGGAGGAACAAATTCAATGCTACTTGGTGGAGTAACCATACTCAAACATTCACCTTTTAATATTTAGGTTAGTTTGTGATATAGTGTTGCCTGTTTGAGGGTTCTGTTGATTTATGTCGCAGCTCTCTGATAGTCTGTGTGTGAACATAGTCTTTTGGACATGTAAATTGGGATTTTGCATGAAGGCTTATGTTAGATAATGGGACAAGTGAGTGTAATGTCAGTGTAAAATCATGTATATTAATAAACTTTCATGTAAACAAAGGAGAAATATAATATGGGTTATACATAATATTACAGTGCCCATAGAAACTCTCCTGTCCACTGAAAGTGTGCAGTTGAATGGAAAGTTCTTAAAGTAATGTGCAAAGGTGCCGATACTGGCTCATACTCACAGCAGGGATCGGATGATGAACGATGAGGACAGTGAATGAGGGTGACCACAGTGGCAACAAATGAAAACGTGAAGAAGCTGAAAAGCATTCGGTTGCAGATTAGGTCTCGCTTTTCCTCCAGATGGACCCATCTCTTTGTAGTCACAGCCGGTCTGTCCTCTGAAGTCAGCTTCCACTGTGTTTTTCCAGCCATCTCCTGCTCCATTTGCTGCCACTCCCCTCGCCCCTTGTAGGTGCATTACTCTCCTTTGATTAACGCAGAGTGGAGTTTAGAGGAGAATATGGCCATTATAAAAGTGTGTGTCTTACACATCAAGGAGAGGATTGGCTCCATAGCCATCTGCCAGGCTGATGCATTTACATCTGGAGTCTGTGTGTGCGTGCCAGTGTGTGTGTGTGTGTGTGTGTGTGTGTGTGGTGGGGGGGGGGGGGGGGGTAGTGTAGGTGCGCAAAAGGCTTCATTAACAGAGGATAGAGAGCAGTCTGTGGAGAGAAAACAGAAACAGAGCTTAGCTTCTATCCAAACAGCTGGTTAGCATCATTATGGTTTTAATAGTTTCTACTAAGTCATTCTAACAGGTATCTTAAGCCTTGGATCTAATATGGATGGAAAACAGAGTAAAGACAAGGGAGAAGGAAAGATGACATAAAGGGACAAATTGTTAGGAAGTTTCCAGTTTCCAATGATCTGCTTTGCTATCCTTTTGACTTTGCACAACACAAAAGTTATTGTTTGGACAGAATAATTGTCAGGTCTTACCCACATATTCTGTAGCAAAGTATCATGTAACGCCAAATAACTGAGTTAGTCACACACTCAAGTGTTCACACTAATATTACCAGTTGATTTGATTACTGTAATTCTCTGCCCGCGGGCATCAGTAAAGAAATCTCTCTGTCTTACAACCCATCAGGATGGGGTTGGCCACAAATGGAGGCAGGGAGCGGGGTTACAATTGGAAATTGTTTTGTCCTCCACAACAAGATGAAACAAACATAGCAGGCTACATGTCATGCTACGTAATGTCCCAAATGTCAAACATTAATACCTGATTACTCGATGAGCAAAAAGCAATTAACAGAAAAATGTTTTTAAATTTGTATTTTTGACAACATTGATGTGTGTACACTTTGTTAGTGTTAGCCAGTGTTTGGATTGCTTTTAACTTTTAGCCTCCCACCCTGGAAACTAGTAAGTGAATGGTTAAAGCCAGGATATGCTTGAAAGAAACTAGTTCAGATAAAAAGTCGTCCGGCAACATCTAAAGTGTTTAGCTTTATTTGAGCAGCCACTAGTCTTGTGAGGTTCGAGTGCTACATGCTGGGTCCAGACTTTTAAATGTGTTTTCCAGTATTGGGTTTTACGGCACCTTTCAGGCCAGTAAAGTGCAGGACAAACTATCATGATATGCTGGTTTTGAATGGAGACTAACAGAGTCTGCTGCCTGGTTTAAGTACCTGAACTAAACTGGCAAACCATGAGGCTCCCAGTCGGTCTCTTCTGCATGCGGATTGCAGTTTGGCATGTACGGGAAGTGCAGAGGGGAGCGAGTATGTACAACAGCTGGTATCAGCAGCGACTCAAGTCAAGTGTTCACATTTGCAGTACTAAACGGTTTTAGCAGGAAGCGCAAACAGCTAGGGTAAGCCCCGAGGGGAAAACATGATTCAGTCAGTCACCAGCTGCACTGCTTATAACTAAACTTTGCCGCACAGTACTCCATTTGAGTTTTTAACACTGTTTAAGGTTATAATGCTTTCATTTATATCGCTGGCAGTTAGTTTGGAGGCATATACAGTAAAAGCTGAGTAGGCAAAAAAGTGATGAAGGAAGGGAGGAACTTGAAGAGAGCTTAAGTAGTTCAGATCATGACTACTTTCTCAGCAATCGACCCATGGATTGGGCCTTGGATTGCTGGTCACAGAAAGTTACAAAAATTGTTGTCATCAGGGTTTATTTTTTCAGATTTATACAACTTTTAGTAGAATGAGTAGTAGTCATGATAAGTAAAATGACTTGACCCCTTTGATGAGGCCACCCAGTGTTTGATTTTCATGTTAGAAATCACAGCAACAGAGGTGCAGTGACTCTGCAAACTGGATGGACCACGAAAATGTACGGTGACCACATCTTTAAATGCATAGAAATGTGTTCTAGGTCAGGGCGTACCACACCATTCGGTGTTATAAGTTTCTTTTTCTGCTGTATGGAATGGCTTTATAAAGACTGAAATGCACCACCCCACAGCCACGGATGGCAAGAACAGGTTAGGGGTCTTGCCTTGCATGTTAGCCTTCCTGAGAACCACAAGGGCACCTCCAGTCACACTGCCAGGTATATTCTACGGGAAATCAAAGAAAGCACAAAGAACAAGAAGAGAGTAGATGATTTGAAACCAGAAAGCTTTTGTTGAAATAGAAACTGGGGGCCGTACTATGAGAGGTGGTGTATACAAAGGTGTATACAAGTACAAAGGTTTCACATGTGATTGCACAGTTTGATTTATTTTTTTGCTTAATTTGACATTATGGAGCAGTAGTACTCTGTCTGTGTATTGTTCGAATGATCGTTTCGTATTTCAAGTGGTGGAAATTGGGCTCAGAAGACAAATCCTCTGCATCCTGACAGGATTTTTCTCCAAATTAGACAGAGTGACACAAATCCCTCACCATCCGTCATGTCCTCGACATGTATAGAGCGTCCATCGAATGTCCACACAGAGATTTCATCATGTATGAGGGTGTTAGTCAGTTACACACATGACAGCATTCGCACAAAAACAGCTCTAGTGCTCCAGAGCAGATGCGAACACAGTGGGAGGCTGGTGGACAGTCTGTGTGTGTGTGTGTGTGTGTGTTTGTGTGTGTGTGCGTGCGTGTGTATTGTGTGTGTGTGTGTGTGGGGGCTGTAAACCTTACAGAGAAGTGAGAGAGCTCACCTGTTCAGCTCAGTACAGAACTACATCCTGCAAGACACACACACACAAAGGCAATTTGGGCTTGTTAATGCGAATCAATTCTAATTACAACAATTTAAGTGCAGACTGTGCAGGTCTGATATGTGCTGTGTTTATACTGTCTTATCCTACACATAGGGTAGTGTAATTTCTCATAGACTGACACCTAGTCAGCAAAGTAATCATTAATCGCAGTTACTTGCTTGTTGTTATTGCAACGTGGATCCGCGCACTGCTGCACTGTTTTGGGGTCGAGAGTGGATGGACAGATGTGGCATCTCAAGTGTTTTTGTAGGGTTTTTTCAGCTGTCTCTGGACAAACCAAAGACCTTTAGAGCGTCCACCAGCTTTTTGAAGTCATGGAACCTCTTGTCTTTTTTTTTTGCCATTTTGGGAAACGAATTCATTCACTTTCTTGCCGTGGGATTAGTTGAGAAGATTGATACCACTCTTATGTCTGTGTCGTAAGTATGAAGCAGCCAGTTAGCTTAGCTTAGCGCAAAGACTGGGAGGAGATACAGCTAGCCTGACTCTGTCAGAAGTATACAAAATCTTACAAAACCTCTAAAGTTCACTAACAAGCTACATTTTATTGGTGTAAACCCAGAGTATATAATCAACAATTCGTGGTTTTACACTGTTTCCGCAAGATAATGGTGTTAGTGTCATATTCAATATACAGACATGTGAATGGTATCAATCATCTCATCTAACTCTCAACAAGAAAGCAAAATATTGTAATAAATAAAATCTTGAACTATTACTGAATTGTACCAAACAGTATATTAAAAATGGAAATTTAAATTAAAATGAGCTCTGCGCTAAATATAACTCCCTGAACAGTACTCATAATCGTGAGTTCGTTTACTTAGACTTTAATGCATTTCCCTGATAATACTAATGTACTTTTAATTAAGTAAAAATTTGAATGCAGTACCTCTGGAGTATTTTGTTACTTTTACTCGAGGAAAAGATCTAAATACTTCTACCTCTGCTTATGTGTCACATTTATGGATTTTTCAACCAGCAGACACATCTAAATACTCAGAAAGCAGTGATGGAAAATAGCAAAAACACACTTGCATTTGTCTTAAAAAGTTGCAGATCAATAGTTTGAGCTTTAGCCTGTGAATGCATGCATATGGCACACACAGCTCTGACCACATACATGTGCGTTCAAGGCTGCTGCGGCTCACTGTATCAGCACACACTCATCGCTCCCATAGTTTGAATCCATTAGCTGCCGAATGTCTGGGTCAAGGCTGGAGCGCTTTTGGAGGATAAAGGATAAAATATGCAGAGAGAGAATGAATGCAAGTCTTGTCCTCTTTTTTTTTAAGAGCACTTTAGTAAATGCCGCACTTAATCATCATATAACTGCAACGATAAGACCTGCAGTGTCCCTTCCCATATTTTTTGAAGGCAGACTGATTTATACACAGCAGGTGAGCAAATAGAAATTGAATGAGAATCCATGTCATTCTATGCCTGGGCAGTGTTAAACATTATAAAGAAAGCAGCAGAAATGACGTCATCTACATATGTTTCTCTTTCTGTTGTCAGACAACTGAACGGGTAAGAAATATTTACTTGTGGCCCATAAATGCTAGCTGTTAATCAGCAGTCATTTCCAAGCTGGTGCGCTGTGAAACAATTCTAAAAAATCATTCATTTTAAAATCATTATTTTATGAGCACAGTGTTGTCTGAAAGAATCAACATAAATCCAGGTTAGTGAAAACTGCTGTGCTGTGTATTCAGCCATATCGACAATTCAAAATTAGCGATCATTTTGCTAAATCTCAGTTTCCCATGCACACACTAAGACACCAGGCTGATGTTTCACCTTTTATGCACTTTTATGCACCCTGTACACCATTTTGAAAGGGCTCTGTTTTTGGGCAGAGACAAACAGTTTTCATCTAGACGGAGGGCTGAAGGGGAGAGAAAAAGATGCCAGTTTTATGCGGCCTAGTGTGCAAGTGCTCTGAGAAAGGTGGGGCGGGTGTCTTGCACTCACAGTGATCATTAATTAAGGCTTCAACAGGAAAATAAGTTTAAAATCCATCTCTGATGCAGCTTATGAGAGAAGGAAAATCACTTCTCTGCCTTGATGTCATTATTTTCCAACTGCTACCTGTCGTGTGTCAGATACAAAACACTGCCTGGGATGGATTTTTGTACCTCTGCCTCTACTGTGTGTATGACTTTAACACGTGTTTACAATTTTGAAGGATATGACTGATTTTTGACTTGAGCGGCATTGAGAGAATATAAGAGGAACTTGCTTTTATTGACATTGGAGGAAATACTGAAATTGTCGAAATCTGTCAGTAATACTTGAGAAAAATGCCATTTCTAAGAAAGGTATATCTCAAAGTGAGCGACTGCCACTCAACCCTTCATTTCTGTTCTCATCATGCCGCTGCCCCGTCCTCGCCCCCCAGTCTCACGCTCCAATTACATCCTGCTCAATATACCACCAGTGCCAAGCGTAAAGGGAAGGAACCTTCGTGACGCTCAGTACAGCTGACGCCGAGCCTGTTATCGGTGACACATGAAGGTCTTAGCGTGACAAGGTCTTCGGTTCTGCCCCTCTTCATGTGACAGTATGATGTCGTCCTGTCACAACAAAGAAGAATGGAATTTACATCTGAATGCTGTATCTGGAGAGCAGCACACCACACATAAACATATCAAGGCGACTCTGCTTTCGCACGGATTGTAAAAACGCACGGATATATAAGCACTGATAGACACTCAGGCACATACTATGTACACACACATCTCATAAACCTTTAACCTTTTTGTTGTAATGCTGGTAATAAAACATAATGCTCTACATGATTATACGGTGTGTCATTTTATTCAGGTTCTCCGCTGGTCAAGGACATGTTGACGATAAGTTTGTACTTCACCTGTTGTCATGCCAACCTGTTCATGATTATTCATTTTTACCGCCAATGAGGCAATGTCACTGTCACTGGCAGCATTTTGTCATTGAACCACTAAGGGTCCATTTCAAGTTAAGTTACGGCAAATAAAATCAAGTATCCTGGTGTGTCCAGTGTGTATATAATGATGATAATGCACCGGTTGCAATCTGTGTGGTTTTTAGACACGTTTGTAACACTTGAATTTTCCACAACTTCATTTGAATGATCTGGCCAAATAAAGGCTTTTCAGACTGTTCCCAAGGCTGCACTATTCGTACTCGATGTATTATTGCATGCGTGCAAATATAGTTGTAATTTTTTACAACCTCATATCAGGGGTTTAAACCTGGTACCATGGCACCATACAACCCTGTTGGCTAAAGACACTGCTCGGTTGCAGATTTCCATTCACGCACATACCAGACACATACGTATTATAATCCACAAACATGCACACACAAACAGACTTAATTGGTATTGACCAGCACGCATGGCTACATAGGCCACAGAGGGAAAAATCATTAAATCATTAAATCACTGAAAGCCTTCTCGCAGCAGGAAGGCTTTTGTTGTTCAAAAGATTCCCACAAAAGTAAAGTAGAAATCAATGTGATGCACACCCGCTGTCAGCTGGCACACGGCCACCTAAGTGCTCAGGGAAGGGAGACAAATGGAGCTGACCGTAGGGAGCAGGATTGCAGCGTGTTCGTGCAAATCTGATCGGTGGAGTTTTTATCTTTTTTGCAATCTGTTGCATTTACCACATGTTGCTCTGTTCTTGCAATAATAGGGATTGCTTTTTTTTTTTTTTTTTTGCTTTTTTTTAAGTCTATCTTAATACAATACTCACATGAAGTGACCCCTTCTTAGCATGACTATACTGTAAAAGATAAGGAACAAAATCCACAGTCCTCATACAAAATTACAGTATTAAGTTCAGCTAAAGCTAATATGAGGCTTGAGCAGTCTACATTGGGCAAAAAAAGAAGACTCAGTATTCTTCTAAAATAGTTAAACCTCAGTCAAAGATAAGGTAGTAAAGGCTAGATCTCTGAAAGATGCAACTAGTAGTATAATCTAGTATAAAGTGTCTCTTAATGTGATTATAAGTACGGTTGGTGCAATGATAACATTGCAATTTAGACAGGATTTCTATTTTTTTTTTTAATTTGACTACCACCATATTATTATACTACAAGTGTCTGGATGACAATAAGAGAAACCGCTGACACTGTTGTAAGTGTAATGGGCCTTTCACACGTATGGACTTTTTTTGTGAAATTCTCTGTGAAAGGGACCTGCTGTTGCAGCTCAGTGCCGCCTGCTGAGGTACAGAGACTTTAAAAGTCACCCAAGGCACTACGGTGGAAAGTTGAGAAAAGCTCAAAACTTTATGCAAATGTGATTCCCACAGAAACAAAAGCTTCCAGCGCACGTACAGGACCACATTGCCCATCAGTCTTGCCTGCTCGCGGACCGCAAGGTACAAAAGATAGAAACGAAAGCTATTCTGTACTCAGGAGACTAAACGGTGGAATGAACTCCCTCGGGTGTAGTATGGCTGCTCAACCCTGTCTCCCAGAAACTGTATATAAATATAAGTTTTAACTAAACTGTAACAGGAAACACATTTTGCAGGAAAGGTAATCGCTGGCTGGATTATTTTGAGAGGCAACAATTTATTTTGAATGAATGAAGCTGCACATTTATTGACGGCAGCGGAGTCGCTAGGAGGTGGTTGGGGTGGGAGAGCCCAGGGTGGGACCCAGAGTCCCGTTTGTGGTTGGGTTAAGATAACAAAATGCATTACTGACCACTTTTTTTGAATGAACAAAGGCTGCAGAAACATTCCAGTGGTAACATCTGTGCAAACGAGGCAAGGGGGGGAAAAAGACGACTTGGTGGCATTTTCAACCGTGTAGTTGCGCTAAACGATTGACGGCCATCATGGACAGCAAAGACTAACATCTAATAACACTTTAAATGTACATATAGGCATGTCAGTAGTTCAACAAATATCAAAATGAAATCTAAAAACCATAATCATATGTCTGTTTGAGTATGAATCACAGTAAACATGATAAAATAGCACAAAATTGAAAAGGCAAAAAAAAACAAGTTTGTACAGCCTCTCTAGCACCAACATAGAAGTTGATGAATCTCAGTGCCAGTTTGCCTAATTGAGCTGCAGAGACACCAAAAAGCTTTTGGTTGGAAAAACAAACCAAACAAAAAAAAAAAAAAAAAAACACACACAGTTGATTAGCAGGCGAGGGGGGTGATGCTCTGCGCTTCGAGGTCTTTTCCTTTGCCAAGCAGAAAATTAACGATGCAGCAACACTCTGCAGGTCTCTCTATAGAAACAAATAATGTTTGTCCTCCTCTCTCCTTCCTCTCTCTCCGTTTCAGCCTCTCTTGTCTACACAACAAGTTTGTTGATTTTGCTCTAGCTCCCCTTACGGCCCTCACATTTTCTTCATACTTTCTGCTTCTCCCTCTGTTTGTCATGTTTTCTCCCCCTTCTTTCGAGGCCTCGTCTCTCAAAAACCAAGTTAGCTTTTCCCCCTGTTCCCCTATGACAAAAATGGCTTTTGTTTTTCATTTTGGACAAAAGGCACTTGCCATAGCTTGTCAGACCGGAGAACGGAAAACGGCTGGAAAAGACCACCGTGTGTCCCCAGGAACTTGTAAAAAAAACAAGGAGCAGGAGATTAAGAAGTGAGAGACTTGTGGTAGTTAGATGCTAATTAGATATTCAGCCTTCAGGGGATTGAACAGAAACTTTAATGGCTCCTTCTGTAGTTGCCTTATTGCAGTATGCAAAGGACCTGGAAGAGGTCCGCACACGTGGAAGGATGAACTCACAGTAATTCCCCTGCATGTGCTGTTGCCCTAAATGCTGACCCCCACTCACACAGTGGGATCTTCAGGGTGTAATATTGCATTAATAATGTACTGTATGTGAGGAATAACAGTATATTATTCACCGTATACTGTATATTGTGCAACAAGTCCTCCAAAATAAAGGACACAATGCACTGATTGTCAAAAACATTGTCAGTCCCTAAAAACACTATGGTGACGACTTGGTTATCTAAACCAAGTCGAAATCTAAACGACTTGGTTAGATTTAGGGAAACATGCTTTGTGAAGGTTGGGGGGGGGGGACCTTTGTCGTCATGGCTACAGTGATGCGGTTAGGGAGCGATTGTGGTCATGGTTAAGATAAACCAAAAGAAGCCAACCATAGACTTTGTGGCTGTATAAAAACATCTCCCAATCCCTGCAGTCATAATCTGGTATCATCCATCCCTATAATCAGATGCCTCATAATCAAACCTTTACTTTACCGACTTTATTTTTTTTGATTAGTACTTCATAAAAATTGACAATATTGTCCTCTCATAGCATCATTTGTTACTTACTTTTACTATTCGTTACTAAGCTATTTTGACATTTTGAGCATTTCTGTCTCATTTAAAAAATTTGAAAGTCCACCAAAGTGTCAGGCAGCAGCTTCAGACAGTGCTGGGTGGGCGGCTACCACACTGCGGGCTAATAGGTTTCCTTTATGTCAGTGTGGTCCCGCAGGCAGGTCGCTCAGCGTGTCTTCTTTGCACAGTGTTATTCTTTGGACTTCCACACTTCAACGTCATAGAACACAGTTACATTGTTAAATGTTTTGAATTAAAAAAAGAGTTGAAAGGGCACAGAGATGCGCTAGTTTAATGAAAATGTTATCATTGGCATTATGCAGTTTAAATATGTCATTTTTTTTAGGCAGAACCTTATAGATGTATAGATCTATACAGTATTTCATACTGGAGATGTGTTTTTTTTTCTTCCCTGGTAATATTCCCTGATATTGAAGTTCAGAAATCTAAATATAGCTTGCTTTAAGTACACTTGTATGATTATAGTAGCCCTGAGTCACTTACACAGTGTGGAAAAAGTAAGGTGTCTAAATTAAATATGTTGTGTTAAATATGTTATACGTTATATAATTTGTATACATTTACTGTGTAATAAGTAATTGGACAACACACTGAATGTTGAAAGGACACTAATATAGCTTTTAGTCTTTAGCAACTGAACGAATTGTTTTTCAGGGGGACATGTTTTGTTTTACTTTTGGCGTTTTAAATCTACCATAGTACAGGAGATAATGTGTTGTTGAATCTCACCTGAAATCTGAGAGAAGCACACTGGATACAACAGCTATGAATGTACGAGATGTGTACAGCAGCTAAGCGTTAGGACATCTAATGCAGTGAAGCCACCACAATGGACTGAAACAGAGACTGATGCAGTCAGAGAGATGTTTTTATGTGTTGAATACTTCATTTGAAATGAATCAGATGGAAGACAAAGGGAGCTCTATGTGTCGCGATTGCTGCTGACCTTCAGCTGTATTGTTCAGGATTTCATTATTGTTGCTGCCATACCAGCCATAGGACTTCAAACCCACACTATCATGTACACTTTGACACCAAACCACACAGACACACACACACACACACACACACACACACACACACACACACACACACACACACACACACACACACTACTCATGCAACCTGCAGCTCTCCCAAACCACACACGCACAAACAAACACACAGTCAGTGTGCAAAAGGTTAAGCAGGCTAATAAGTGCCGGTCTGTTCTGCCTACGCTGCTTTCCTCACTCCGAGGGATGAAAAGATCTCTTCCTCTCTGCCTTTTCATCTTTCTCTTCTTCTTCCTCCTCAGAGGTGGAGTGTATCCAGCCATCTCATTTAGACTCCCGAAACTTTTGATCCTTTTTTCTCTTCAAGCCTGGGTTATTAGTCACTCAGTTAGAGTGAAAACTTATATCTGAGCTTCATTCACAGCAAGCGTATTTTTGTCTTTTTCCAACCCTGGAGTGTTTGATCCTTCAGCTCACTGCATTTGGCAGCATGAGAACAATGTCTTTTGAACTCAGGTGGCACCAAATAAAATCACTGAGATGCCTTTGAAAAGATGGCTCTGTGGCTTGTTTCAGCGATGCACCAAACCCACTTTTCTTTCCCAGTATCAGTTCTGATATGTAAATTCAATAAACCTAACTGTGTGTGCGATCATTCAATCGTAGTAACAACATCGTAGTAACAACATCACTTCCTAACTATGAGTGGGGGTGTTTAAGCACCAAGATTCTTTTTGGGCCTTTTTCTGGATTTACAGCATTGTGTTGTAGCTACTTTGTAACAATGGTAACTAAGAAACTGTATTTACTGTGGATCAGTGACAATATATGATCTATTTCCTGAGGTCAACATTGGTGCAGAGTAAATTTATCTACAATACTACCACTGGGGTCTCATGGATAATACAATTTCAGAACACTGGTCCCATTACAGATATGTCATCATTGTTCCAGACAAATTATATTTTTGTCAGTATTTTGTTAGTATCTCAAATGGCCTTTAAAAGTAAAATACCCATGTGCCAAGGGCTGTTAAATCTGTTGGTGTATGACGTGTCAAAACCAAGACCCCAGGAAGTCCTGGGTTGTGCAGCTGTTTCAACAGTGTAATATATATAGTATATATATATATAGGAAATTGAGTTTGTATTTTTATTATTATTATTAAGTTTTATACAACAAAACTGAGTTACACCCTTGGTCTTTCTGACCTAAAATGTCAAATAATTACACATTCTGCCCTTTTAATATAATTTTATTTGTTTTTAGCCAAAGCCCAAGAAAAATGATACCAATTAATTTGTAAAACAAAAACGTTTGACTAATTGAACTATAGTGAGAGATCCATGTTTAAGAAGCAGCTGCAACAAAAGTCACTTCACCCCTCATTAGTGAGATTCCATTCTTTTCTGTTTTTTAATATTTTGTATTTTGTATCGTCTGCCTTTGTTTTCGATGACAGATTAGATCCTCCAGGGCATGGATGATACCAATCTTTCACAAATCTGTGGAGAGATGTTCCGCTCTTCTTCACAGAGGATTCCCTTTCAGCTGCTCTTTGCTGGAGGGGTTTTGTTGCTCTGCCTTCCACTTTAAAATACTCCAAAGGTGTTCCATTGGATTCAAGTCAGGGGACATACTTGGCCAAGTCATAGTTTTCACTTTTTTCTTCTGTACAAACGCTCGTGTGATTTTTGCAGTGTTTGGGATCATTGTCATGTTGGACAGTTCCTGTCCTGCCAAGCTCCTAGAGACAGCTAGTCATCTTTTCATTCAGTATTTGGGTCACGGCGCCTTCTGTTCTTGGTAGTATGGCTCTTCCTCTCCCTCCTAACCACTGCAACGACTATGTTTCAGCTTATGTTTAGTCGCCTACTGATGCTCTTGCACCGTTCTCCCATCTTTATGAAGTCTCACCATCCGGTTTCTTACTTGTTCGGGCAGTACCTTACCATGTGTAGCCATGTTCCATTAGACACACAATTTTGACTCATTTAACATTTTAGTGATATTGCGCAGGGGTGTACTCAGCTTTGTTGTACACTCTGTATTCAAAGACTGGAGAGTTACCTGTTCACAACATCATATATTCTTTTTGAATGGAGAGAGTAACAGTGTAGCAGGGTCTTCTACAGAGAGTGTTGCATTATGGGTTGTTGGTAGCCTTAATGTTGCTAGGCTACGGAGTGTATTCAAGTCTGTTTATAGTGAGTCTTTCAGAGTTAGTCAGCCCTGAAAGTGTTTCATTAGCCCAGTTTAGCCTACAGGAGTTTCTGAAGGATGGTGTATAATGTTCTGCTGCCACAGAGGAAATAAGGTCGTGATAAGTGAAAATGAGGTCTTTACTGCAGAAATGAACCAGGGAGAAAATCCATCAAACAGCCAAGAATTACGTATGAAAATGTTAACCATTCTTGCCACTTCAAGAGCCTGACAAATGTGGGATTTATGTGTTACTGTATGTCATGTTTCACTTCTACAAAAGAAATGGATCAATGATGAGGACTCTCACCTTGAATTAATGGTTTCACAGGGAAACTTTCCCAAGTGTTTTTCATCATATAATCAGGGCCCTGTATTCAGGCCAGTACATTACATTTACTGATTTACTGTACTTAAATAAAAAGACCTTGTACTTTACTTTATTCAAGTATTTCCAAGTTATGCCACTTCATAGTTTTGCTTCACTACATTTCATTGGAAAATATTGTACTTTTTACTCCACTACATTTATTTGACGGTTATAGTTCCTAGGTACATTGTAAATTAAAAGCTTTCCACATGCATGCATGCGTTTTCAGTTACTCTGGCTGATCAGACCTCTAGTCGTGTGTAAGTTCGGTGGAGCGATGCTGGGAATAATGAGACATCACTGAACTCATCACCAACCACGATGTACTGATAACCAGTCAAATTGTCCTGCCCTGACAGGTGTAAGGAAACCAACAGAGGGGTGAGGGAGCTGCCATCCAAGGTCAGTTTGTACATGCTCTCAGTGAAAACGTGGGAAAACATTAGGAAACATAAGTGCTAACACCTGTGGAAGGGCTGACTATTGCTGTGCAGGAAATAAAAATGACAAACAACTAGCACAGTCCCAATTCAGAATGTGCTGGTTATCTCAATAATAGTTCAGTATTTTATTTAATCACCTAATGATCATCATCAGACTTTCACGTCACATCTGTGTTATGATATTAATAATAATAATAGACCCTATTTGTCAGATACCTGATCAGAAAAAACTGGACCACACATTTACTGTGACATATACACTCACTTGCCAATTTATTAGGTACACCTGGATAAAAATAATGCCATATAATACAACAGGCCTGCAATCAAATCTCCCTTCATGCGGATTATAAAGTTTAGTTTTTATTGAATCTGTTTGAAAGAGGTGTTGATTTATTTTAATGATCATTTTGGAGCCTGTAATTTGTGGTGCTGTTGGACTTTACCGAGTTGTACTGAGAGATTGATCCTAATATTTTGTCCATCCCATTTATATGAATTAAGGTTGACACAATATAAGGAACAAAGTTATATCTAGGTGTACCTAATAACCTTTAACCCCTCCTTGAACTGGAGAATCTGTTTTTACTGAAGAACTTGATTTAACAGCAGCGCTGCATAAATGACTTGTTCCACCTGTTAATAATCCTCATATATCATGCTTGGGTGGGGGTAAAAACAAAATGGTGCTTTCTTCATGTCGCTGCGTCTTAAACAAAGCGCTGCTTTTGGTTCAAGTGGCCGTGAATAGCAGTTGTACTGCTGTGATAAGCCATTTCCAGTTTGCAGAGCTTGGGTCTAAAATCGCCCCACACTTTAGATGATCCTGTGTGAGGTTTTGTAGCTGTGCTTGTTCGCCTGGGAATCCATGCTCGACTGGGCGCAGCCATCTTTAAAACGCTAACTGACTGTTGTTAAATGTTTCGAGAACCACTCTTCCAAAAACCTTCGCAGTCGTCACTGCACTTCCTTGGGTCCTGAACAATACACACATGACGTTTGATGAGCGGTTGTAGAGAAAACCTAAGGACAGACAGAAAGAAAGACAGACAGACAGACAGATTTCTCTAGGATAAATTGAAATTTGCTTTATAAAATGTGATGCTTTATTATGGGTTAAACTACCACACAGTACAGTACTTTAATACTTCAGTCGTAACAAATCAACAGTCCTTGTACTTTTGATTTAACTACTGTTAAAACTGTAATTTTACTTTTGTATTATTCTTTATGGAGGAGTAAAAGATTGCTTTTACACCATAGTATTGCTACATCTACTTACTTAGTGGCCACTTTTGGTTTGCATGTGGCGCACACTGGCCCGAAACACTTTTTCCATACAAAATCGTTACAAAAGCCATCGCTGCTGTCTTAGCATCCCAAACTTCGCAAAACGACTCTTTGTATTATCAGAATTTTATCGCTTGATCTAAACACCTGCATCTTTACTCTATATGTATGGGCACACGTAGCTTGACATCAAGATGTGTGTCACTGTGTCAAAAACTGGTGTGTGCCATCCAGTCAACATACATCACTGTCTCTCCACATCCCAGATGCTGCACCGGTTCCTCTTCTTCTGTACGCCACATCTGGTGTGTTCTAAGGCAAACAAAGGACAAGACGCAGCTGGTGTGTGTTGCCCTTCAGTCCATCATTGCAATCAGAAACAAATCACTGCAGCGCAGTTACTAAGTAGATCCAAAAGTGATCAAAAGTTCCACAAAGTTCAACATCCAACCTCCCCTCATGTTACAAATGCAGTCGCCAGGATACTAACATCAGTCGTTGGATGGTTCCTACAGCAATGCTCCTTGGGAGTCCTAGTTTCCCTTTCAGGAAAACCTAAACGTGGGTTTCTGTTATGGTATGTTTGAAGCATTCGATCGACCAATACTGCTGTTTCTCTGGTCAGGACAGTCCGTTATGGCCAGTGGGAAAATTGAATAGGATGTCTGGGACCCTGACTGCCAGATACTGTTTAATCCCACCTTCTCATGAAAGGTTATTAAAAAAATACAAAAATGCAAAAAAGTGAAGTTCTCAATCGAGGTTTGGATGCTAACCAGCCTCCCCCTCGTGATATTTATCTAACTGCAGTCCAACTTTGATGCCTTTAGAGCCACCAGCCCCACTTAACAGAAAGAGGCACAGGTCAAATTAGGATCTCATAGAACTTTACACACATAAAAGTGATGTTCAGGTTGTATCCTTGAGGCTCGAAGTGCAGTGTGTGAAGTTGTGTATTTTTGTGTTTATCTGCCGTTTTAGACCTTAAGAATGCGGATATTTTTTGTGGAATTAAATCCCCCTGTCTGAGCCTCACTTCCCAAAGGAATGAGTATAATGTAAAGTTTAAAATTAGAATTAAGATCAAGCTTAGATTGAGGTTAAAGAAAGAAAATCAACTGGGATTCACGCAAGCACAAAAGCATAACTTTTTTTTTACATTATTTGTAGTTCAGCAAATGAAAAAAGTGAACCAAGAAGGAAATTTGAGATGCAGCAGCTTCAGATTTGCATGCACACGGTGCGATACAGAGTGTGAGTGTGTGTGTTTGGGGTCTTTGCATGTGTTTATGTGTATGTATGATGATCTGCATTCCCTACGCTCACCTGCCGGCAGCGTTGCTTCCAGCCTACACTGCAGATCTCTCTCCGTCTGCATCTTTTTACCTCTCACTTACATTAGTATCCTTAAAGATTTTTTTCACACTATATCCTGCTGAAATATTGCCAAACATTTCACCGTGAAAGAAGAATGAATGTTTTAATCAGATTAGTACAGGTAGCAGTTAAGGTCTAATTAGATTGCATTAATCAAAAGTCTAGAGAGAAAAGAAAATTACTTTTAAGCTTGGCATTTACCAAATTGATGGATGTGGGTGTTCTCAATATTTAGTGCTTTTTATGAAGAGGTCTTTATTCCTGTAAACATTCAGATAAAAGTTTGGAAATAATTGAATCAGGCTGGAATCAACTTCTTTGATGTGCCAGAAAAAATGAAATCATGTGAGGAGAAGAAGGCCAAAAATAGACATTGTTTAGTTATGCTTTGTTGTAGGGGGCGCCGTATTTTTCTTAATAATATCCCAAGAATTTCTTTAGAAAGTACTACGTAATTTGGTACCAATTATAGGGAAATGTAGACAATGTTCTAGGTCAGTAAATCATTTATTTAGGTTTGTAAGAACGATCATGAAACTCCCTAATAGTTTTGACACAAAACCATCTCAACTCAAGGTCCACTTTCTAGCTGTTTTAGAGCTTTTAGCCGCACCTCAGGGTCTTCATCACACCTCGGAGCCGGTTCAGGTGTCGTTATGTGAAAAAATGGTCACGAGATAGCAAGTGCTCCTACACCGAGAGGAGCTTCTAAACCCTGTCTCGGTTCATGATGTGGTGAAAGCCCTGACCTTGGGTCGAGATTATTTTGTCACCCTTCCTGATCCCAAAGTCAATAATTAACTTTCATGCTCCAGATACTACACTGTAGTGGCAAAACGAACAGAAGAGAGTTAAGCTGAGTGTATTAGCAGTTACTGGCTTTTAGATATAATATTCTTAAAGAGCTGCCAACATCTTAAAGGGGCATCCACATCTTAGTTTACTTTTCACGAGTACTACACAATCAGTAAAATCAGTTGTATAATGTCTACTTTGGCTCTGGGGGCGGTTTCCAAAGTTTAAAAAATAACCCTGAAGTTGTCTTAGTGATGTCATCAGGGTTATCTCGGCTTTGGCTTAAGACTTGAACATTTTTAAATGAAAGCCTACATTACAAATTAGAGGTGTGAGTTTTGAAAGAAGTGGGAAGTAGGCGTTGCATTATGGGATATGTAGGATCAAGTGTTTTTGGAGCTTGACGGATACTCAGGATACTTTTTTTTGTAATCCGTCTCTCTATAGCTCCTTATGGTTATGAAAAAACAATAATAAATCACTGGATGTAATGACTGAAAAAGGTAACAGAGCTTCATTTCAACCCAAGTAAATATTAGGTTATTATTAAAAATGAAAGACAAAATTTTACATTTGCTTGTGTAAGTAAAAGACTCATTAATTTACACTGACAATTAATTCGACTTAAATAATTGGACATGTACCAACTAAACACTGGCTCCATTTCCCTTTATTAGGACCAAATTCCACAGTCCTTTCCAGGAGTCTTTCCAGTTAGTCTGTCAGTTCCTTTGGGTCATGTAAACTGAAGTGTTACCAATCGGTTCCTTTTGCCTCAACACTTAATTCTGTCTGAGCCTACTCCACAAGGTGTGTCACAAGATGATAATGCGAATACGGACAATGGGCAGAGGTAGCGGAAGGTAAACAAGTCCGGGCCTTTGGCTGCTACTTTGCACAGTTTGGATTTAGACTGATGTTCTGTCATTTTAGCATTTTCTTTTGGATCCTCTCGCCCGCCGTATTGCAAAAATGTCCCTGCTGTTCTTGTTGCTGAATATCTGAAAAAGCACACCATTACTTGACATCTTTAAGACTGTATATACTGTTTGTTTACTGTGTATATACTCAGTAAATACACAGTGATAACATAGCTGTGCTTTTTGTTTAGCTATTTTCCCAGTGATTCCCCAGTAATTACGCAATCTATATACTTTTTGCAGTCTAAAGCCCATTTTTCTCTGTATTTAAACTAAGCACTTTGCACCTGTGTGGAGTTCACGTACTATTCCAGTCATATTGCAGCCACAGGCAAGTTAGATTTTCTTGCTGCATGTTGTGAGTGTGTGCATCCGTCAGGCAAACACACCATATTTGCCCAAGTATTGTAGTGTATACCTGTACAGTAAGGGCCTGCCAAGCCTGAACTGGAGCATAGCAGTAGAAATTCATCTAGAGGCAGAGCGTCAGACACATCAGACCATGGGAATCACTGATAAAAACAAACAAGAGAATGTGAATTTTGCACAAAATGTATTAAGAATAAATCATATTCAGACTCATACTCATCACACGGCTCCAATAATCAATGGGCTTTGATTATCGATTAGCAGGTTACAGCGTCAAAAATATAGACAAATACCATTCATACGTCACCAGAGACCAAAGTCATGTATTCACAAAGGTTTGCTCTGTTGGACATACAGTTAAGCTCTATTGACAATGTTGTACTCAACTAACAATGATGAAAAACTGCAAAAGCATGAAAATCATCACACATGAGAAGCTTTAACCAGTGTTTTGCTTTTATTTGATACAAAGACAGAGGATATATGTCGGAAAATGTAAACTTCAAATAATTAACTGCCTGCAAAAAAAAAAAAGATTTGACTTATTTTCATCAAGTCATTTCCTGTTGATCAGTTGATTAATGGATTAGTTTATCAACTAATATCAGTGAGCCATATATGTTCAAATTTATTATATTACACATATTACATATTTTTTTACTAAAAAGAATATCATATGTTCTATCATAAGTAAACATCCTTTCAACAAAACACTGAGGCAAATTTCATCCACTGTACAGGCAAATATGCAACAGTAACTTAAAGGGAATTTTAGTGATTTATGACCTCCATCAGCAGTCAGCGGGAACTGCAACATCTGCAGTGTTTGTTTCCTCCTACACAAGCCCACATCCTCCGTGACTGACATGACAAACAAAGCCACATTTCCACAACAGAGAGGAGTCAGTAAGACATTTACAGCAGAAATCCAAGGGGACTGTAGTAAGTAAAGCGGTAAAACAACACGATACAGACTACTGGCCTGATAACACTCATTTGCTCTGGTGGTCGGAGCGGGAAAAGTGTGTTTTAAACAAAAACAAAAGAAAACAACAACAAAAAAATTCAAATGAGATAAATAGGCCATGGGGTTCCATCTTCAAGGATATACATGTACTATCTGTGAAATATTTCACACAGCCTGGTAGTAAATGGTGTTGTAGGTTGAATGCTGAAGGTTCAGTTGTCCTCTCTCAGTGTCTCTGCCAGCGAAGCGTGGGGTGGCGCTCCCCCTGTCGCAGCTGGTGTCCAGACGCAGCCCTGCTGGGACACGCTGAATGTTATTACTATTGACTGACACTGCAAAGCCCCTCCGCTCCTCTCGGCACATCACATAGGAAAATCAATCAAACGCTCATCAGGGTGGAAGCCGCTCAGGCATCTGCAATGAGATCTTTCACCAGCTTTGAAGACAATGTTGTGCACCGTCTTCATATGCAGCAAATTAATTTAACTGTTTGTGCAAAGGGGAAGACCGACAATATTACACATCAACTTGAGTTTACTCATGACTGAGAGTGAATACAGTTGTGATACAGCTGTGTCATCTATGACCATATTTTCCAAGGACTGGTGTCGGGGCCAGTCCGAGTATATTTGAATGGATTGGTGCCGGCTAAAATAAAGCTGATCAAAATCCGACCCTTTCTTTTTTATACCCTGCTGTATCCATCTCAGCCCGCTGGTGTTGCAAAGCTGCTGTCCCCTCTCACAGCCGGGCTCTACAGCGCAGCCTTCCGCTGCACATCCAGGCGAAAATTAGTGTGTGTGACTATGACAAATGATGTGGGCGTAGCAGTGTGTGACTCTGGGGTTCAGACACCGACTACCATTAGCAAAGAGCAGCGTAACATTCAGGTGCAGCTTCTCCCTCGCGTGGCGCGAGCTGTCGTTTTCAGCAGTTACAGTAGGCCATGTCAGCTGTCGCTAATCATTGTTAACTCCGTGAGTAACTCGACGAGCGTTTCTGTAGTTCCAACACCACCACCAGAGTGGACTGTGTCACGTCAGTTTCAGGAGTCAGATTCTCCCAGTTAATCTTTCATTCGTATCATATTCATATCATCCGTATTTACAGCTTATAAACGTCGTAGTTTTGAATCACGACCTTCGGATTTTGGATCAGGTAGCTCGTGAAAAATAAGGAGTGTCGCATTAAGTAGGCCACAGCTGTTATTTCATTGTGTCAGATACATATTTAATCAACGTTGAGGTAAAGTAAGGGATCAGAATCAGAATCAGCTTTATTGACCAGATATGGTTTTACATACAGGGAATTTGGACTCTCACAAAGTACCAATAACGATGTTCAGGAAGAGACACATGGACATGCTCAGAATCAGCAGATACCCCATATCAAAGGACTCAGACTGGGGCCAAACAAAACTTGATCGGAACATTCCTTGGGACCATAATTCTCATAATCTGTCTCTCAACTGTTTTTTTTCCTTCCCCACTTCTAATCGCTAGCAGCGAGTTTATTACAATTTTTGTTTAAAAAATTTGTTTTTCTTCCTCTTGCTACCCTGATACTAATGCAAAACCTAAAAAAGTTAAATAGTATTATTAATATACGCATAAATAAGTGCATTAGAGTATTTTATTAATTTAGGATGATACCTTCAGTTTATTACCACCCCTAGCGGCATTTGTCTCATACTTTTCATTGGTTTGTGCGATTAACATTTCCACTATACACTGATATATTTGACAACAGGTTTTTTATTTTCCACGTTGTTTTCCATGTTTGTGTGAAAGATTTTGTTCACATTACTGGGTTTACATATTAAACATCACCCACATGTCCAGTCTTCATGGCCACTTCTGTCCTTGTACCACATCCCCTTAGCCATGTTTGTGTTTTGGTCCTGAACAGGGCCACTAGAGGGCAGCACCTCTGTGTCAAAATCTGCACATTGGAGACTGTGTAGCCCTTGTTTATGTCTTTCAAGAGTTTTCCAACTTTATAGAAGTGAGCTTTTAAATTGCAATGTGATTTATAGTTTTGTTGTGGTTTGCCCAAAGAGCTTTAGGTGGTAATCCAACATTATTCATCCTTGACAGGTGAATATTGGGAGATTTTCATGAGTACTTACCCATTTTTGGAGCATGCAGGCTGCTGTGGTCCACAGTCTGATGGGAATGTTTGGGTTTAGGCTTCATCACAGGGGTGTAAATGTTTTCCACTGTAGTTTTAGTGGTAATGGGGGTACAGCGTTGCCGTGAATGAGCAATCAGTTGTGCTATTTGTCTGGCCATGGAGGTTTTTTCTGGGACAGGCGGCGGCATTTTGCCTGGCTGGGTGGTCACCTTCACCCCCTCTTCATTCCCCTCCCTGAAGACATCATTAGACTCATCCGAATGGGTGACAGGGCGGAGACGCACGACAGAGAGCCCCTCAAGTGTCACCACAGGCACAGGGGTTGCCAGAGATCTGAGGACGGCTGAGGAGTCCGAGTGGCGCCGATTGGTTTCCGGGGAGGGGTCTTGATTGGGAGTGTTGTCCGATTTAGAGGTTGGGGTGGGACTAGGATTGGGGTCAGGAAAGATGACAGGGAGGGGAATCTGCAGAGAAAGCCTTTTAGTGTGTGCCCGTGGGGAGGTGGAGCTGGACTTGGGATGCAGCTTCCAGCCTAGAGGGTCATGTCCGGTGATGACTGATGTCTGCACAGGAGGAGGAGAGGAGCAGGATGAGGCGTTGGAGGAGGAGGAAGATGAGGACTGACTTGGTGAGCTAAAGTTCCCCATGGGGGGGCAGGAGTAGCGTTTGGATGAAGCGCGCGACGCCGTGTGAGGTGTGGGGAGAGATACTCCTCGCTGTGGAGGCTGTGGCTCCTTCTTGTTCTTCTTCACAATAATGACAGGTGAGGTCCCACCCTTACTAAAGTCAGCTGACCACCGCCGCTGGTGAGAACTGGTGTTCACGCTGGAGGTGGGGAGTGTTAACAAAGAAAGCTCTCTGGGCTCCTGGCTATGTGTTATGACCTGTCCCGGCCTTCTTATGCCCTTGCAGTCTCCGTTCTGTGCACTGTGGCTCACATAATTAACTTCAGGGACTCTTTTACTCATCCGGCCACACTTAGCATAGCCACTACTGACATGGGCTGGGCTAGCAGGGCCATTAATAGCAGCGGAGCCTTTATTCATCCTGCTTGGTGGGGTGTCACTGAGTGTTTGCCAGGTCAGGTGATCGCAAAAACACTGTGAAGAGAAACATGGAGAGAGAGAAGGGGCGGGGGGGTGTTTATGTTTTGAAAAGAGGAACAAGACACACCCAACTCGACTTCTCCAATAAAGTTTTACATGTTTCACAACCAGAGCCTTTTCACACCAAAGCCGGATGGTATGTCAACACCCATCAGCCGTGGAAGTATTTAAAAGGACTTTGATGATCAACTGACAACCATCTGTTTTCATTTCAAAAGGCAGTTTTGACATTCATGTGGTTACACAAATACATGCTGAACTACAGTTTAGCGTTCAGCTACAATGCTAAGCTATTGTAACAAAACAAGTGGAATAGAGTCATAAAGCCAGCAAATTAACTCAGTAATATAAGTAACCTAAGCGAAGCATACCAGACTAAGTAAGGCTGTCACAACAAAAAACCCTGAGTGTACTGAATTTTATTGCTTCTGAGTTTAACATGTAAGCAGAAGATTGTGTTTTTCTCCTCTCAAAAGTTTCACAGCATGCTTTAGATAATATAAACAAAATAGTCTGTTTGATTAAACTACTGTAATTAAACATAAAATTCTTCTAAAACAGTTCATAACTTAAAGTTCATTACTGAAAAAAATGAAAATCTCAAATTATTATACCCAAAAACTTGAAAACTAACATTGGCATGTTGAAAATGTGCATACATTTGTGCTCAAGATGTGAATGTAAAGTGTAAAACAGTGTTTACCTGCAGTGCTTTGCTGATCTCAATTCGCACCCCGTCTGAACTAATCTGTTTTTATTTCTTCTCTTTCATAATATCACTCTTGCCCTACACGTTTCCCCACCCAGCTGCTCATCCAGATTTGACCACAGCTTCCTCAGATCAACGCCCCGAAACCCGCAGAGTCCCCATTTCACACACACACACACACACACACACACACACACACACACACACACACACACACACACACACACACACACACACACACACACACACACAGCTCAGAGCAATTTAAACTGATAGATCTTAAATGTCCTAGTATAAGACCAACCATGACTTTGCTCTGACTGCTACTATTGAACTATTTTTAGTTATAATCTGCAGTTTCCTCAGTGTAAGTAAATGTAAGTTTTTCTTTATTTCTTTATCATTAACTGATATGAGCAGTAGTGGTTTAATCTATGGCCCTTTCATTAAAGGGTCAGTTCACCTAAATCATGAAAGGACATATTCTCCTTCTTTGCCCCGCTTTTGATCAATGATACAGTTAGGTCCATAAGTATTTGGACAGTGACACAGGTTTTTTTTGTAATTTTGCCTCCACATACCACCACAGAGGGGTTTAACAAAAATTTCACACCAACCATTTAGGAATTACAGCCATTTTTATACATAGGTCCTCATTTTCAGAGGCTGAAAAGTAATTGTTAAGTTGATAATTGATCAGTTTCATGGGCAGGTGTGACCTGTTCCCGAGTTATTTCATGACAAAAGAAGCAGATAAAAGGTCTGGAGTTGATTCCAAGTGTTGAATTTGCATTAACTTTAATATTGACAAAGTGGATGGTGGTTTACACTTACATTACTGAGCTTTCTTAGTAACCACATATAAAAATAAACAGACCATGAAAAGGAGAAAAAAATATCAGAAAGTTTTGAACTTTAAGCCTTCCCGGTGATATTATTCCTTGAGCATAGGGATAAATCTTGCAACCTATTTCAACCAGTGGGAGCAATGTCAGTGTTTTGACTCCAGGAGCTTCTGGTATTAGTGATTGACACTTTTTGCTCCTCTATTGCGAAGAGATACTCAACGTTCAAGAAGCCGTAGCGATGTGCAAATTGGGATGTGATACTATCTGGTGACCCTGCTAACAGTGTCTTTAACTGGCTGGACTGGCTGCTTGCACTTTTGATGACAGCTAAAGATAAGAACCCCCTCACAAGCTTTTGCATTAGCCTCTGTCCACACCCAAGGTATTCAGTAATATCTGTTATCTTTGTTCAAAATGCAGCGGCATTACACTACGTTTAGCTGTCAACCTGAAAGCTCTACCCCAGCTGCACATCTAACAGCATATCACAAGCAATCACATGTAGATCAACACGTACACGTGTCCTCCTCCCGTGCTCCTGCACGTTGTATGCACTCTAACGCTCAGCGTTGACAGCGAGTCCTTTGAAGTTTGATCAGCTCAGAAGCTGCGTTCCTTCACTTACTTGCCTACTTACCTAATCCACCCACAGGCCGCGGAGATCTTTCGAGGCTGTGTGAGTAATTGGCAGGTTAGGTTGTCGAGACTCGGGCCCGCTAGGTGAGGGCTCGGTACATTAATCTCTGTGTAATGAAGTGATGTAAATCCCTGGGGAGGCAGTACAGAATATTGTAAACCTGCAGACGAGGGTGAGGGATTACCGCCGATCCGAGATGGTTTTTATTTGATAATACACAGAGAGAGAGAGATGCAGGGGGGAAGTTGTGTTTGTGCTTTACAGTGTGTGTATGTGTGAGAGAGACCTGACCTTTCTCTGGCCGTTTCATTGGATAGCAATGATAAATATTTGCCTCTGCTCCCCGTCAGTCAGAAGTGGTCGAATATTAACAGCAGCCCTCTGCTCAGCTGGCCGTCCCATTTTATGTTATGTTTCTTTTGTATATCGCTTCACTGTTAAAACTCATGTTGGGAACTTTCAATTCAGTTTGTTCTATTTAAAAAAAGACAAAAAAGATGAATAGTTCACTTTTTTCTACAGTCTTGGAAAGAAGTTGCACATTTGAAATAGGACTGCGTCTGAAGCTGGGGCGTAATAGGGAGAATATAAGGTCCAACAGTATGAAGCGAAACATCCAGAAATCCGGTGGGAATAATGTCCTAAAGAGCAGGAGGAGTATTTTATAATGTTTCTTTATTTTTTTCTGAAGTTTTCAGAGATTTCTCACAATGGCTAAGCACAGAAGGGCTCAGCGGAGATGTACTTTACAGCTCCCTGGAAAATGGAGAGATTTGAAGGCTGATCCCCTCAGGTTTGCCAGCAAAAATGATTAAAGGAACCTGTCAGAGTTTTTCGAGGAAGGGTTCAGAGATCTGAGCATGACAAATAGTCACATACTGGAAGGGTTTGGAGCATTCCTGGTGTCAGAAATTTGAATGGTTTTTTAAACCATTTGGTGGAGCAGAGGAGTAGGACCGTTCGAGTTGTGATATCTCGTTGCATGATTTGTTTGACTTAATTCAACCTGATTGAAGTCTGTTTGGCCCAAAAAAATCCCCATGGTGCGCTGCAGTTTTCAAAATATTTTTCACCTCCTAACCTCCTAACCTCCTAACCTTTAAAGGAGGTTAGGAGGTTAGTGGTGAAGAAAATCCCTCTTGGCATGTAGCACTGGTCTGTTTTTTTTTATTTAATTTTTTTTATTTATGACATATTAAGCACAGTAATGTAAATTATGAACTTGATAAGTGTAATATCTGGCTTTACTGTATTCAGAGGCAACAGTTTTTTGAATGAATCAAGCGACACATTTTAGGAACTACACTGGAGTCGTTGGGATTGATTGACATTTCTTTTTTAAATCAATAGAAAACATAATCCGTTAGCAATTATGTTAACTTCAAAATGTATTTGCCGTTACAAATTAGTTGTATATAAGCATAATTTCTTGGATTTAGTGCAGGTCATAATAATCCTAATTATCGGAATTGTTTAAGTACAACAACAGTTGAAGACACAAAGTGTGTGTGCATATTGAATTAAAATGATTGGAAATAATAATTTCTGTTGTTCAAATTAATAAAGTTAGCGATGCTTAGTAGAATTCGCAAGAAGAGGATGCATCTCCCCAAAAACTGTCACCTGTTCACTGACACAAATTTTCTTAAATGCATTCATCTATGAAAAATATTTACATGTTTATGATATATGTAAACTGTGTTATTACACATAAACAGAATTGATAAAGTAAAAAATGTCTTTTATTTCACTCAAACCAAGTTCTTTGTTGTCAGTGCTTAAAGGAACTAAAGTGTATCACAAGTGTTGCTGATTTACAGCTGATTTACAAACGATATGACAGCTACAATCAGCTTTGAAAACTAGTGTAACCAAAGCAGCAAATTAAAGGTTAAGACAGCGTCCACATTATTCCATCACTGCCACCTTCAGTTTGTGAAACGAGTGGTCTGAATGTCTTTCAGATATCACCTTATAGCACTCTCCCCAGCTTTTTTAATGTTCCAAATTATCATTGAGAAGTGTGTTGAGCCCCTTTCCCGCTCATCAGTGTCCATCAAGCGTTGAGTGTTGCACTCCTTTGGCACTATTTTGGGAGGTCCATCATTTTTTGAATCTCCGCTGGTAACGGTGACATTCATGTGCAGTCAGTCCAGTCCCCTGATTTGGACAAATCATCAGTGATTACATCGCGGTTCCTCTGTTTCCCTGCCTTTCTAATCGGACATAGGCCGCGTGCTGAATGAGTTCGTAGCAAAAATGTCGAAGTGTGTCAAATTTGTCCTTGTGCAAGGAAAGCTACATGTTTCTTAGCATCTCACGGTAAAAACAGTGTGATGTAATATCTGCAAATGAATATAGTTTTCATTTGCAGATATTTTGGTGAAGGACATCTTTTTGTATTCTCCTCTAATGTCCATTACAGCATAATCGTCCTTTTTTCCTCTCTCAAACAGCAGAGGTGTTTTGACACAACCTTGAACTGCTCTGGAACGCTTGCTTCACTGTTGCATAAGCCCTCCATTTCATTACACCTAGCTTCATCTTCCTCTTCTCATTCTTATCCGGGCTTAACAGCGGAATCTCAGCATATCTAACCGGCCTTCACGATGTCCTGTGAACAGAAAATTAAGCAGGCTGGAAAGTTAATACAAATCCTGTGATCCTCCGTGGCTCATTATTTAGTATCTTGACTATCTTAATATTCATTTTCCTGACAAAAAATTACAACGTTTCAGGATTCTGAATGTACAGTGGAAGAAAGTCAGATTGGATTTAGATTTATTCACACACACACACACACACACACACACACACACACACACACACACACACACACACACACACACACACACACACCTAGTATCTACTTAGAGAATGTAACTGAAATTATTTCCATATTCATATGGGCTAATCAGAAACATGAAAGTAGGGCAGCGTCCCAGCTGTAATGTAAATTATTGTAGCCTGTATTAATAATCCTATTTTACTATTAACACAGTCACCGTAACAAGACACAAGCACACTGCTAAGCTACATGTACACATATTGTGGGGGATTGGAGCTAAATAAATAAATAAAGAACGAGACCTGTTTCTCTGAAAGAATTTTTTTTAATTAATTTTATGAGTCTGAGTTACAACACAGAGTTTTACTATTTGATAACAGTTGAAATCACTGCTTATCAACCTGCTTATCAACCCACCGGTTGATGATGTCATTGCAGGGGATCCATGAAAGATTTTTGAAATAAAGGTGTTTTATCATGCATTTCATTAAATCAGCAATATATATGAATAAATCTTAAACCAAAAAAGGTACTCAAAGTGTGTCCAGCATTGACTCCTCACCGACGAGCCTGGCACTAAACCCCGTCTCCCGGCTGCATAGTGGAAGCAGAACGTCAGCAGCAGTAGTCTTAGCCACAGTACTCCCATATTTTTCACAGCTATGCATGGGAAGAGAGCCATGATGATTGTAAACAACTGCACTGATTAAATTTAAGAACATTTGTTCCGTCGTGGGACTGAAAAACCTGTATAACATGCATCTTATCCACGAGATGCAGCAAATTGCATTTTGGCTGTGCCGTGGCTCCAGGATGTACTGGTAGCAACCCTGTTCACTAGAAATTATATTTACATATTACTAAATTCATCACTGACTAGATTTGAGGCAACATTTTTTTTAAATTTTTTTTTTAACATTTATAACTGCAGCAGAGTCTCTTTGGTTAAATGTAGAAAAACACATTGTGTCTGAAGTCACTGTGAACTTTTTTCTGTATTAAACCAGACCGTGATCTTTCCCTAACCTTAACCAAGTGCTGTGGGAGTCTAAACAGAACCATAAAAACCTGTAATACTGCTGTGGATATTGTACGGCAAGATCAAATATTTTGGCAGAAAACAAATACATTCAGTGAACATCCAACCGATACAGTCTCAACATTTTGTGACTTGCCAGTTACATTAATTATCGATATTTCCTCATTATATTAAAATGCAAACCGGTTGGCATTACGATTCCTTCAAAACATACTTGCTGTTGTAAATTAGTTGTACATGAATGTCATTTCTAAGAGGCAGGGTTGTTTAAGGCATCCTGTACCTCAGCAGCCAGATTTTGTGGTATTTTGTTGATTTTTGCATGGGCTTAAAACAAACCTTTTACGGACATTCATCTCTCTCTGTCGCCTTGACATTACAAGCAATAACCGACTCCTAAGACATTTTAAGTATACAACATATAATTCACAAATCCCCAGACATTGACTGCTTCCATCCAAACTATTGTCACTACTGATCAGTCTACAACTACATGTAATTTTAAAATCAAGATCAGTTATTGTGTTGATGTGCTCAGTTATTATCAGAATCCATGTTAGCTCATTACTACAAAATTTAATGAATTATTGCGGCTATGCATTAAAAGACATGTTGTTACATAAACATTGTTACCAATGATTCCTTTGACAAACAGGACTGCGAACGTTTCGCTCTCTTCTTTTGTTCAAGCTGCATTCATCATCTTGTCCTAGCTGCTCAGTAACATCAGAGATAACGGGACATTTCAAAAGTTGGCCAAAAAGTTTGCCTGAAAATGGGATGGAAACCCACTTCATCGCAGCTTGTGTTTTCATATGTACTTCATTTATAGTAAACCAACATTGAGAGCCTCTGTATATCTGAGGAGAGTGGTATGTGCATGTGTGTGGATCCAGAGACCCCTCCAGAGACATTAAGTGCTTTTTGAATAAGACAGGTAACGGAGAGCCAAGAGACCACTGGCTTGTAATTGGAAGAAGATGGATGAATAGAGAGGCAGGAGGAGTGAGGAAGGGTGGATTGGGGAAGCTATGGAGGAGGAGAGGAGGGCAAGATGAACTGCTACCAGTGAACAATAAATGAATCCTTTGTCTTTCTCCTGCTCTCCTTCTCTGTGGCTCCATCCATCTACCCTGTCACCACTCCTTATCTCGAATCCCTCCCCTCTATCACGCCTATCTCCTCTGTACTCTCTCCTTGTCCTTCCTTTTTCCTTTCCCATTTTGGATTCTTCACCACTCTGCGCTCTCTCTCTCCGTCTCCAGGCCTGGTTGACAGAGATCCATGAGTACGCTCAGCAGGACGTGGTCGTCATGCTGCTGGGTAACAAGGTGAGACCTTGTTGCCAACACTGGGAGATGCGTGGACAGATGGACTCCTAGAGGGAGGGAAGGAGGGATCATGGAGGGAGGTATGGTGGGAGCCGGACTGTAAGGACAGATGGAGGGATGTGCCTGGAAGAAGGGAGAGAGAAGTACTTTATTACATGTATCACAGACTGAATTCTCAAATGTCACATTTTAGTGGTCACTGATAGTTTAAATGGTTAGAGCATCGTGTTGGGAAAGTGACAGCAGATACTGTTATTGCTTAACTGAACAACATTTGACATTTTTTATTAAAAATTGATCAAATTACTGTGTTATGTAAAAAGAATGACTCTTAGTGACAAATCCACAGAGAGTTACCACCCACCTCTGCAGTTCTGCTCAGGCCCGTCGAGCTTTTTATCATCTTTTAGCTTTCAACTTTATTTTTTTAACTCACTCTTGTCGCTCTCGTCAACCTTGTTTCAAGCCTAAGCAGGCAGCTGCTTCAGCGAAAGATTATACATTAATTTATACACAACCTGCCCAACAGCTAACGGCAGAGAATTATGTGGAGTGTTAGGCTAAAGAGGTAGCTAAAGCTAAAGAACCAGATCTTCTTTTGGAGTTGGTGTTGAGCAAAACTGAGCTAAAGAAGAGTTGCTTGCAATAGGTGGCCTGGAACGCAACTAAAAATGGATGCTAATGTTGTCCTGTGGCTGCTGAGTACATAGGCGTTCAGCTTTAAGCAATGCACCTCCTTTTAGCTAGTATTGGTTTACCAGTCAAAAACCCGTTTCCAGCCACAGCAGGCAAGTTGTGTTCAACTGAAAAGCTCTAATAAACCTACTGTACACCGTCTGCCCGGCACCAAACGGCAGGCCGACGAAGTTAGCGACCAGCTAAAGGAAGTCAGACTTCTTATGTTAGCATAATGTTAGGTGGCCAGAATATACAGTGTGCGCAATATGTAAATAGGCAATTGGTTGCTAACATGTTAGCCATAGCAACTTTGGAAGATTATAGCAGCTATTGCATTTTTAGCTTCTTATAGAGCTCCTCTCCCTCCAAGTGTAGAAAGAAAGAGGGAAAAAAAGCTATTCCGGCTTTAGTTTCTCCTTTTTTATGTCGTAAAAGAGAAAAATTTGATAAGGATGTACATGGATATGTCAAACATGGACGACATAGTGCGTTGAATTCCCTCGTTGGCATTAACCACTCTCCAGACAGTGTGTGGCAGGACTTAGGTTCATATTGTGTGTCCAATGTGTTCTAGGCTGATTCCACACATGACAGGGCGGTGAAGCGCGAGGAGGGAGAGAAACTAGCAAAGGTGAGTTTCAACGATACACACACGCAAGCACATGCAATTTGACATGTAACAAGGATATAAGACATGCTGTACTTAATCTGCCCACACAGCCATGTGGACCCCAAAACTCCCCCCCATATAGCTGCTGCGTCTTGATTAGTGTGTGTAATTATGTCTTCATGGAGGCGCATAATGTTGTTATTGTTTGGAGTAAATGACAGGGGGGCTTTGCTAACTTAATTTTCCAGGCCATTTCGCTCAGATCAGCTCTCAGAGGCATTTTAGAGTAAATATGAGCACAAGTGGTAGGGAGTAGCATGGTAGAAAAACTGCAGCTGTCAAGGTAACACACGCATTGGGAATATTAACAAACACAAACACATACACAGATTGAGATTACAACACCTGGGAGCATCTTTCATCAACTACATACTGTGCTCTCTATCTTTCTTAGAAATTAAATTAAGTCAGAAAACTCAGCACCCATCAGAATTATTGTTGAATAATTGGTATTGATCAGCGGCCCTCCCATCCTTCTCCAGGTACTTAAAACCATAGTTCTAAACCTAAACTCCTAATCCTAAATCACTCAAAAACCTCATCATTCTGTCATTTTCTCCTCATAAGGAAAGACGTACAAAAGTGCCACACACAAACACACACACACCTAGCAGCAGATGTTTCTCTGTTTCTCTGCAGGAGTTTGGAGTGCCCTTCATGGAGACGAGTGCTAAATCTGGACTGAATGTGGATCTGGCCTTCACTGCTGTGGCCAAGTGAGTCACGCACACAACAGCGCAGTATGAAGAGCACAGCAAGGATCCCCGTGCCCTCTGACTGAAATATACCTTTACCCTGAAGGAACACACATAGATGTTGAGTTGAGTTCGTGTGCTCTGCCTATTACGTGATTAGAACCGGGACATCAAAATCATCCATTTGTCCCTGGTAAACATGGTGCTCCATGAAAATATACTGTAGGAGAAAGTTGCATGATCTTAAAGCGAGAGTATGTAACAGATTTCATAAGCGGTTAAACACATTTCAGCACCATTCAGCACACTAAAGGCGTTTTGCTGCTACAGCCTTGCTTGCTCTGGTATGACCAGTAGCTTATGAAGGCTAACGTTAGCTAATGTTTGGGGTTTTTTAGAAAGATATTGCTGTGGGACATCAAAAGCTGAAGTTACTGAGTCAGTTTCTGATTTATTTGTGTGTTGGTTTGATGTGTTGTCACATACATAAATAAAAAGTAAATACACCATCCAGTACCTCACCGAGACACCTGTTTGTCAGGTCACCTAATGATGACGTCTTTAAAGCAAGACTCAACACCCACTTTACAATGTGTGGAACTCCCTCATCGCTCCACACAGATCTGTGTTCATCTGCCACTATTTTTCATCTCTTCTGTGGACATTTACGTCACGTTGCTTCATGTGCGTCATGATTTATTCTCTAAGTCTGATTCCATTGTCGCATTTTGCTTTTATCAATACACCAACTCTTCCACCTCAGCCAAGTGTAAAAAGTTTTTTGCGGTTACATCGCTGTCTCTGTCTCCCTCATTATATAAAGAGCTGCCGTGTGTCTGTTTGACCAAGGGCAGGGCTGAACTGTACGCGGACACACACACACACACACACACACACACACACACACACACACAGACACACACACACACACACACACATGCAAGGCAGAGAGGCCACAACAGACAAGAAAAAGCGTGCGCTTCGGCTGCATTCACACCAAATCGGCAATGCAGCACCTTCCTGTAGGGTTGTGCGGAGGTGTGGTCCAGTTTATTTGTGCTTTAGAACGTAACCGCTGTGAAACAGTCAGAACAAAAATTGTATTTCTCTGATTCACTGCTTTGTTCTCGCTAACACCGCTCCCTCTCTTTATTCACTCTCTAGTCTGGCCGACCACCGTTTATTTGTCTTTAAGATGATAATAATAATGATGAGAATACTATTTTAAGTGTGTGTCTCACTGAAATGTGTAGTGTTGGACAGTTTGTGTGGGAGCTGTTTTACATTTATAGCCCTGTTACGGTAACAGGCTGGCATGGTCTGGTGTTGCCAAGAATAGCACGACAGTCTGGCGCATAACAACCTGCAGATACTGAATATAAAACCAAATCTTTTCTTGCTGTTGTCCTCTAGCTCAGACTAACAACTTCTCAGTTTTTACATCTCTTGCTTCTCTTGTTCCTATGTTTTTTCGTCTCTTTCCATCACTTCACATCTGTAACTCTTCCAATTTCTCGTCGCTTCCACCCCATGTCACCCCACGTTTTAGTTCATTTCACTGCACTAGAGCATGTTGCATGTATATACATATATAAGATATATATAAAGTGGCGTCCAGAAGTCTGAAACCACTTTCCCATTCAAGGTTTTTTTTTTTTATCATGAATGATCTGTCTTAAATGATTTCAAAGTTCTTCAAATTTCAATATATATTAAAATTAATGGGAAACTGTAGCAGCATGGAAAGGCAAATTATTTAAGCTAAAATATATACTGTACTTTGGTAAACAGTCGGCAGTAACACAGGCCTGCGTTGGAATTAATGAAGTAAACATACAAAACTGACTGACACTTAATCTCATCACCATGGCAAAAAGAGTAATTGTGATAAATCTCACAAACCACAGTGCAGTTTGAACTTTTCCACCTCTCTTGGTTAGCAGAGCTCGCATAGCCTCACGTTACCGTCTCTGTCTCTGTCTCAGAGAGCTGAAGCACAGGACCATGAAGGAGCCTGACGAGCCAAAGTTTCAGCTGCAGGAGTACGTCGACAAAGAAATGAAGACTGCTGGCTGCTGCCGCTCATAGACCACATCCTAGCTGTGTGTGTATGCGTGTGTGTGTGCGTGTGTGTGTGTGTGTGTGTGAGAGAGGGAGAGAACAGGTACATTCTGTTAGAGTATGTAATATATCTGAGTTGGTGTGTCTGGGAATAATCTCAGCATTTTTAATATTTCTGTAAGTGTTGATATGGCCAATGTGCTCTCTCTCCTAACCCACCTTTCCACTGCAACTGTGAATGTAATATACTGTATACATGCATGTTCTCACACACACACACACACACACACACACACACACACACACACGCACACGCACACAAACGTACACACACACACACACACACACACAAACACACGCACAGAGACAGAGCTGTGTTCGTAAGTCTACTTCACAGCCTGTTTAATGTATTCTGTGCAGTTTTCCATAAATGTGATGTACATATTTTAAATGTAATTTTAATTTTGTGTTCTGAAATCTTTGTAGTTTGTAAATGCCTGTCTTGTTGAAACTAAAGTATATCAACACAAATATGTGAAATATTAAATCAGTCTTAAAGTAATACAACTAGATCTTATGAACACAATTGTACAGATACACTTCTGCACCTAACGTATGCTATCAAATGGCACTGTGTGCTGTTTATGTACAGGATACAATATGATAACTGTTTTTAATACTTGTACTTGTGATCATGATCATGACTACCATCATACTGATGCGTCTGTGAAATATGAATTGAGCTCTTGACATTTTTTACACAGATTGTTCAGTTTGAGTTTAAAGCTGCTGTTTCAAGCATTTTACATTAACAAATCTCCTGAAGTAATTATTAGACCTACAATTTAGAAAACAGCACCATCGGCAAAAGACTGTAGGAGTCCATTGACCACTACTGTATTTTCTTATTTTACTTATGTGAGGAGAAATGAGTTGTATTGGATTAAGGCAAATAACAAGAAGACTGTGTTGGTCGTCCATTGAAAATGAGTTCCAACATGTTAAATGCACGAGACAGAGACAAAAAACATCTTTTTTGACTTGGTTGACACAAAGCAACAGGAATCTTGTGACATTTGGGCTAAACCTGGATTTAAAAAAACGAGTTAGCTATTGCGTTTGGAATGTCATTTACCCATGGAATCAATAGTTTGACAAAAAAAACAAAAAACAAACATAAAAAAACTTCACTCAAGGTCTACTTACCAGCCATTTCTGGATCTTTCCATCACATCTCATGGTCTTCATTAGCGGATGCAGTTGAGCTGCTGATGAGGACCGGATCAGCTCCATCAGCTTTAAGATTTAACAAGATTGATTTATTTAATTTAATCAAGATTTTATTCAATGGGACAACTCCATACATTAAGCAAGGTCCATCCACTGATAAAGACAGTGAGATGTGGTGGAAAGCTCCAGATAAAGCTATTAAGTGGACCTTAGATTCAAATTTTTTTTTAGTTGAATATTGCTTTTTGGAGAAAGATTATAGATAAGTCTCAACTTTTTGTAAGCATCACAGTGAATTTTAAACTATACAGTATATTGTGTAAATATTTAAAACTGCTACACCAAAAATCTTGATATTTTTACGCCACTTTAACAGGTATTATTTCAGAGCATAAAAATGTTAAAAACAAAACCAAAAAAAAAAAACTGTGTAAAAGCAAGCATGAGTACAGCAGACAGTCAAAGTACAAGTCCTGTAGTTTCCAACCAAGGTCACAAAATTTAGAAAACTCATCCTCAAAGAAGTCTTGAGAATTAGTTCAATATGGAAGAAGGCTAAGTTGAACCTATTTGTCACTTGTTTTTCCCTCCTGAGGTTTTGTAGTTCCTGTCATTCCATAGCGATGTACCCATTGTTACTAGATCTTTGCTGAACTAATGTTGCGCTATGGCTCCAGTCCCCAAGGGTAGGGTAGAGGGAAAGGTAATTGGAAAGTTGGTAGTGGGCTGAGAGATGCTGCTATTGGGTGTTGGTTTCAAGGCGGAATTGTCCACAGTAAAATGCAGGAAAGATGGAGGATTCATGAGTAAAGGAGGCTTTTCAACAGCTTCTTTGAATCGATAACTTTCACAGACTTTTTTCCCACTGATTCTACCCAGTGGTAGGAACACTAATTCATTTTATGTCAGATGTTTTATCGAAAATGGTTCTGCTAATGTTAAAAATACTATACACATTATTTAATGTATTGTTCACTTGTAATCTGTATACTGTATCTTAATTGAAATTATTTGTATTGTATCAATTCCAGGTATTCACATTAAAGAATCAATTCACAATACATGAGTTGTTCTTACCCGTGGATGAGCAGTGATGAAGCTCAGACATGGATCTGCGGCACCATCATGTGGCCGTCACTTGTTAATACACTATGAACTTGTGCATTACAGTACAAGGAATTATCGTGTAAAGCATTATCTCTTTATAGCCCCTTGGATAATGGAAACTTGCCTCAATCACTCTCTTGATGTTTGTATTTCATAATAAAAGCAACCAAATGAGCGTGGGGATACATCCATTGATAAGGTTAAAAATGTTTTAGTTCCCATTGGGTACTCAACCTCAAAACTCAAATCCGGTCCAAATTGGAAAAAGATGGCACATCATTAAAGCAAAACATGTCTGTAGAACGTCAATCCCTTAAAGTCCCCTTCCACTCAAAAATGTGTTTTTCTTATTGTTGCTTCATTTGGATGTTTGACCTTCACTGTGCAGAGTGACGTATTTGCAGATTCTGAGACTAGAAGTTTCTTTTCACATTTGTCTGCGGAAGGACTGAAGTTTCTTTGTGCTCATCCTAAATTTCAGCTTAACACGTGGGTGTACGAGCAGGATTTATGATGTCACAAGGTTGGACGCTGATCATAGCTCAGTATGCAAAACTCAGAAGTGTGGAGTGTGGAAATGTGGAAACCTGAAACGTCTAGTGTACATACAGGCAGAAAGGACTTTAGAGTAGCAGGAAGTGTCCAGCAGTTGAACTTTTGAGAGGAACAATATTTACATATTCAAAGATTCTGAATTTTTCAATGAAGGAGAAGGAGGAGATGTCATTTTATGAATTCTAAACGAGGCAATTTTAACTTTTTTTGTGGAAACATGTAAGGCTCACATTATTCCAAGCTGAGGATTTTTATATGCTTTAAAACATGTTAAATTTGGATGGTGTGTACAGCTGAAACCTATTAAACATGGCCTTTTGGCTATACTGGAAGCAGCTCTTTGTGCTGAGCATCTTCTCCAATTTACGTAGAGGTCTGTGCTTCGTGATTCCTAACATCTAACATCATCATCATCGGTTTTCACTACCTGCTTTTCGTATTGCCTCATTAATGAATAGAACCAACCATGTAGAGATTTACATTTCTACATTGATTCTAAGAAACGTGACGATAAAAGATTAACCACCTAAATAGAAATAAAAACGTGTGCAAAGCCTGAAATCTTAGTTGTACCCTTCTACACAGTGGATGTCAGAAGGTCGTTTTCAGATTCATCTACTGAAGGGAGAAAGTTTCTCGGTGCTCCCCTTAAATCTGACTTTAACACGTGGACTTACCACTAATATTTTGTGACATCACAGCTCAAGTGTGATGTGGACACTTGAAGCCTCCAGTCCATACACTGATTCTGGACTTATCGTTGGAGAAGGAGGCATCTTGTGTCCAGCAGTAGAACTCGTAGTAGATGTTATTTTAAGAATTTTTAGCAAGATAATTGGACCTTTATTGTGGAAAACTGCATCAAAACCATATCCATTTGAGCTGTGTAGGAGTCTGTAAGTATGGACTGTGTTATGTGTAATATACTTACTGTATTATTTAACTTGTGGTTTAGGAAATCTGCAAGTTAAGCTGAATAATACCACGCTCACATCCTTTTAAATGTGTACAAATCTGCTCCAAGTACCTTAGGATATTAGAATATCTCATTTTCAAATGTCAACTCAGTTTTCAAAACTATGAGAGTATTAAACTATTAAACATTTTAATTTCTTCAGGCTTTCAGTTTAATCCAGCGTGGCTCTTGCTGCTGCTGATGGCGATGAAGGAGACATAATCACTCTACATAGTGTTCCTGTCCACTTTTGTTCTCTCTGTGTGTTATTGTGTCCTTCCAAGTGAGTGGAAGATTAGTTTCCATGCATACATGATCAACACTGTGTTCAGACAGGCTTTGACTCAGACTCTGACTAATAGTTTGTTCCAATTTCCTTAAAACATCCCAGTCTGGAACCCTCTGACAATGACACCCAGAAATATTTTCCCACTCTCTTTTGTTTACTAGATTCGGTGGCACTCATTAGAAGATGGGCAATATGAGGCCCATATTGACCTATTGATAATATGACCTGGAGGAGTTTTGTTACATAATGTCTCATGGTAAAATCACTTTAATTAAATATAATTGACAGCCAAGCTTATCTGATTTTCTATGGCACTGCACTGCAGCTAAATATTTACTAAACTTGAAGTCACTATGTTCCATTCTGTCAAGTGTGAATCATTAATCATTCACTTTCATCATCTGCACTTGCTAAGCTGTGGTAAACCTTTCAGAAACCTCTGGTCTACCACGAAATAACGGCTCTTTATATTTTGCTAAATGAACAAAACATTTAAAATGCACCCCTGATCTCTGTTCAAAGTAATAAGTAGTAATACTGGAGAAACAAATTTAGTCCTTTACACAAAAGTAACATGAATTTGTTAATTAATTACAAGTTCTGCCATTTACATAAAAATATACACCAGTTTCCCAGAATGCAAAGAAGGTTTTTGCAGTTCCTTTTAGTTTTTTTTACACTTGGTTGCCGCGTGATTAGGTCAACAGTGGCCCTTTGTGATCGCGCTGGTGCAAGCTGTGTGTATGCTCAGCAGGGGTCAGACTTGTATCACAGATTTACTAAGTAGCCACAAGCAGAACTTTGTGCTCTCTCCCGCTGTTTTTTTCCACTGAAGAATGAATGGAAAGGAGAAAGGAGCATTCAACTGTGTGTTTGTGACAGTTTCCAGTTATGCAACATCTCTTTAAGTTAAATAATTATTTCAAAACAGTGAAGTGCATCATCCAGTTACATTCTGTCAGATTTTCTATCCCCTTTATTTCTTTCCTACAGTGTTAGTGTTAAGGCCATGTTGTCAAGAAGACACTACTCAACAATATTGGTCCGTTTCCATTCCCCCATTTTTTCATGTGTTTGCAGTGATTTGTGGTGTAAAGCCAAGACCAGATTACCAACTGGGAAAAGCGGCATACCGGGGCCCCACAAGCTCCATGATCATTGTATGTCAGTCGATTTTGGGTCATTTGATTAATTTTCAAAGTCATTGTGGACTTTGCTCCACTTAAGTACAATACCAATTAAGACAAGTCCTGCATTATTACCTAATCCTGTTGTCTTGCCTCATGTGATCCTGTTCTAAAATGTAGTTTTAAGAACTTAAAAGAATCGTCTTTTTGGGAGATATTTGCTTCCTTGCCGAGACTTACAGGTAAAGATACTACTGGCATATCTGTCTGGTAAATATAAAGCTATGGCTAGCAGTCAGTTAGCTTATCTTAGCATAAAGACTGGGGAAAACAGTCAGCCTGGCTTTGTCCGAAGGTAACTGGGCTAGCTGTTTCCAGTCTTTATGCTAAACTGAGCTACCAGCTGCTGGCTGTAGAAGGATATATATCGGACAAACATGGGAGTGGTATCAATCTTCTCCTCTAACTCTTGGCAAGAGAGCAAATAAGTGTATCTCCCAAAATGTTGAACTAATGCCTAAACTACTTTTGTTTATATTTTAGTTCAGTTTTAGACAGGTAATTTTATTCCGGCATTGGAAGAGTGGTTGGTTTCTTGGTTACGGGCAAGTGATGACGCTGCCACATGTAGCCTGTTGTGTGCACTGTGCTTGACGGAAACTTGGAGATGACAGGGTACATACACAATGCTCAGAGGGCACGCAGTGTGTGTAAAGGGGCAAATAGGAACCCAACAGCAAAAATTTGCCCTCACGTTGCCTAACAGGTAAAGTTTGGCCATGTGTGAAGCACCCCAGATTTCAAACGAACTTGGCCTCTTCAGTCTTTCTGCGGATGGTCTTGGCTTACTGTCAGATGATTGATGTTGCGAAGCTCAGTCGCTAATTATTTATCTATATACAAATCCTCCTTATGGTAACAATTTTCTCCACAATTTTTATTTCCTTCCACGGAAAAAGAGCGAAGCAGAAAACAAAGAATGGGCCCAGGAGTGGTCACGCTTCCTGAATGTGTGTAAATGTGTTCACTGGTGTGAATAAGTAAATAGTACACAGTCACAGTCATGCCACTTGCTGACAGAGGCCCTCATATGACTTAGCAAGGGCCATCTGTTGCGCTCTCTGTGTCATTAGCCCTACCTGAGGGCACCGTAACCCCAATGGCTCTCCTGCAATGGTCAATGTGTGTATGTGCGTCTGATTGTGTATGTGCTCATCCCTCATTAGTTGCCAAGCAGTCCACTCTACTGGGCTAAAGTGACCAGGAACCCCAAACAGAGCCATGCGGTCGGTGTATCTGTGTGTGTGCGCGTGTGTGAATGCCTCGTCGACAAGGCATCATCCCTTACGTTTCTGGAAAATCTTTAAGTCTTCCCACTAAGTGTGCACGCTCCCAGTGCACACAGAGCAGCCCACCTGTGCTATTTTAAAAGATCCTTGTTCACGGTTATTGCTATAGCCTGGAGCAGTAACACAAACACCACCAGATATTCAGCTCTGGGTTATTTTTAACGTGAGGCGGTGATCAGAGAATGAGCACAAAGTGAGGAGGAGGGTGGTCTTTTTCTTGTTGTTGTCTGGGTTTTGCTGTTATTGTCTGTTTCAGTGTGTTTCTTCTTTTGAGCCACAAGACCCTTCATTGTTGTCCATTCCATTACAGTTTTTATTTGATTGCCGTATGCAAGTTTATATCTTATCACACACAATATGTCAGGGGGGGTCTGTAGATCTTAGATTGCATTTAACTAAGATCTTTTAACCCTACATTGTGCTTGAATTCCCTAATAAAATTTTTAAAGACATGTTTATCTTTATAGCGTCATTCTTTTGCAGCATCATCTACCTGCATGGTTTTTCTTTTGATTTTTTTTTTGCATGTGATGCCACCCTGTGCCGTATAACATTATGTTGCAGAGGCCAGACAGTTGTGGACGGGACTACACTGGAATAGACTGGATAAGAATGGACTGGACTACACTAGATCGAATTAGAATTAGAATAGGTTAAATAAAACTGAACTGGACTAAAATGCACTGTATTGGACTGGGCTCCAATTAATTGGATTAGATTGGGTCGGACTTGAATATACTGGACTTCACTGGATTGGATTGGGATGAGTTAGACTGGATCTGAATGGACTAGAATGTACTAGATTGGACTGGCCAACATTGGATTGGATTGGACTGAATTGGAATAGCCTGGCTTTGATTTGTAAGGCCTGGACTGGACTAGTTTGGATTGGATTACATCAAACTGGACAGGACTGGAAGGTACTGTGCTGGACTAGCCTACGTCGGAGTGGAATAGATTAGACTGAACTGAACTTGAATGCACTGGACTGGACTGGACTAGGTTGGATTGGAATGGATTTGCTTGAATTGGATTGAGCTGGACTGGCCTGGCATGGCCTGGCCTGGACTGGACTAGACTAAACTGGACTGGACTAGAATCGATTGGATTAGATCACACTGGACTGGCATAGTTTGCACTGTACTAGACTAGACTGGATTGTATCGTACTAAATTAACCGGACCCCATCTGGATTGTTTTGGTACGTTATGTCACAGGAGGTCACGTAAGAACAGAAATTTGAGTGGCACGTAAAAGACAAGAATGTGTAAATCGCAAACTGTCCGAGAGAAAGAAAGGACACAAAGGGGAATGAGATTAATGCATAGAACAACAAATGCTCCCTCTTGTCTCCCTTATAGTGTATGATTCTTTTGGGATCATGGGAATATTTTGGCTCCTTTGTTATCACAGTGCATCGCCCCTGACCGGCCCCTCTGGTTATTTTTAATGTTGGTGATGGGAATGTGGTGTTACAGTTCTTGTAAGTGAAGCCTAATGATCTAATTTAAATAGACCGACTATCAATATTGCGCATAAACACTTCCTTAATCTTTACTGGCACGCGACTGCTGACAGTAATGTGGGGGATTTAGTTGTCATTGGCACGTGCGAATGGAGCGGCATTAGTATCCGTGTTTGTGTGTCGTGTGTGTCTGCATCTGGTATTTGTTATGGTGACGGCCTGCCTTCCAGCTATGCAGCCCCATTTAGATAAGCCTCCTCTCCACTCAGCCGAAGAACGTCAACAAACACTGAGGAAAACCTCCTGCTGCGACACACACACACAAACACACACACACACACACACACACACACACACACACACACACACACACACACACACACACACACACACACAAGCACAAATGCTCTGCTCAGTTTGTTTACTTTCTCTTTGGAGTAGTCAGGACGGGCCACGTGCATCCCCTGTACTGTATGTTTTCATCCATGATTCCACCCTCGTTGACATTTACCTGTTAAGATGAGACTACAAATGAAGAGGAGGAAGGGAATAGCAAACAATGAATACTCCAAGTGAAATGAAAGCCCCTTTTAAACAGAGGTCCCACTATATTGTTGTTAAGAAGACCCCTCATTATGCCGGCTTCGCTTGTTTACACTGAACCAAAGAAAGCCGGCACATGGTTTTAGACAGCACGCCGGTGTTCTGGAATCAGAGGTGTGACATGTAACCCAACGCCGTCTGCGTCTATCCCGCCATGCCAGCTCTCCCTTTTACGCAGGCGTTGATCCGGCTCTGTGACTACCTCCGCTGTCGGCTTAAGGCGGAAACAACAACGCCCCCTCATCCCATGTTCGTCCCTTTTAGACAGAACAGCGTGGTGGAATCAAGGTACAACATTCCCGCCTTGAACAGGGGGTGTAAAGGGGCTTATGTGGGGGAGGTACTTCACATGGGTGTCTTATCATCTTGGGGAGTCATTTATTGTGGGAATATGTAGTTATTTGCTCATTGATTTACAAGGACAGGCTGTGGGCAAGGCATGCAGGGAGAGCGTGGTGAGAGGTAAGCATACAGGCAAGAGGAAAACATGTTATGACAAAATTTCCCTCCTCCAGCCTCTGCCTCTATCCATGTGATATTTAATCATTGATAAAAAAAACAAATACATTATGAAAGAGAAAGTAGCGTACAGTTGTTACATACTGTACACTCAAGACCGCAACAACAATACAAAAAAACACCAAAAAACAATCATACAATCACACACTTATACAAAATAGATATAGGCTGAAAAATATTGCACCTGGAAATGGTTTATTCAGTGAAATTGTGAGAACTGGCTGAAAATCAGAACAACTTTATAATTCTGCAAATCACCATAATGTCATTATCCTTTTCAGTGCCGGAAGCTTGCTGGCTAACTGACTACCTGCGGGGCTGCAAACAACTGGATGGCCTGATGCATAACAGCTAAAAAGCTGTTCGAGTGCCCTCTGTTTGGAACACTCTGACTCTCTGCCTCCTCAAAGGACGGCACCGTCCTGACAGTCTGCTTAGGGTGAGCAGCGCAAATTTCAACGCAAAAGATGGACACGTGGATCGTAAGGACGTTGTTGCTGGATAAGGCAAAGATAAAACTAAATAAATGCGCTATTGTTTTTTATGCCTTTGCGCAGGCAGCTGCCATGGCCAGAAGCATGGTGATTTTGGGTTGTCATCCGTCTGTCCGTCCCATTCTTGTGAACGCGATATCTCAGGAATGCTTTTTAGGGAATTTCTTCAAAACTGGCACTGATTAGATTTTGGTGGTCAAAGGTCAAAGGTCAAGGTCACTCTGACCTCACAAAACACGTTTTTGGCCATAACTGAAGAAATCATATGCTAATTATCACAAAATTTCACTCAAATGTCTAATAGGTTAAATGATCAAGTGATGACATCTTCTATCCCAAAGGTCAGAGGTCAACGTGGCTGTGACATCGTAATGTTCTGCAAAAACACTTTTCTGGCCATTATTCAACGCAGGAACAGAAGGGGAGATTGTGACCGTATTTCACATTTGGTCGGAAACTGAATTGGTGACATTAATCTTGGGTGTCCACCTTGAAAATGTGGTGACTGAATAGATCTCTTGTGCGGTTGAAGATGTGTTTTAGAACGTTGTTGTTTTTTTGTAGCTTCTTCGCAGCAACATCCATATTTGAAACATTGTCTACAGAACTTACACACTAATACAGTAGAAATACAGCAGAGCGAGAGCAGCAAATTTTAACAAAGTCAAATCCAATCAATTCTATTTATATATACTTATATCACAAATCAAAAAATACATTTTTTACCTTTTATTAAATTCCTTCAAAGTCTTCACTACATGTCTAGACAGACATTGATGATCAGTGCAACTTGAGTTGTTGCTGGATAAGGCAAAGATAAAACTAAATAAATGCGCTTATTGTTTTTATGCCTTTGCGCAGGCAGCTGCCATGGCCAGAAGCATGGTGATTTTGGGTTGTCATCCGTCTGTCCGTCCCATTCTTGTGAACGCGATATCTCAGGAATGCTTTTTAGGGAATTTCTTCAAAATTGGCACTGATTAGATTTTGGTGGTCAAAGGTCAAAGGTCAAGGTCACTCTGACCTCACAAAACACGTTTTTGGCCATAACTGAAGAAATCATATTCTAAATATCACAAAATTTCACTCAAATGTCTAATAGGTTAAATGATCAAGTGATGACATCAGGTCAGAGGTCAACGTGGCTGTGACATCGTAATGTTCTGCAAAAACACTTTTCTGGCCATTATTCAACGCAGGAACAGAAGGGGAGATTGTGACCGTATTTCACATTTGGTCGGAAACTGAATTGGTGACATTAATCTTGGGTGTCCACCTTGAAAATGTGGTGACTGAATAGATCTCTTGTGCGGTTGAAGATGTGTTTTAGAACGTTGTTGTTTTTTTGTAGCTTCTTCGCAGCAACATCCATATTTGAAACATTGTCTACAGAACTTACACACTAATACAGTAGAAATACAGGAGAGCGAGAGCAGCAAATTTTAACAAAGTCAAATCCAATCAATTCTATTTACATATACTTATATCACAAATCAAAAAATACACTTTTTACCATTTATTAAATTCCTTCAAAGTCTTCACTACATGTCTAGACAGACATTGATGATCAGTGCAACTTGAGTTGTTGCTGGAGGTGTACATATGCGAGGTGGTAGTTCTTTGAGATGAAAACAAAGTTCCCTGTTGATTCTTTCAGTGCTGCAGGAATAATAAAGCTATGACCTATTTCAAGATTAGATGCAATTATGCTATATCAGGGTGACACTGACAGGACATGTCGTATTTCTTCATGCCTTAATTATTTTCCCACATTTCAGTCCCTAATCAATCTTTTACAGCTTTTTCCAATGTGACCCTGATCTGCGGTTTTTCTTCCTACGTTAGAATAATAATTCTTTCACTTGGTGTTTTGTTATTTTCAGGTATAATCTGAATTTTTTTCAATTCCCTGACTTCTCCTAAATATTAGGAAAAGTTGGACGCTATGCATCTACAGGAGAACTGCTTGCAAGGCTGTAAACTCTTAGTGTTCCTAAGATACAAACAAGAAAAAGACGGCACACTTAATATTTCCCTCCTCTTTAAAATCTTAGACTATTAATAAAAGCCTTCACTTCGAAACCACTTGATTTCATACTTACTGCCATATTTCGGAAGTAAGTATATTCCATGCAGCTTTTTATTTGATGTATTCGATTGTTTTGATCTCTGTTGCTGGTTTGATGAGGAACAAAAAAAAAAAAAAAAAACCCAAACCCAAAAACACTGCTTTAAATCATTTGGCTTTTCAAGCACTTCATTGGAAAGAGCTGAACATTGACGGCTGATGACACATAACAGTAAAATGTTTCCCGACAGCAGGAAGCAAGACTGCAGAGCCCTCTTTACCTGCTTGCCAAAGCCAAGTCATTGTTGAAAAAAAAGCACCAGCAGCCTCATGACTCCGTGGCTAAAGTTAGACCAGGAGAAACACTCAAGGGACCCAGTATGGAGCGAAGTTTTACAGTCATGCACAGGCAAGTTAGTTGCAATCATGACTCACAATGCTGCTACATTTAGGGCCCGAGCACCGACTGGTGCGAGGACCCTATTGAAACTGTTAGGTATATACTTATCATTATTAGGACAAGATGTTGTTAAATCTACCCCAAACTTCACTTGTTTGATAAGAGTCTCGACCTGAAGACATCTACGTGTCAATATTCAGGCATAGTCGTAGCGCCACCTACTGGTAACATGAAATGACGTGTTATACTTTCATGTACTCCTCCTAGCGGGTTGACTTGATCTATTTCACAATAAATCAGAAAAGCCTTAAGACCTTGATTATGCTATATGCTGAAGCTTGTCAAGTTTAAAGTCAAAAGACGGGGGCTCAAGCCCCTTTTAGGGGCTTTGCACGCCCCAGCCTAAGTGCATGATTCAAATGGTGGACACAGTAAGATATGTTTAACTCATTGGTTTTGTATCCAACGATCATGCAAAGCCATGTCATATGACACTGTGTATTGTCCGTTCAATGCTGCTTGCAGCTTTAATGGGACTGCGTTGGAATACGAGTCGCAGATTGGAATAAGTTGCTGTTTTCTTACATGCACTGAATGCAGACAAGAATCTCATCAGTCTGGGTTAGATTTAAGGCCCCCTGAGGCCTTTTATTTCAATAATAAACTCTGGATGAATGACCCAATGAGCATATGGGAAGTTGCCTCACATTAATATAAACACCACAAGTTCGAAAGGGTTGAATATCCAATGTGATTTACAGTGGCGTGGCGTGACTTCTTCCACTAGGCGGGGCTATGGCCCTAGGTAGGTAGCTCTGTGTATTTTGGATGTGAGCATGTAACGTGCAATGTAGCAAAGAGCCAGCTGCTGTGTGGCTAGCTGTTTCTAAAAGTTTAAAAAAGTATCTTTGGGTGGCCACTTAGCAACTCCTTTCACTTTATAATCATAACCAGAGTAACACAACGATCTGTGTATGTTTTGGCTGCATCCAGAGGGTAAATGTTATCTAATAAGGAAGCAGCATTAACAATAACAATAATAATAATAATACTTGTTATTGTTATAATAATCATTGTTTACACTAATAATGCTTCCTTGTTAAATAACATTTGATTGGTTGAATGTAGACTACAAACATACACTGCAGTGGAGTGGGGAAGAGAACTGGGCGTTAGATGCGCAGTTCGTGGAACTGTCAGAATTGTCTCTGGCAGCTTGACAGAGCGGGAACGGGGGCGGGCAGGATTAAACTTTTAGCTGCTGAAATATTTTTTTTCAGACAGCTCTGATTCAGGTCAGGATTTACCATAATGACGGCTGCTTCGCTCCAAACAGTTTCACCGTGTGAACCTGGACTGTGTGTGTGAAACAGCCAACCTTTTGGATGTGTTGATACCGCTCGCTAGCACAACTCTGAATATAGCACTTCCCTTGATCACGTCCAGAAGGCTGTCTAATATTTAAGTCCTTCAGCTGGTCAACTTTGTAATGATTATTTGGAGTTAATGGATGAGATTTATATTATCTTCAGACCAGTCACACAATTCTAGGAAAAAGACACATCACTTATTACTGCTTTGTCAAACCCCTCCCCCAAAATAGTGAGTGTCCAATCATAGCTTAGCAACAGTAGGAGTGATGTTCCTTACATAGAGTTTGGGGGTGTTATTTTGAACACTTCTGCGTTCATCAGGTGATGCACACTGGACAAAAAACATTTTTCCCGTACACAGTTGAAAAGGAGCAAACAATGGTTGTTGGCTGGAAATGAGAAGCCTTCTTTAGTGTACTTCGGTGTGAAATTAATACCAGTTGTTTCAAAAGGTACTAAGAATTCTGAGTAGTAAATCTGACCCTGTTATCAGTGCAATCTGCACATAAGCAGCGCTAGATTAGAAGACAATATGTACGTTCCATGTAGGTTCCGTATCCTTTTTATGAATAAACAACAGTCAAAGGGAGAGTCTACTGCAGAATTCCCAGGTTGGGGTTGCAGGTCTGAACATGGGGAGAATCATCTGGTTGAGAGCAGGTCCGCGAATTTGCCGTGAATCACCCCAGGCACGTAGTATGGCTTCAGATGTCTGGTACCGATACAGAGTTAGCTGTCTTCTCCAAACCCCCTGCCACAAGTGTAAATATGGACAGTTGTCATAGCAACATCTGTACAGGTGGCTGGCAATGTCCGTGTATGTCAGTCTGGCAATCAGATGAGTGGAGATGGTGATTACAGAGGCTGAATCTGTGTGTGTGTGTGTGTGTGTGTGTGTGTGTGTGTGTGTATCCCTCATCTCTACCATGTAATTTTATTTGAGAATAAGCAGCTTCTCTCTTTGTCTTCTTTTCCTTCATCTCCATATTCTCCTTCTTCTTTCCTTTCCCTGTCCTTCCTCTGCTGTTTTCTGTCTTGCAGGCAGTCACGGATAGCGCATAGTGGGCAAATGGTTGAATACAGCTAAAAACCCAGAATAATCTATTTGTCATTTGTCTATTTCGATCGCCTTTGTGCTGGCTTGTGTCAGTGGGCATTTGCCGTTTTGAGCTGTTAGTGGTGCTCATGCTGGGAACCTATAAATATGCTGTTTTTATTTGCAAATGAAAGCCAAGCATTCAGCTTCTTCGACAATCAGGACCGTATCGTTGTTCTGGTTGGTCTGTGGTGCTTGGAGCTAAATGCTAACGTCATCGAGCCAACATGCTCCCGACTATAATGCCAACAAGCTGATGTTTAACACGTATAGCATTTACCTAATGTTTCTATCTGAAGCCAGAAATCCCAGTCAGAACTGTTCAAACTGCAAGACGGGGGACCAAAAACGCTGACAAACCAGGAATCTATCCGACTGTCAGAAAGCAAGACTGTTGATTGTTCAGGCAGTCGATCAGGCACCGCTCCCCACCTCAATCTCCACATCAAATGAAGTTCTGGCCGATTCTAAACTTAACTGGCAGCGATCAAATTAGGGCAAATATTAATAAACTAGTTATATGTGACTATTCAACATTGAAAAGTGCAGTATTTAGAGACATACAACATACTGTATATCTGTGAGTTCGTCTGACTCTGGCTGAATGCCACCCAAAAACCCAACTATCCCTTCATATGATGAGAACACAAACAACAAAATCCTTTTTGTGTCCCAAAGGGAGTATAGTTGAAACAGAAAAATTGACGTGACAATTTGTATGAAGTTGTGCAGCGCACGCACACATACACACATTCGCACACATAGTGAGGATTTGGATGTCCCAGTGCCTTCCAGTAACTTGAGTCAGTGAGGGATTACCCTGTGTGAACACAGTAAACCTGTTAACCTAGAAAACAACACTAGAGTGCTTCATGTATTCATTACTCTGCTGGTTAAAAAGCGCATGTTTGTTGTAGTAGAGTTTCCAGCAGTTAGCCATTGCATCATGGCATGAGTCTCATTTTGAAAGATCAGTGAGTACAGAACACTCAAACAAAGTACAAAGTAACAAATCCTTTCTCTCCAGCCATTTCTGCCTGCTGTCAGTCTGCATCTGCTGCACTTTTGAATATAGTGAATATGACCCTGGCTGGCTCCAGTACCTGACAGAAGACTGGGGGCACATTTGAACTTCTTTGGACCTCAGCGACCTACAGTATACTTTGCATTCAATAATAATTATCCTCTGTGTAATATTAAATGTGGTTAAAAAAAATACTCTCCAGTTTCTGAGGCTTGTACTACTTGGGTTGTACTTTTGGGGGGCATCACTTTTGAATTTTTCAAACGTTTGCATTTTAAAGCAACACATCCTGTATAATGTAGGAAGAATGTTTGAATACTAAAATTGAAAATAAAGCAATACAATACATTCACAGTTTATTCTGCTCCCCCAGCTCCGCGCCGATCAGCACACCTCTGTCCGCCCTGACAGCAGCCACACCGCCGCTCCCTCACTCACTCCGCTAGCCCACTGTTAGCCGTTAGCCTGCACACTGCAGCTAAAACAGGAGTGGTCCCTAAAACAGTCTAGACCACCCGAATGGCAAAGTCCTTGGTCTTCAACACAACTGCTAACAACACTTTCTGTCCTTCACTTACAGTTACCAACACAAGTTTGTTTATACTGTCTTACCCTCCCACACACAACTCAGCTGCCAGCTGCCTTTTGGTTAAGCCATTAAGAATTTGATCCGGTTTCTACGTCGAAACCGGATCAAATTCTTAATGGCTTCTAGGGCTGGGGGGGCCATCTTGTTGTGGGGGAGCTAGAGGAATGACGGTAGTAAGCGACTTCATATTTTCAAAGCTTTTATTTTACAACTCAGAGTTTATAAAAAACACAACTGAGACCCATTTTCACAAAATGGGACCTTTATCTCAGATTTTGTCCTTGTAGAATAAAACATAACATATATAACATTCCAAGTTTCTTTTTTGAAGAAAGTAAAACTGTATCAGTTTCTCTGCATGTACACTGCAGTATGACTGATGAAGTCTTACTCTTCCACACCTCTTAAAGCTGGGGTTGTATAATCTTTGGAAAAGGACACTGAAACTTCTGCACAACAAATAATTTTTCTCTTCCTTTGGTTGCCTGTTTGATTTCCTCAACAAGTGATGAGCAGTAGTTTGGCCATTGGTGTTAGGGATGAGGGATGAGACAAGGATTGCAAAAAAACCTGAAGTGCTGATGCATTTAAAGGGTTAAAAAAAAAGTGTCTCCAGGTTTTGTTTGACTCATTGTAAGTTGCTAATATCTTTGCTATTGCAATTTGACATATACAGCAGAGTGATTACAAAGCATCTACGCAGCTGTGTTTTAATGTCATGTAAAAACAACTGTAAATGAGTTTCTTTATTTAGAATATGATACTAAAGATGTGCTCAGATATGACAAGATTTTTTTTAATCTTATAAATGTACCGTACATTCATTTGTGTTATTATTTGAGACTGTACATTCTGTCACTATTATAGAATCACTGGACTGGAGCTCACACTTCTTTCTGAATTAACTAAACCTAATTCCTGGAGCATTCTCTGACCAAACAACATGACTTATTCCTTAAAACCAGGCATCACTGTCCTCAGTAGAGTCATTGCTATGGCCACTGCTTCCATGGCAACGGGGTATATATCGCTAAAACAGCATGGTCCGACCTCATTAAAGATGAAGACTAAATGTGAGCATGAGCTACTTACAATTCATGTGATGACTAAATGTGTGCATCTGTACTGACCTCTTTCTCTTTTTACCTCACTCTTTCCATTGCACACTACCTCTCGCAAATAAATTTCAGAAGTGTGGTAAGACGGGGAGGATGTGGGGGGGGGCAGCTGCTTCTTCTTAAAATTTAATTCTCTGTCTGCGCCCATTATTTTTTTGTTTCTCCCTCAACAACATTCTTGCCCCATTTAATTCTAGGGCACGTTATCTTTCTGACTGATGCAAACAAAGTTTGATCACTTCCTTGCAAGCGAATCACAAATAACGCTTTTCCAATCACATACTTGTATGCAAATGAGGCCGATGTTGTATAATCTTGTAATAATGCAAATTAAGTTTAAAAAAAGTCCATGCAATCTTTTGGTTCATCAGCAATATTTCCCTAGAGCACACATAACCACAAAATACACAGGCGTGGACATGAATAGTTTGAGCTTAATGCCATACAGGGGTGTTTCTAGGAATTGACAAGGTCTGGGGCTAAGTCCAGACCATCTGGGGCTGAGGTCAGGGTGAGTGTGCACCAAATATTTTATAAGAGTGTTCCTGTGTAACAAATGGAAATGCCTGGCCTTGAAAACCTAGCATCTCTTTAGACTAACTTGATCAAGGAATCCCTGCTTGTATGCTGGCTGTTTGGCTTTGTCATGTCTGTCTGTAAGTAGCTTGTAGGCTTTTGGCCACTTGTGTGTCAAAAGCAATTTGCAAAAGCAGTGGATGAAAGTTCTGAGAGTCCAGATATTACTGTTGCAAAATCGTCCATACAGTACTGCCGTGAAATTCAGAACTGTTATTTGAGTTATTATCAAGTACTGCATTTAATGGCCTTGATGGCAATGTATGGACAAAGTGCCAAACTTGCAGACTCTTTACTTCGTTTTAAGTCTACTTAAATTTCTCTTAACTAGCTTTACAGTGACATTTGAATCAAAAGTTCAATCACTGTTTGAACTCAAACTTATAGCAAGAGTTCATCAAGGTCAAAAACGGTAAAACTGAAAGACGAAGACCTTTAATATTTAGAGTAAGCTACTTAACAGTCAGGCCCTTCACCTTACATATGAAGTCTGAGTGCTGTCTGCTGCTCTGGATGTGAGGGGAACCTGACTCCTGAGCCAAACCCCTGTTTTTCCACTGTATCTCTAAATCTATGGGAACAATACAGTGTGGAGGTGGTGTAGACACACTTCTGGCCAAACACACTTTAACATCCCAACTTCTGGACTTGCTGCACCTCGTGTCTCATATCACATCTACTGTAGTGCCAGTAAAGAAGCATAACTAAACTTAGGGTCAAACTTTAAGGTGCTACTATGACATGTTAGGAAAAAAATGCTTCTACATGTTTGTTGATGGCAGTACTATTACATCCACCAGCTTTTATAATCCGTGTTAAAAACAATGGAGGTTTCATTTACAGAAATGAACTTGTCATAAAACAGGTCAAAGAACCAATTTTGATCTTTCTTTCCATTTAAAGCTTATAAGCCCATTAATATAAGCTGTGTCTGAATGCAGCCGACAGCCGAGCTGAAGCAGCACTGACTGCTCGCCGCGCCAGTACAGTGCACGCCGTCCATACCCAAAGAAGGCTGCAGAAGACTGACTTGACTGAGCTTGTATACAAGAGGACGTTACCAGCCCGCCCACGCCCACAGTCGCTCTACATCCACACTCAGGCAGCAGCAAGGGTTGGGGGTTGGTTTGGAAGTAAATGAATTACATTTTGCGATGATTATAGATTTTTCTTCCCCCTGTCAGAAAGATTCGGGGCTGGTCCAAGAACATTCCCAGCGAAAGCCCGATGTTGAAATCGCTGATGGTGCCATACAGAATGGCTGAGCCTATACTGTGACAGATTTGAGCTTTCCTGAAAGTCCCGTATACAGTGCTTGAGTCCAGTAAGAACCACTATGTTTCCACATACTTTAGTTCCCCGTATCATAGCTCAGTCAGTCCAGACTGACTCTCTGGGGAGCATGGACATTTGTTAATGGAAACACAAGCAGGTACCACTTATGAGTTGGAGCTTTAGTCCCACTGTGTGCTATCCTCTCTTTGTCTGTTGGTGAGACAGAGAACATCACATCCACCTGCAAGCCAAAATGTTGTGGCATAATGTTCCTCTGCTTATGTGGTGTCTCCTTACTCCTACAGTTTGTGCGAGTTGGTGTGTGTCGCAGTTTTTCTCCTGTGGTATTCTGTTATGCTCTAAACCTAATCAAAATCTAAAGCAATTCAGCTGAATTTGGATCATCTCTGTTAGAGACCTGAAAAAAAAGCAGCATTGCTCGTTTTTATCTTTTCCCAACAAGTGACTTCCAGTGGGTGTACGAATACTGTTCTCTCTCCGAAGCAAATGCAGAAGTTGTGTGACATTCTTTAAAGTGTGTTCAGACTCGACACAAATCAAATTTTAGAGGTGTAGCAATTGCGTATAATGGTGATCTGAGTGAGCTAAAATGTAGCGTAACAGTAGGAGAAGTAGAGAAGTCTCATAATGTCAGCAAACTAACATTAGTTAGCCAGACAGGTAAGGCTGTGGCAGCAAAGCTCCTGAGAGCACTGAAATGGGCAAGGATGAATTTTATTGTCTATAAATCTAACTTAATTTGCAAGAGGAATATTATGCTGTTTTGTCTTTCAAAAGTCACACAGTCTTGTTTTACCACAATGGCGTTGGAAACGCCAACGCCATTCTGTTCTTCAGCTTAGAAGACTTGAGTACGTCAAGCTGTAATTTTATCAATGACATGTAACTTTTTCTCGAAGATGTTAAACTTTCAAACTCACTTTCAAGCCGGCACTGGGTCTTGGAACAACAACTCGACTCCTCACATTTTCAACAGCTCAGTGATGGAGGACAACCATACAAAAAAGTGGCCGCCATCACAAACGCAAGAGCTGGCGCCTTTCAGAGTCAATAGGGGAATAAACGACTGAAGAAATGTGTGAATGAATGATAGGTAAGGCCGATGAATGGACAGGCTGACTGACATGATATTATGACTTTTTACGACCAATACAGTGCGATAAAGTCAGCATTGTAATGAAAAGGAAAGGGCAAGTGTAGCACCGAATGTATTGATTCCGGATCTTCAAAATGTCAAAATGAAGACGTCAAACTGAGAGAGCACGTGCTGAAAGCAAAGCTATCACAGTCTCACTGTTGCCAAGAGAGAGAAATACATGTGCACACAGCCAACCACCCACGCACACAAGATACATATCCACACCCACTTACCCAAATATACATAAAAAATACACCCATGCAGCGAATGAGTTCATTTTTTTCTCCTGATAAATATAGTTAATGAAGCCGTCAAAGTATAAAGTACTCTATGTGAGCTGTAATTAAACTGAGGGTTCCCACAGTGATGTGAGCTACTAGGAAGAAGTGTAGATAATTAGTTTAAAAAGACTTTATCTGAGACTTATCTGACCTTCTGGTAACCAAAGGCTGCAGAGTAATACATCGACCATTTAATCACTGACCTTTTTTAGCCCCCTGCAGAGCCCGTCGCTGACACAAGTATAGAGGCAGACTCACGAACGGGAGGAGAAGGGGCCAGGACGAGGCTCAGGTGGTAGAGCGGGTTGTCCATTGATCGCAGGGCGGGGGGCATCCTCGGCTCCTCCCGTCCCTGTGCCAAAGTCCCCCTAGGTAAGACACTGAACCCTAAGTTGCCTCACCTGTAAGTCGCTTTGGATAAAAGTGTCTGAAAAACGAGTAAATGTAAATGCAAATGTATTCCCTGGCTGGCTCTCTGTCTGTGGGTTTGTGGCCCACTTTTGTGCTGCAGGCGGAGTTACAGAGTTCCGGGGTCGCCTCCCTTATGGTGAGACGTTCGGCAGACGAGTATCAGAGCGAGCATAATTCGGCGCACTGCAGTACACTGGACTACGGAGCAGAGCTGGACTTTGACACTGGAGTACACAAACTGTCAAGGAGCCAAGACATAGACAGGCCTCCAGTACATATATTGAAGTACGTATACACAGACGTATAGTGGTGTGCATATGCAGATATACGCCTATATATTTTTAGATATACCTACCTCAAAATAACTACAGATTCATATCAGTGTGTCTTACAGACTACAGGTAATCATTTTACAGTCTTTCATGTCAACAGGAGACTTTTGTTCCCTGACTTTAGTCTGTAAGTTGGTGCCTCCACACAGGCAACATAATAACCCTATTAACCCTAATAACCCTACATCTGCACCAAGCCTGGGAAAAGAGCGCTGCCTGAAGGACAAACTCGGCGAACAAATCACTTGGTCGATGATGTTGCACAAGCCGCCATATCCACAGCTCACACAACAACAAATATGAAGCAAAAAAGCACAAATCATCTGAAAACAAATACACTGATGACATTTCGGAGCTGGAAGGACAATCATCTCCAAAAGGAGACGTTGAGATGTAGATAACCTTAGATAACGACATTGTACCGCAATGCCCATGACTCAATGTTTTCTTTTGACATTCTTATCAAGTGGATATGTGTCATCTTTTTCGTGTATATAAACCTACAACAGCGTAGCAGCCACTTCAAATATGCATTCGAGTATGGGAAGCAAGGAGATGAACTTTGTTACCTGGACTGAGGTCAGTTCAGATTACTCATTGAAATAGTAAATATTGCTCTAGTTTAAGTTGTTTTTCTCTCTGATGTTCTCTCCACAGGTAAAAGCATTAACCCTCTGAAAATGTGATGATGAAATCCTATGACCCGTGACTCATTTTGAGTCATTACATTTTAATCCTCACTAGGTGATGTAAGGGCACACGGTATTTGTATGCTTACTACACTATCTGTGTAAAATATGTGTTGTATAGAAATATCCCAAGCCGTCATCTAGTCGTTCCCAATTCAGTCCATTTGCATTCAAAATGTCGCCGATTTATTCTTATGTGTAAGGGAAATGTGGCATCTTTTAAAATGTGTACAATATTTTGCATCATTTCAATCAGAGACACTGACATCAAGGTACTGACCATGTATAGCGCATGGTTATACGGTTAGATCTGGCCCCAAAGGCTCTGCTCTCGAAGAAGCTGAGCAGCGACAAGGATTCTGCTGAATAAACATACCTGAACATCAACGCTTCGATAAATCAATAATCTGCAATAGGACGTCACAGGGAAATTGGGGTGGTGTAGGGAGCTGCAACGCTGGCGTGAGCGTATACAGCAGAGTAACACTGAGAAGTGTCAGGTAATAATGGCCATGCTAGAGGAAACGTCAGGTGATCAGCAACGTCAGTGGCATCCACTCCGCGGGGACCATGAATGTGTTTACAAAATTTCGTAGCAAGCCAACCCTTAGTTGCTTTATTTCAGTCTGGACCAAAGTGAACAGACAGATATTGCCATCCCTGTAGCCGCACCACTAGCATAGCTAAAAGCCCAAAAATGCTTCAAATGAAGCATTTGAAATCATTTGTGAAACACTGTGCTTGTTTTAAACGCTTGAGATGTTTTTTTACGTGTCTCGTAGCAACAGTAAGATAATAACAGATAAAGTAGGAGCCTCAAGTTTAAATGAACTGTTCCCAAACATATCCACCCCTTGTTATCAAGATCTGCCCCCTCTGTGTCTGTTGGGTGTTTTACTTCCTGCCCCTGTGTGTTTCCCGCCTGTTTGATTGCCTGCCCCGCCCCTCATTAGTTTCACCTGTTTCCAATCACCCTCGCCTTCCTTGTGTCTTCGGTCTATATTTTCCCATCACTCTTTGTCAGTTGGTCTGTTTCGTTCCTGCGTTTGTTCCCCGGTGTTTTCCTCTGTGCCCGGAACCTGCTTGGAGTCCCTCTCGCCTGTTCCTGCCTTTTTGCCCGACTGTCTGACTCATCAGCCCGTAAGCCTGTTCATTTTCATCACTGAAGTATCTTCACTGCATCTACCCGCCTTCGTGCCAGTCTGCGCTCGGGTCCTCGCTACCTGTGCCGTGACACTTATGAGTCACACAGCATTGATAATCTAAGAGAGTTCAGTTTCCTTTTGACTTTTCTTCATGTTTCTCTTTTCAGTTCTCATTTGATCTCAGTTAATGGTCTGATTGAGAGTTATGCTTCCCACCAAAACAAGCTTGAATGAAATTTATGAAATGACTGCAATTGGGTCAGAGGAAAGAAATGTTAAAAGCACTTTATTTTGATATCCAATTAATTGCATTCCACCTCAGTCTTTTCTAATATACCAGATTACTGTTTACTGTATTGTAGGAATATTTACCTCTTTATCAACATGAATGATCTCGACATTCATACATTTGAGCATATTATTCAATTACTTGTGCCGCACGAAAGGATGCAGCTTAAAAAAAAAGGCCTGATCTTAATCATGACTTACCACAGCATAGCTGTGATACTTCTCTTTTTTTTCCTGTTAACTGGAAAAACCTTTCGTATCGTTTGCAGTCACTTGTTCGAGCTCTTCCAGTTGCTGCTTCCTCATCCAAATACTTCCCAGGCCCCCAGAGATTCTTTTGGAGTCGCACCATTGAATGGAGTACTTCCATTCCACTTTCTTTCATCAGAGGTCGCCCTTTATCCCCTTCCTGTCACTCAGACATTGCATAAGAGCTATTCAGAATATCAGACTCCTGAGACCCCATCACAGAGTTGGCTGGAAAAGTAGAGCTAAAGCTCAGTCATAATGCACAATCACTCTTTCCAAGAAACTTTCTGCATCTCTCAGAATGTCTCTGAAATCACTGAATTGCTCAGTCATGTTCGGCCGCAGATCTCCCTCCTTCACCTCTCAAAATGTGACAGTCGTGAACGCTGTATGTCCGCGTTCTTGAGGATACTGTACTAGAAGTTATTGGCTACTGGATACACATCCATTTGTGGAGTTCATTGGCATATATCTCCCAAGTACGTAAAATGCTTTGGCTTCACAGCAGCTGTCATTGGAGAACGGCTGCTTAAATATTGTGGCACTAACAGCAGCGTTGCTGCGGCCGTTCTTCAAGAAATGTTCAGACTGTCAGTTTGTCTCAAGCAGGATGAGCAGCCTCGGCTTAGTACTGGAAAACCGCGAATGGCAAGCATCCCATGGAGATCCGTCTGCTCGTGGCTCGTGTGCGACATGAACTTTAGGCGACTATCATTTGCATATCATTTTACAGTAGTAAATCTTTGTTTTTCTGCCAAAATAAAAGCAGAACATTGCATCATTCACGTGCAGAACTTGATGTGATGTGTTAACAGTTTAGTCTGATCGCTCACCTGGCTAGAATTTGTAATGTTTTTGTCGTTCAATGTAAATTTCACAGCTTTAAGTTCAGGGCTTTTTCCATTGTTATTGAAACACTTGGAGCTAACATGATACTAAGTGTTTTGACTGCAGAGAAGAAAGAGAACCATCTAGGCCAGGAAACCAACTGGCCCATCAAGAGCTTAAACAAAGTGTTTACTGTTTCAGTTTTGTTTTTGATTTTTTTTTTTTTTTTCTTTTTTTCTCCTGTGGATGGAAAACAGATTGATTCACTTGTTTTTTTTCTCTCCGTCCGCAGACTTCACAGCGGGACAGATGCTGAGCTGGTGGCGCAGTAGATTACGGTGAGAGACGGTAATTGATGGCTCTGATCCAAAGCATGGCCTCAAGATAGACAGACATGCATAAATACTCAAACACCTACACCATGTATGATAAACACACCACACACTGAGGACTGGCCCAGTCTACAGTTTGTTGAAACTACTAATTGTTATCCTGTTGTCTTTGAGCTGTAAGAAAATTTCTCAGCCTGGAGGCCGCTATGGGAAAATGAGATCAGGTTTGCAAAGGAAATGAGGGTTGAGTTCACAGGCTCTGCTTATTGCAAGTGTTTGCCCCAGCAATGAAAATAATGAATATGGAGAATCTAAATAAATTCAATAGCTGACACAGCATTCCTAATATTGCATGCACGAGTACCACTGTATAACTTATAGCAGAGATTTTTATCTAGTTAAGTGATCACAACACACAAACAAATTAGTTTGCAATAATTAGTTCCGTTGTTTGTCTCTAACAGGAAATTACCTGTTTCCTGATAAGCATGTGAATTTAATTTATATGGAATCATATAGTGATGTCATTTCCCAGTTAGATGGACCGTGAAATGGAAATCCATGATTAAACAATGTATTTTTATCCTAAATTGGAAGTAGTAATATACAAATTTGATCAGTCATTTACTAACATTAAATTTCAACTGATATTTGAATTCTCCTCACTTTTGCCACTTGCGTAGCCTAAATAAATATACACTCTAGTGGTGATAGAAAAGGCTTTTGAGCTTAAGCCTGTGGGCAGGCTTCTCTCATGGTAACAGATGTCTTGAGAGTTGAGGGCCAGTTGTTTTAGGTGACATGCTGTTCTTGTACTCCTGTGGCTTATGTAAAACACTTTGAATTGCCTTGTGATTGAAAGTTGCTGTACAAAAAAACTCACTTTGCCTTGCCTATCTGACTGGAGCCTCCCAGATTGGCCCAATATGCCTGAGTCCTCGGCCAGAGTCTGGCCTATATTCTCAAACATCTGGGCCGATTCCAGCTGTCTTCCTCCATTGTTGCCTGACAGCCATGAAGGTTTTCTGTGTGCGCGCGCCAGAATTGGTCCAAATGTGGAAATAGCATCCGACAGTCTGTGGGCCGCACTTGGGCCGTGGAACTGGGCATATATTGAGTTAGCGTCACCACTCTGTTTAATGGGTCCAGCTGTGGCGACAGCAAATGAACATACTGTCAAAATTCACAGCAACAAGAAGCCATGTCACACACACCATACGTTACCTTGTGATTTGAATCACGAAACAGCACTAACATAGGATCAGACAAAACAAACCATTAGGTGCCTGTGTGGATGTTGGAATAGAAGTGATATTAAACAAGGTTTAGTTCTCATCCACAATTTTTATGTCCCCTAAGGAGCTACATATATGATTTATATTCAAACTACTTTTGTATAAAAAAATAAATTAAATGCTGTTTTTTAAATCTACAGTGAGAGCCTTGTTGAGTGTACTCTCAAAATTTTGCAGTTAATGTTTTGGAGTTCTACATCATTAAGCATCAGACACAACCATTCACATTGCAGATGTGGGCGTTCAGAGTGGCTGTGTGATTCACTTTGTTATGAAACAGGAGCTCACAAGAGGCTCATCCTGTGTTTTTTTTAATTTATTTTTTTTTTCAAATACATTGATGTCTTCACCTTGTGATTCAGACATCTTTTAAGTAATCAAAACATGATTTATGATCCTTCGTATCAGGTTATGTAAAAGCATTTTTCCCCCTCTTGTGTTCTGGTTTGTTTTTCTTGGCTCTCTTTTAACCCTTGTATTAATGTAAGAATCAACTGGCTGTCCCGTTCGTCCAGTCAGACTTGATAACCTTGTGGTTGCTCTGCCTGAGCACCACTCAAGTTATGCGTCTGATGAGGAATGCAATAGAAGAAACCGTGACATAAGAGAGACAGACACTGAAGGTCAAGTGTTGTTGGTGGAGACAATAGATGAGGTGACTGGTGCAGAAAGGAGGCAGTTTGAAGGAATTGCAGCTCAGACCAGTACTTTCTGAAACTGCAAACATTATTTCCGGCTTTGCAAGATGGAGACAGGGTAAAAATCTGCCCACATTGAACTACAGTTACCTGGAGACAGTATGTGATTTTCTAACAACCATATGTATTTCATTTGCTCGTTTCTCAACAAGGAGTCTGGATTGAACCTACATTGGATGTTCCTAACTAATGTAGCCAGATGCCACCAATTCTCCTGAGATTTTGATCTTTTGGATGGATATCGGCTCGTTCCTCTTGCTCCTTTTTTTTTTTTTTTTTGGGAAGGGGTCTTCGTGTTGAGAAGCTGAAACAGCCTCCTGAATTTTAATCCAAATTGTTACAAAAGCTCCCATGAGTTTCCACAGGAGCAAATGTAATCTTTCTCCCACAAAAGTAGCAAAACAGCAAGGGACTAATTGACTTAAGATGGCCACTGTGTACAATATGATGGTAATTTATGGAGGTTCTTATTTAACATTAGACATAGCTGATTTGCTTGTGAACACAGGACAACTCTGCACCTATCGCACTGACCCGACTAGGAGTAGTTTTTCTTCAATTGTAGTCTCAGGTGTTTTGTATCGTAAGCTGTTATGTTGAGTGAGCCTGTTACTTGTAATCCTTAAGATTTTAATGAAATCAAACCCTGTTTTTGATACTATTTATGGTCAACATTTGTTCAGCCATTCAACGCATTGTCATTCAGCAATTACCTCTTTATAGTAGTTTTAATTGTTCGCGGCGGAGTCTGCCATTCCCACAATGGATCCGATTTTATTAAATTCAGCCCTCACTGTTTAACTGTTCGCTCTCCTGCAGCTGTATTAGAACTATATTGTTTAAAAATATCCAAATTATAGATACTGTCAGTCCCACACTGTGCAAGAGCACAGTGGCAGCTCCTTATGGCTCTTTTGTCCTGCAGAAATGTGGCTTCTCAGTTATCAGGGATGTCTGCCACCCCCCGCTGAAGGCACAAAAAGCGCGCACACACATCTTCACTAGACCACAACTGGCGTGAATAAGCAGCATCCAAGTTGTGCTTTTAGCGGTCATACGTTTATGAACTACTTTCACATGAAGGATCAGCACTGTTGTTGCATTTTAAACACTTTGCGTGATGTCTGTGCATAATCGGGACAAAGTGTGTGTCTGTGTGTGGGTTACGTGTCAGATCCCGGGCCAGAGAGGAGCGAGGTGGTAGGAGGAAGAGAGATGCTTCAGTGAAGTCACTGACTGGGAAGAAGCCAGTGGGTGAGTGGGTGACACAGTGCAGAAACGCTGATTGAGTGAAAAAGTGGGAGTGAGTGGGTGAGATGGTTGGCAGGTGGGGGAGTCAGTGAGTGAGTGAGAGGGACTTAGTTAAAAATTCAACAAATGAATGCACGAGCGAGTGACTGAGAGAGAGTTCAAAAGTCAGCGAGTGAATGTAAGTGATTAAATGAGCAACTGCATCAGTAGGAAAGTGAGTGGGTGAGAGCCGAAGTCACTGAGTGACTGGCAGAGGAAGGGACATAAAGGCATGGAGTAACAATAGCAAAGGGAAATGCAGACATGTGTTTGTGTGTCAAAGAGAGCGCGCGAGAGAGGAAGTACAGTACAGTACAGTACAAACACGACTCATTCTCTTCCAAAATTCAAGGCCACTTTGCGACCCGCCTCTCTGTCACTGCCACAAAGGCCCTTCATTGACAGATTCATAAAATTACTATGATCAATTTGGAGGACAGCATTAATCTCCTTCCCTGGGCCGACTGAGACTCCCACTGGGAGGTGACGCATGTTTCCTGTTGACAACGTAGGCAAAGATTAGGAAGTAGAAGTCCCGTATCCTCTCACATTCACTCTTAAAAGGAGAACAAATTTAACTGTGTAACTGTAAGAAGGTGTCACCTTTTAATGTATCTATTGGAGACTGTCTCTGTTAAATGTCTAAGCTTCCGTGGGCTGGTGTCACTTCAACAAGGACTGCAATAATAACTTCACTCAAGTATTTATAATTTATGATGGAATTATGCTTTATAAAATACGTACAAGACTTCTACTGACTCCCTGTTCATATTTGATGAAAATGGCCATTTCTAGCATCCGCTTGCAACTGACGCGTGCAGACATTATTTTTCTTTTCTTCATGTGACGGTTAATGATACACCATGAGCCTGGTTGTGTGCAGCCGCTCCTGCCTTTGTCATTTCCCATCAATCTACCGCTACAACCGCGCGGCAGGCATCAGCTGTATCGATTTCCCAGTGACAGGCGACTCTCTGTTTACATTGCGGCGGTTCAATTGCAGCTCGCCTCATTTACGCTGCAATGACGGGAGTGTGAGGGAGGGAGCGAGGGGCGGAGGGGAAGTAGCAAAGTGAAAAGTGGCAGAAGAAGAGAGCCTGAAAGACATTGCATAAGAATTTACTCTTAACTCGTGCTTTAATTATGTAACCACTACCTGAGGCGTCTTTTTAAAACCTGCATTAACTGGTTTTTGGTCACTTAAGCTGGAGTTATGGTCGATGCAACGGGTTAATGCGAGTCCCGCTGTAGATAGATAGGGTGTAGGTTCTGATTTATAGTTGAGTTGGATTTGACCAGTTATCACTTCCATTACAGCTTTGTATTTGCCGCAGTAACCATGTTTACACTTTTTTCATTTACCTTGGGACACAGAGCGACAGTGAGCTACAGTGATTTATAGAACTGGAGTTACATCCAGGTAACATGAGATTATTTCACTGTTACTTGTAACTGAATAAGAGACTTCTTCCGTGCAGTCACTGTGTTTTGTTCATTCCTTTTATACAGAGCAGCGACTGTGGCTCAGAAAGGCAGCGCGGGTCGTCCGCATGTCGAGGTGTCCTTGGGCAAGAATCTGAACCCCAAACTGCCCCTATGTGTCGTCTGTGTGTGAGTGGTAGAAAAAGCTGTGTGGGTGGGTGGGTGGGTGGGTGTGGCTCTTAGTGTAAAGTGCCCTGAGTGGTTAAGACTAGAAAAGCGCACTAAAGTGCAATCCATTTACCAAGGCGGGCAGGTACGGAGTCTAATCCCTGTGTTAGTTGTTTGTTACTGAAAAGGAGAGTTTGTTACTGAGTCTTTTTTTCGTTTTTGTGCATAACCTTAGAGCCTACGCATGCAGCCGCCCTAGGTTCAGTCTAGCCCTTCAGCACAAAAGTACAAACGCAGCTTCAGAGTCATCGGGAAAAAGCTGTAAACAACACTGACATACCATCACCTTTTAAGATGATATTGCGAACTTGTCTGCACAAAGATGCTTATTAACACATTCAGCGCAACTTGATCATTCATTTGGAGGAGTTTCTGGCCACATGACGAATATAAATCCAATATTCACTTTCCTTTTGTTTCCACCAACCCCTGAGGGAAATAGCTGGCCCTTCAGCTGCTAAATGCTCCACTTGTTCCACCGCTGCGTTGCTGACTTTATCTGTCTGCTGGTTGGTGCTGGACAGGTAGTGTACAGTGGGTTTATCAGGGCTTTCTGGCTGAAAACAGCTGGCGCTGCTTCTGGGAAATGGTTTGATGAGATCCATCCTAAAACTATTGTTCCTTTTTGGAATAAAGGCAAAATGCCAGAGAATAAATAAACACAGCAAATACATTTTTTTTTTGTTTTGTTTTTTAAATGAAGAGAAAGAAGCAGTAACATTGTACACTGCTTTATGTAACAAAGACAAAGGTTAGTCAAAAATAAATTGACCAAAACATAACACATCTTTCCTTTTAATCTATTGAAATAATATACATTGTTTTGCCAGTAACAATGATGCCAATGTATATTTCTATGCATCTTATTGTTTGTCGTGCACTTTCAGTGTGTAAATGTGTATTTGCTCCTTTTTTCCACCTCTAGGGAAGAGGTTTGGTTTAAACCTGATTAAAACACTCCTCAGAACAAACAAATACATTTAGCCTTCACTGCATCATTGTAGCAGCAGGTTTCAACTTAAATCTATTGAAGCTTTCTCTTTGTTCACTTCCCAACAGGAAAGTAAGATTGGGCAGCATGTGCATCTACCTCCTGTACCAAAACATCCGTTACTACACAACATAAGCCTGATATGTTTAACCCAGTGACGCCCTTCCTCCTGGATTACAAGAAACTCCTTAACACACATAGACTATCAGTACATCTTGTTGGCAAATATTACGTAGGCAAATATAACTATAACTGTCAATATGTAGGGAGCAATGTGTTCTTTGCCTAAGTGAATTGGCGTAAATTAGCTCTCTGCGTAAGTTAGTGTGATAACACGTGGTTGCAACGAATCATTGGCTGTGGTGTACGGTACCAAACACTGAGTTTTTTTTCAAGAGGATCATCTCCATTGTTTCCTTTTGATAAATTTCTTTTATCAGTTTATCAGTTTCCTGTGCTGCGTTATCTGATTCCTCGCTATTGAGATCTATTGCGCTGGTGGTCTGACACCGTGCAACGCACTGCCTTGCAGGGAGCAGCTCAACGGGCCAGAGCTCATGATGTCACTGGGAAAAGAGACTAGAAAGAACGGTGCTCAGCTCACATCATTTTTCATAACTGGCTGCAGATGGAAGGATGGATGGATGGATGGATGGATAAATAGCTGGAAGGACTGACTTTATTTTTACGACACAGTTGCCTCTTGTGCAGATTGGAAATATAGTTAATAACTTCATGGTCCATGTCAAACCTTAGGCAGTCAAAGAACCACAGTTTTGATTTTGTACAGTGGGATCCAAGTTCCCATTCACTCGAATGAAAATATCAAGGAAGAACTAATAACATAACACCAATCATGACTTTTCAAAGAATTAGTTTATTTCACTCCACAGATGTTGTATAATGATGAAAGTCAGCTTACTCTGGCACTGATTTCATTGATTTTGAAAGCTGTATTAATTGATACTTTTTTCCGTTGGAAGGAATTGCAACAAGCTGTAAACACAACATTGACATATTACATTGACATACACCTTTTTATAAAAGTTGTAACATCCAGCAGACGTGGTGTTTCCGACCATTGGATGAATGTAAGTCCAGTACATGCTAAAAAATGTTGGGTTGTTTGTTGTGAAACCAACACAACAATCGTATGGATTGATTATTTAACCCAATTTATGGGTCATAAGTGCTGGGTTAAAATAACCAAATAATTAGGTTATGTGTTCTCAAGAGGTATAGGTGAGGCTTTAAAAGACTATAAGAGAATTTCTGCATGATTTTGGCCTATTTATAACTTGTGTACTTTACATTGCTGTTCACCAGTAATGTATTCTGTATATCATACTGTCTTACATATTTTAATGTTTTCCTACCCTCTAGGGAACTGTTGGTTTCCATTCTTTTCCATGTAATTCTGGGTGATAATCACCTTGCACATCTTAAAACTACAACTTCTCTACTTTTACTATTGTCCAAGTCACAGTCTTGTGCTGTGGTGATACAGACTCGAAATTAATTAGCACTTAAAACTGTGTAAAACTTTAAAATAAAAAATACGAGCCACAGATGCTTATCTGATGGATTACCTAACCTAAGCACACTTTCAAGGCTACAAGTTGATCTTCACACCATTTAAAAATAAAAATGAAAAATAAATAGAGGGCACTGGCTGGTGGTTGGAAACAGCACACTCAAAACCACAGCTGCTTTCGGCACCGGTTCATAATAAAGTTAAAATACAGTTTTAGTAAATGGACCTACCCATGCACTATTATTGGTATGGTCCTTTTTAAATCTTGCTATTCTGCGTAACCCTTTTTCCTTTGCATTCCAGAAAGTTCTGTTACTGCATAGAGGCAAAGAAGAGCAAGTATCTTTCCAAATGATCACTATATTTTCTTTTTCAGTGAAAACTAAACCACTGTTCTTGTAAGCAAGTCAAAATTTAGAAATCTTTATAACATTAACAAAGTTAATTTAACTCTAAACAGTAGGAGAAGTGGGCAACGTACTATAACATGTGGCTCAAATCCAGCCCTTTTAAGGTGATTTATGTTCTAGGGAGTTCCCACACCACTGATGTTATTTGGGATGTGATTATCCAGTACAAAAATAGAAAAAGAAAAGTTTAAACGTGTCTCTATAGCACCAAAGTGTGTGTGTTTTCCTGACTCTTTAGCTGCTTTAGCTCAACCTTGTCTCCTAGGATTTGTGGTGGCGACATAATTGCTGGATTGCTGGCTGGATTATGTTCGGAGGTCCTTTTTGAAATGAATGAAAAGCGCTACATTTATTAACTGCAATGCAGTTGCCATGAGATGGCTGGGGTGGAGGATGGGCGTACAAATGCACGACTGTCACACCAGAGACCAGGGTTTGCATCCAGAGTCCCGTCTCCGGTCTGTGCAAGGAAAGCACTTTTGGTTAATATTAAGGAAAGATGTTTTTTTTTTTTTTTTTGTAAGTTGAAATAAACATATTGTGTCTGAAATCACTGTGAACTTTTTTCTGTATTAAACCAGACCTTGATCTTTCTCTAACCTTAACCAAGTGCTGTGAGCATCTGAACACAACCATTAAGTGTAATAATGCTGTAGTCACTACAAGTGGATATTGTACTGCAAGATCTGATATTTTGGTGGAAAATAAATACGTCGTCTGTGAAAATTTTACTGATACATTCAGTATCAACATATTGGATTAGCGACGTGCCAGATAAAAAAATATATAAACCTATCCTCATTATGCTAATAGGAAATGTAATCTGGTCTCAATTACCTTTCCTACAAAATGTATTTGCAGTTGTAAATTTGTTGTGTATAAACATAATTTATAGGAGACAGGGTTAGCCAGCAAGTATAACTTTGTCTGTTTGCGGCCTGGTGCTGAACGCAGTCGGTGTTTTACAGCTTGTCAAAGCTGCCTGCTGCTTGAAACCAGTTTAATGAGAGCGGTGAGAAGAAATCACAACATTAAAGTTGGAGGCTGTAAAACCAAAACAAGGATTTCAAAGACGCTAAAATGGTCGTTAGAGCTGAGGTGAACTGCGGAGTCGGTTGATAATTTTCTGTAGATTTGTCACTGAGTGACCCCCTTTCGCATTACAAATAGTCGTTTGATCTGTTCTTAAAATAAACTATTGATTAGTGCAACTTTACGTTATATTCTTGGCTTGAATCACTTATTTTGGTAATCAGGTCTCACTAAGAGAAGACTGTAGGGAAATTATGTGTAGGGCTAGGCAGCTAAAATGTGTTGGAGGAATCTCATAAAAAAGCAGCCAGCCAGCCAGCCAGCCAGCCAGTGAGACACATTTAAAAATAAAACTTCAGTTTCCATAGCCAGAGTAAAGTACAGCTTGTTCATCTTTGGTTCAGGCCAGAGATGTCTAGTGGAAGAGTACATTAATACCCTCTGCTGCCGGTACTAGCAGTACAGCAGCTTTGTTCTTTGTCTTAAGTTTCATGAACCTGTTGACTGTCTGCACTATGTCAGACTGGCTGAAATTAGCACTTTAAAAAGACAGCAGGTAAACTCAGAGTACAGCTGAGAGCATTTTGCTCTGGGTCCTACACCCACACACTAATCAAATGAACGGCTCAAGAGAGCACACTGCACCGAACTTATCTCCCGAACAGGAATGTTTGCTAGGCCATCAAATGATTATGTCATTTTCAAATGCACCCCTCGCTCATTTTCCTGTCCACCTCACCCACATTGGGAATTAGTCTAACTAACTGAAATTCTCAGCAATTAAAGCAGTTTAATATAAACGGAAAGTTTCATTTGCAGCATATTATCATACGTATGATGTGTATCATGTGTACACAAGATCAACACAGTTCCAGTCCTAGAGTGGCTCTGGGCATTTATTGTTGTAGCTCCCAACCGTTTTTTTTTTTTTTTAGCTTGTTGCTAATGTGAAGCAGTTACTCACCATCACTCTTGACATGTTTATAAGTTCCAAGTAGTTCTAACAACAAACATGCAACCCTGTCCCCTAGGAATTAAGTTTATACAGACTTAATTTGCAACAGCAAATAAGTTTTAAAGGAGACACAATGCTTACCAGATTGTTTTCTATTGACATCATGAGAAAATGTTAAGGTATTTATGTTCACTAACAATATATTCCATTTGTTTTACACCAAGAAATTCAATTTTTAAATACTATGCTGGCATGTCTTGACAACAGAATTATTAAACTTTTTGATGGTTGTGCTTAGATACTCACAGAACTTGGTTAATTTAGAGAAAGATCATGGTCTGGTTAAATGCACAAAAAGTTCAGTGACTCGAGACACAATGGGTTTTGTTAACATTTAGCCCAAACCATGACCTTTCCCTAAACTTAACCAAAGCGCTTCTGCTACTGGATGTGGTCTCTGGTGTGACGCTTGCCTCTGAACATAATCGACGTAGTGATCACAATCGTCAGTACAAGGTATTTAGGAGAGCAGTTTAGTACTGTATGAACTATGAACAAAATTTCTAATAGACTGTTGAAATATGACATCTTCTCTTCTCAGATAGTTTGCTGTGTGACTGTGTGTCTGCATGTGCCAAGTACCATTCACGTATCTGTCTGTCAGAATAGTGGCCATGTGTGTTTTAGAATAATATCAGGCTTATCAAACATCTGTCGACGGTGATTCAGCGTTTTCACTGGGGGCACAGGGATAGTGGAAGGGCACACGTAGAGCCTTCCGCTAGTTGTTATTCCCTCTGCCTCTGCCTGCTCTCGTCTCCTTTGAAAGCGTCTGACCGTAAACAGGAGAGGAGGCCGGAGGAAATGATGTCGCCGAGCTGCTGTTTTGAGACGGTGTTTACCTGCGCCAAACATCATCACATGGGCGCGTGTGTGCTAAACGCGTGGCTACTTGTCTGAGTGTGTTTATGCATAATGTGGGTTTTTTTTGTTTGTTTTTTTTAAATTTGTTTTAGTAACTTATACGGACCAGCTGGCCCCATTAGAACAGAAAAGAGTGTGGTCATTGGTGAGTCTTTTGCACCAACTTTGCGTACAATAGGCTTCTCATTAGTAAGTCAACAACATAAAATGGAGAGGAAAAAAAAATATGGAGGAAAATATGGGCGAGGAATACGTGATATTACTCACAAGTTTTCTGAAGCCTTGAGCTCAGCCCTCACTGCCATCTTTGTAAGTTACTGAAGCCATAAAATCCAACTTTGGGCAACAAGGTGGAGCCTTGGCATTTTTGGACTTTGGCATGACTGCTGCATGGAGCCATCGTTACACCACATAGTAGCACAGTAACGTTCAACCGCTTGTCTTTGCAAAATAGGCGATGCGGGGAGCCCGGTAATGCGGGGCCCCTGGGGTTAAGGCTTTAGCCCTTGAACGGCTTAAGACACACACTGGAAGAGCGGATGGAGAAAGTCCACACATCCACAAAAAAAAAAAGGGCTTTCTTATCGATCCAGTCTGCAGCTCATGTGTTACATTCTCTGTTGCTACATTGTCTAGGACCAAAAATAAAGTGTTGCTCTTCCCTCTGCACATTGCCAAGATGAATCAGTTTGATAAACAAATCTGCTGAAACGATGACAGGATTTGTGCACCAGTGTATGACTAAGCAGTCATGTCCTCCTACCTCATAGTTAACCCGTGATTTGCAAACTCCCCCCTGTAATGCGGAATCATCAGTCAAACGCAAGTTGTAATGAATAATAGATATTTACTCTCGGCAGCATCTGACAACAGCCCGATTGTTTCTATTTCGCTTTAATGATATACTGAGGACTTAGGCAATGAATGGAATCAATGGAAGTCCACAGAAGTGTCTGCTGCATGCATATTTGAGGGAAAAGAAGAAAGGGGCAAAAAAGATTTCTCATTGGCTACAGTATATTGAGTTAAGTGTGAAATATATTGAAAGCATGAGAAGGAAAGACTGAGTTTCCTCATCCTTGTGTCCACTCTAGAAGAAAGCTGTACACGAGACAACAGTCTTCTTCTGCTGCTGTCTTGTATTTCCCCCTACTTGTTTAGTCACGGAAAACCATAACCGTATGTGGCAGTGGTTTGTGTGTCCGGCAAACTCAAAAGATACGATATGTAACTGACAGGTCCTGCAAAAACATTTGATTTTGTGAATGTGTGTCTGTGTCTTTGCATAGGCAACTAAGAAATTGCACTGTGAATTTCCGCTTTTTTTTGCTCCCGCATGAAGAAATGCAGACATGAAGGAGTCAAACCTGTGTAGTTAAATATGGGATTTCACTGATCACCTTCAGGCACCCCAGTATAATATGTACAGAGGTCAGAGGTCAGGAACAGCTGCAGAGCAGCAGCTATGTAGCTGAGAGAGATTCAGTTTCTCTCTTTGCTTGTTTTGTTTTGAAGCCCAAAAATAAGATAGGAGCCAATAACAGCACTTGAAAACAGCAAGTATGTATTCCAACCCTGTCTCCTAGAAATTCTGTTTACATACTTGTAATTAATAATCCCAAATACATTTTGAGGGAAACATAATTGCTGCCTGGATTATGTCCAATGACAACATTTTTGCATGCAAAGGACGTGCTTTGTTGATAATGGGAGGAGGCTGGAGTGGATAGGGAGCATATAACTAATTAACCAGAAACCAAGACCACAATCTTTTCCTAATCTTAAACCAGTGCGTCTAAACATAATCATGAAAAACAATACCATCCTTTAGTTGCTAAAGTTTTATATTGCCAGAGTGGATAATGTAAGGAAAAAAATATGAAAGACATTGTCAGGGAACATTCTGCACATTTTGCAAC